>NC_090440.1:182619187-182944544 GCF_031143425.1 Pleurodeles waltl | reverse complement strand
AACCTTCATCGTGTGTTCCTGACTTTGGCGTATGAGTTGATGCAGGCTGACAAGCCCCTTCACTGTAAGAACAGAAGCGGACCAGGGGACTGTACTTTTCTACTATCTCTGTTGTGAGGCATGTCTTACCTCCATTATTGCAGCATACGCTCTCCCCTTCCACAGGAACGCTTGTTGGGCATTATTTTCACTTTCCTATTATGCTGCATTTGACCTACAATTCAACTTGTGCTCTTCTCTGCGTGAGCTGTCTTTTTTTAAGGCTCTTCAATGTATGAGCACCAGATATTCAGCGCTTCTCACTCCAAGCTGATTTCTTCATTGTTACTGTAATTGATATTTACTTCCTCTAAATGACTCTTTGGCTATGGTATTTGAATTTCCTAATGTACATTATGGATGTGTGCCATTAAATAACTACGCTGCCTATGCCTTAAAATGTTACATCATCTAGTGAATGCCAGCTATTCTTCATGCTCTTTTTATTTACTGTTTCTTCTTTGCACATAGTGTGCTGGTCATATATTCAACCTTGGTATAAATATTTTATTTCATACTCTCTTACTAAGACTCTGAATACTTATTACTAATGTACTGCCATAACTAAGTACTTTTTTTACTCTGTTGTTTTATGGGTAGACTAAAGAAACCATATTTTTATACTAGCTCTGTACCCCAGTCTACCCCAAAGCCACACACGCAACTCTCCTTGAGGAACTCCTTGATGAATCATTTGGTCTCTTTTTTGTCGTGGCGCAATCCGTTACTCCTCCTTTACTGCATCTGTTTCTGCTTCTTTAGTGATGGCTCAGTCTCCATCTTCTATAAATAAAAGACTTAAACAAGATCTTCCTTTGCCTGAAAAGCTATCATCTCCTATATTGATAGAGCTCTTGTTAGAAGAAATCTGTTCACTTTAGAGTTTGTTTAGGAAACTAACACATCCGAGCCTTGATGACAAATCTTCCCTTATGGAAATGCGTGTATCTTTGGTGCAGCAACAGGTCAGTGACTTGCATGATGAAACCAATAAAATTGTGATGTTGGAGTAAGAGGTCGTTAAACTTAAGAAACACTCAAAAGATTTGGAAAACAGGAGTAGATGTAATAATCTGCATGTTTATGTTCTTACTGAGGAAGCAGAAGGTGATAACCCTGTCTCCTTTTTTATATACTTTGTTCCACAATTATTGGACTTGCTTCTTTCCACCACCCAGAATATACAACAAGCTCATAGACTGGGTGATCCCCTCTCCTCCCTGCCATCTACTAAACTGAGAGGCATCATTCCCTACCTTTTAGAGTTCACAGACCTATTCAAAGTCCTAAATGCTGCCAAATTCAAAAAGCAAATCATATAGTCGGGCGGGAAGATTTTTATTTCCTAGGACTTTTCTAACGCTACGGCCAACAGGAGGAAAGAATTTCTTAACCTTCATCCAGCACTACGAAATTTAGGGGCTCGATATGGTCTTTTTCATCCATGTCTATTTAGGGTCATCTGTCAAAATAACGCTACCTCATACGAGGTTTTGACTGAACTAAGAAAATTAATAAACTCCCATCTGGTAGCTACTGTGGCTACAGCAGGATCACCTACACAATAATCTCTTTTGAAATGTCTTAGCTGCCTTTTTGACTTGCATTCTTAGTTCAAATGTTTATCCTGGCTATGTTATGTATATGTTTACATTGTTGTTCCTTCTTTTCCTTACAGATTCAAAGTATTTGTTTCCCTTGCTCAACCCCTATGTATTTATCAAACGCTCCGCTATGGTTGCGATACTCCCTTGTCAGATGTGCCATTATCACCTGTGTTACCACCACCCCATTCTTCCTTTTGTCGATTATTCAGGTACGGGTTTTTAGTCATCAGTTTTTTGCATGTACTGTCTCTTTTTGCTATGTTTTCACCCTTTCTTTCTCCTTTCCCCTCTCGATCTCCTTTCTCCTCTTATCCCTCCTGTATTTTCATATATTACCTTTAATTTTTTCTTATTTTTATATATAGGTTTATATTTGCATTGTGAATTGTTCAACTTTTGTGAGTCCTCAACATTTATTTAATGTATTTCTACTGTAAAATTCAGAGGTATTACATGGAATATCAAAAGATTCCTAAATCCTATCAAATGACAGAGAGTTTTATCCCACTTGGCCAAGTCGACCCCAGATTTAGTTTTACTTCAAGAAGCACATCTAACCGAACCTGAAACCTTAAAACTCAAAAGTGGGTGGGTTGGCTCTGCGTTTGTGTTTCCCACTTCCAATAAAAATAATGGTGTCATCATCCTATGTAAAACAAATCTTTACATTTTGTAGTAGTTTCACAAGAAAAAGATAATATGGGCAGGTGAGTTCATATTCAACTTTTAATCAATAAAATTCCTTTAACTGTTTTCAATATTTATGCCCCAACACAACAGGATTACAATTGTTATACTTGTACATACTTTAACCTAGGAGGACATTGTAACCAAATTATGGATCCTTTCTTGAATATACAATCCAAGGTCCAGATTTTCCTCCATAAAATGCACAAACATTTCCACACCACTGGTTCACATGGAGCTTTGGTTGATTCATGGAGGCTTTCTAATCCCTCTTCCAGAGACTACACTTTTTGTTCTGCGACACATGGTAACCTTAAAAAATTAGAACAAATTTTTGTTTCTAAACATTTATCACAACACATAATACAATCCTCAATTAGTCTCATAGAACTCTCAGATCACGCCATGATCATCACATGTTTGGACTTGGTTCCCACTCACCTAGTCTCCCATAGATGGAAATTGAATAATTCATTGTTAAAGGATGCACAATTCTCTACTTCCTTTGTCTCATTAGTTTCTGAATTCTTCAACATTAATGACTTCCCTCCACCTCTATTATGGGACACTTTCAAAGCAGCTGCACACAGTTTTATCAGTGACTATCTATCTAAAAGGAGAAAGTTTGAAACTAAGATTATGCATTGTTATTATCCTCTATTAATGTCTTATAACAAAAGTATTTCTCATCTAAATGTCAACATCAGGGCAGTGCGCGCTCTACGGGCAACTAGAACGCAAAAAAAACAGCACTTTCAAGATAACGTAATTTATGCATTGTGCTGATATGCTGTTGTTTAACCTTTTGCATTGCAGAATTTAATCCTGAAGACTTATGTTCAAGGTGCTTATAAATACTGTTCATTTGCAATGTACTGCTGCAGGCTTTCAGAGTGTGTCAGGGTGTGGTCCCTTTCCAGGGCCTTCTAGAAGCTTTCCCTGCAGCATGCCTGGGTGTGGTTTGTGGGCTGGGCCAAGACTCTATATAAGGGAGCCAGCCCAGCTCCACATGCTCACTATTCAGAGGTCCCGGTGCAAAGCAGCAGCAACTTCCTGAGCTCCTGTTCCGGAGGCCTACTTTGATCTTTTAGGCCTTGCCCTTTCACTTTGTAGGTGATTCTTGATCAGGGTGGTAAGACGGAGGTCGGGCTGGGCCCCCAATCTCGTTCTCGAAGGTTTTCGAGTTCTTGTGCCTAATTAGCATGATAAAACAATTTTGCTCTTGTGCGTGTGAATGTGCGCTTGATGTTTTATGGCATTTACATGCTGACACTCGAATCGGCAAGACGTGCAATTCTTTACTCGTGTACAAATCTTGATATTCATTGTGCGCTACCATTTTATGGCATTCACAAGGTAGCATTCGAATACGCAAGACGCGCGATTCATTTCCTGTGCTTAATTCATGTTATTCATTGCACGCTACCATTTCTTGGCATTCATATGGTGGTATTCGAATCGGCAAGACGCACGATTCATTTCTTGTGCTTAATTTGTGATATTCAGTGTGGGCTACCATTTCTTGACCTTCACATGGTGGCCTTCGAATCGGCAAGACGCGCAATTCATTTCTTGTGCTAAATTCATGATATTCAGTGTGCGCTACCATTTCTTGGCATTCACATGGTGGCCTTCGAATCGGCAAGACACGCAATTCATTTCTTGTGCGTAATTCATGATATTCAGTGTGCGCTACCATTTCTTGGCATTCACATGGTGGCCTTTGAATCGGCAAGACGTGCGATTCATTTCTTGTGCGCAGTTCATGATATTCAGTGTGCGCTACCATTCCTTGGCATTCACATGGTGGCCTTCGAATCGGCAAGACGCGCAATTTATTTCTTGTGTTTAATTTATGATATTCATTGTGTGTTACCATTTCATGGCATTTGCTTGGTGACATTCGAATCGGCAGAACGCACGATTAATTTCTTGTGCTAAACTCATGTTACTCCTCGTGCGCTATCATTTGATGACATTCACTTGGTGGTATTCGAATCAGCAAGACGCGCGATTCATTTCTTGTGCTTAAATCACGATGTTCATTGTGCGCTACCACTTCATGGCATTTACTTGGTGGCCTTCGAATCGGCAAGACGCACGATTAATTTCTCGTGTCTAACTCATGTTATTCCTTGTGCACAATAATTTCATGGCATTTACAAACTTTTGTGGAAATCTACAATGTGCGCAATTCATGTTCCGGCATTTTAAGAAAACGAAAGTGTTAGAATTCTAGATGTTATATTGTATGTGCATAATAAGTCCCTCAAGTACAGTTCATATGGTGTTATAGAAATCAGTCAGATTATTTCCTGGTCCTCATGCAAAAGACTATGCTTGAATTTGAAAGCGTAATTCTAGAAGGTTCGGATGTTTCTAATCCATGTGTAACATTTCATTGAGTGGTTTATTGGAAAGTTGTATTAATCATTCTTGATTCCCTCACAGGTATCCAGACATCTTGAGGCCTAGTTATTTAAGGTTCATGCTTAAGTTATCCATGTTTCCAGTATGACAATGCTTAGAGTCATAGCCTAGTAATGATTAATATGATATAATCTTGATATTGTGTGTTTTAACCTTTTTGCTTCCTACAGGTCTCCTTCCCAGCTGTTCCCTACCTAGTCCCCTTTTCCCCACTTGGACTCTCTTAGACTCTGTGACATTCTAATCAGAGTATTAGAGCTGTCTTGTGGTGGACGTGTTGGGAACGTGCACAGACCCCGATGATCTGGTGACTCTGACAGAATAGTGAGCCCACAAATTATTAATCCTCCTGGTTTGTGTATGTTCTCAGCATGGCCACGCTGGACGAGATAGTCAAGGCTATCACGCAGCTCCAAGCAGAAGTGGTGTCATCAAAAGATTTGGCAGTTAGCCTAGCTGAGAGAGTGAGTCAGTCACAGGATAAGGTAGAGAAGAAGGAACAAAATCCCACAGGTGTGTCTTGCCCAGGTCCTTCCTCTCAGACTTCTGGAGGTAATCCTACAAACATTTCCCTCAATGTTCCTTCGGCCATTCCATTAGCTCCTCCAGAACGTTTCTCAGATGATCCCTTGAAAGCGCAATCTTTCTTGGTTCGAGTGGAATTACATTTCACCTGCCGACCACATACTTTCCCTGATGCCCAGTCCAAAGTAGCTTTCTTGTTATCATATCTGACTGGAGATGCAGCTACCTGGGCTATTCCTCTTGTGCGTAAAGACAGTACCCTGCTTTACAACTGGAGAAATTTTGTTCATGAGTTTGAACGAGTATTTGATCGTAGAACTGTAACATCGTCGGCAGATCGTGAATTATTAGACTAACGACAAGGTAATCAGGATTTAGTGTCATATTTAGCCAACTTTAACCGGCTGGTAGCCGAGACATCCTGGCCTGAAGAAAAGCAAGGGGCCTTGTTCTACAAGGGACTCAAAGAGGAGCTAAATGATATTTTAGCTCAAATAGACCCACAGCCTACAGACTGTCAAGACCTGATATACCTCGTTTTGAGACTGGATCATCGTTTAACAGAACGAAGGGGAACACGCAAAAAGACTGAAAAATATTCCTGGCGTGTTCACGATAATAGAGACTCGAGAACTCAGAAAGAAAGGTAAGAGAGGGTAAGAACAAAAGAAATAAACATAAAGAGAAACTCATCCTTGACAAGATCCATGCTCCCCAGTATAGAATTATCCTTGGCTTACCCTGGTTAACTCATCACAATCCTGAGATTAATTGGGCAGAACGAAAGATCGTGTTCTCATCAGTGCTATGTAAAGAACAATGCCTCCAAAAGTCTCAAGTACCAAAAGTTTGCAACTCTTACATAGCCACTGCCGCGGAGAAAGAAGTTAAATTGCCCAAACAGTATTCATCTTATGAAGGTGTATTCGATGAGAAAGAAGGAGAAAATTTGCCTCCTCATAGACCTTATGACTGTCAAATTTATCTAATCCCAGGTGCGATACTCCCCAACTGTCATGTATACGCCCTGTCAGAACATGAAAATCAACATTTACTAAAGTATCTAGATCAATTCTTGAAGAATGGTTTCATCCGTCCTTCTAAGTCTCCTGCAGCCTCTCCTTTGTTTTTTGTTCCAAAGGCGAATGGAGATCTTCGAACTTGTATCAACTAAAGGGGTTTGAACAAAGTCACCATCAAGAATAAATATCCCTTGCCCCTAATCTCGGTCTTGCTGGAACAAGTAAAGAAAGCTAAAATCTACACGAAACTTGATCTCCAAGGTGCTTATCACTTAGTCAGAATGAGAGAGGGCGACGAATGGAAAACAGATTTCAAGACAAGATGTGGCCTCTTTGAATATACCGTCATGCCTTTTGGTCTGTGTAATGCTCCAGCAGCATTTCAATTTTTCTTGAATGACGTTCTTCGAGAGTATCTCGACATATTTGCCATAGTCTACATCGATGACATTTTGATCTACTCTGACAATGAAAATGAACATGTACAACATGTCAAGAAAATTCTTGCAGACCTTTGAAAGCACCATTTATATTGCAAACTAACCAAGTGTGAGTTTCATGATACTACAGTTGAGTTTTTAGGGGTTATCCTTACCCCTCAAGGTATGGTGATGGCAGAAAAGAAAGTAAAAGCTGTATCTGATTGGCCCACCCCAAAGACTGTTCGTGATGTACAATGTTTCCTGGGGTTTGCAATTTTTTACCGGAGGTTCATAAAGCACTTCTCCCAGACAGTGGCCCCAATCACTAAGCTATTAAGAAAGAAAGAAAAATTTGTATGGTCCCCAGAAGCTGACCAAGCCTTTTCAACTTTGAAGGAAGCATTTTCCACTGCCCCAGTCCTGACTCACCCAGATGTAGATCGCCCTTTCATAGTGGAAGCTGATGCTTCAGATGTGGCAATAGGTGCAGTCTTGTCACAACGAAGCAAAGACACTGGCCAACTTCATCCTGTAGTTTACATGTCTCGGAAACTGAACAAAGCCGAACAGAACTATGTCATTGCTGAAAAAGAGCTTCTGGCGATTCGTGACGCCTTTAAAGAATGGAGACATCATTTGTTGGGTGCCAAATAAACTGTCACAGTATATACTGATCATGGTAATCTCCAGTTCATGAGTTCCGCCAGACTTTTGACTCCTCAGCAATTACGCTGGATGCTGTTTTTTGCCGAATTAGATTTTGTGGTAACTTTTTGACCTGGTAAAATTAATCGCAAAGCTGACACCTTGTCCTGCCAAGAGTCTACCGCGTTGCCTGCAGTTCAAACCTCCAGAGCTATCATTGCTCCAGACAAGGTCCTATGTATCATAAAACTGAAGATTTCTTTGAAGACATTCGTAATTCTTTCACTATTGAGAAATGGCAATCATGGACCCAAGCAGATCCCAAAAGGTCATCCAAGCAAGGATTACCTTTTCATGATGCTCGTTTGTTCGTGCCCACTACCAAACTTCGCAAGATAGTATTTCATTGGTTGCATGTTATACCTACGGCAGGTCATCCAGGTACTCCTAAAACTCTTGAATTAATCCAACGCTATTTTTGGTGGCCTACCCTGACAAAAGATATAAAAGCAATGGTAAACACCTGCAAAGTCTGTGCTCGCATTAAAACAAGTCATTCAAAACCAAAAGGGTTGTTGCATCCACTCCCAACTCCAAGTCGTCCTTGGGAGCACATTTCTTTAGACTTTGTTACAGGTCTGCCAGTGGTTCAACAGCATTCAGTAATCCTGGTGGTGGTAGATAGTCTCACGAAATATGGACATTTCATTGCCTGTAAGAAATTGCCCACTTCCAGTGAACTGGCAACTATTTTACTGAACATAGTGGTTCGTAATCATGGACTGCCGAAAATGATCCTCTCCGATCAAGGGTCGCAATTTTCCTCCAATTTCTGGAAGACATGGTGCAAAACACTTCAAGTGACATCCACACTATCTACTAGCCATCATCCTCAACCAGATGGTCAAACTGAGAGACTAAATCAGACTTTTGAAGCAATACCTGCGTGCTTATGCTGAAAAAGGACTTCATTCTTGGACATCAATGCTCTGGTTAGCTGAGTTAGCCTACAATAAGTCATTCCACACTTCTACTGGCATTACACCCTTTTTTGGCTTGTTTGGCTATCATCCTGACACCTTGCCCATCACGATCCCTCAAGAAAGTTCTCTTACACCAGCTGTGTCAGAAACCATTCAACATCTTCATCAAATCCAGAAATTGATTCAACAGCATTTAGAAAAGGCCAAACAAAAATACAAAAAGCATTATGACTAGAAACATTGTTAGGGACCGCAGTATCAACCAGGTGATAAAGTGTGGCTTTCTACAAAACATATAGACTTCAAGAAGAAGCACATGTTCAACCCTAAATTCATAGGTCCTTACACTGTACTTCAGCAAATCAATCCTGTGACCTATAAATTGCAATTGCCAAGATCATTACAGATTCATCCAGTGTTCCACACTTCCCACTTGAAAAAGGCAGTCCAGAAGGTCCGCCCTCATCCAGCTCCAGTTATAGTACAGGGGGAAGTAGAATACGAAGTCAAGAAGGTGTTGGATTCCAAACTGAGAGGGCATAATCTATGGTACTTAATCTCATGGAAAGGCTATGGCCCTGAAAGTAACTCAGGGGTTTCCGCATCTGATATTCATGCTCCAGTACTTGTGAAGCGTTTTCATCGTCTCAATCCAGACAAACCAGGCCCTAGAGGGCATCTGGGAGAGGGGAGTACTGTCAACATCAGGGCAGTGCGCGCTCTACGGGCGACTAGAATGCAAAAACCCAGCACTTTCAAGATAACATAATTTATGCATTGTGCTGATATGCTGTTGTTTAACCTTTTGCATTGCAGAATTTAATCCTGAAGACTTATGTTCAAGGTGCTTATAAATACTGTTCATTTGCAATGTACTGCTGCAGGCTTTCAGTGTGTGTCAGTGTGTGGTTCCTTTCCAGGGCCTTCTATAAGCCTTCCCTGCAGCATGCCTGGGTGTGGTTTGTGGGCTGGGCCAAGACTCTATATAAGGGAGCCAGCCCAGCTCCACATGCTCACTATTCAGAGGTCCTGGTGCAAAGCAGCAGCAACTTCCTGAGCTCCTGTTCCGGAGGCCTACTTTGATCTTCCAGGTCTTGCCCTTTCACTTTGTCGGTGATTCTTGATCAGGGCGGTAAGATGGAGGTCGGGCTGGGCCCCCGATCCCGTTCTCGAAGGTTTTCGAGTTCTTGGGCCTAATTAGCATGATAAAACAATTTTGCTCTTGTGCGTGTGAATGTGCGCTTGATGTTTTATGGCATTTACATGCTGACACTCGAATCGGCAAGACGTGCGATTCTTCACTCGTGAACAAATATTCATTGTGCGCTACCATTTTATGGCATTCACATGGTAGCATTCGACTAAGCAAGACGCACGATTCATTTCCTGTGCTTAATTCATGTTATTCATTGTACGCTACCATTTCTTGGCATTCGTATGGTGGTATTCGAATCGGCAAGGCGCACAATTCATTTCTTGTGCTTAATTCATGATATTCAGTGTGCGCTACCATTTCTTGACATTCACATGGTGGCCTTCGAATCGGCAAGACGCGCAGTTCATTTCTTGTGCTAAATTCATGATATTCAGTGTGCGCTACCATTTCTTGGCATTCACATGGTGGCCTTCGAATCGGCAAGACGCGCAATTATTTTCTTGTGCGTAATTCATGATATTCAGTGTGCGCTACCATTTCTTGGCATTCACATGGTGGCCTTAGTTTCGGCAAGACGCGTGGTTCATTTCTTGTGCGTAGTTCATGATATTCAGTGTGCGCTACCATTCCTTCGCATTCACATGGTGGCCTTCAAATCGGCAAGACGCACAATTAATTTCTTATGTTTAATTCATGATATTCATTGTGTGTTACCATGTCATGGCATTTGCGTGGTGACATTCGAATCGGCAGAACGCGCGATTCATTTCTTGTGCTAAACTCATGTTACTCATTGTGCGCTATCATTTCATCGCATTCACTTGGTGGTATTCGAATCAGCAAGACGCGCAATTCATTTCTTGTGCTTGAATCACGATGTTCATTGTGCGCTACCACTTCATGGCATTTACTTGGTGGCCTTTGAATCGGCAAGACGTGCAATTAATTTCTCGTGTCTAACTCATGTTATTCCTTGTGCACAATCATTTCATGGCATTTACAAACTTTTGTGGAAATCTGCAATGTGCGCAATTCATGTTCCGGCATTTTAAGAAAACTAAAGTGTTAGAATTCTAGATGTTATATTGTATGTGCATAATAAGTCCCTCAAGTACAGTTCATATGGTGTTATAGAAATCATTCAGATTATTTCCTGGTCCTCATGCAAAAGACTGTGCTTGAATTTGAAAGCGTAATTCTAGAAGGTTCTGATGCTTCTAATCCATGTGTAACATTTCATTGAGTGGTTCATTGGAAAGTTGTATTAATCTTTCTTGATTCCCTCACAGGTATCCAGACATCTTGAGGCCTAGTTATTTAAGTCCATGCTTAAGTTATCCATGTTTCCAGTATGACAATGCTTAGAGTCATAGCCTAGTAATGATTAATATGATATAATCTTGATATTGTGTGTTTTAACCTTCTAATCCCCTTTTCCCCACTTGGACTCTCTTAGACTATGTGACATTCTAATCAGAGTATTGGAGCTGTCTTGTGGTGGACGTGTTGGGAACATGCACAGACCCCGAGGATCTGGTGATTCTGACACTAAATCCAATATCGATCTTCAAATCCTTCTTAACACCAAATTGAAATTTATTACTTTATCCACTAACAACGCTTCCTCCATTTTGTTAAGAAGTACTGGCCGTTATTATGGGGGATGAAATAAGGTTGGCAAATTACTAGATCCAGATGGAATCCAGCTACATTCATTAATTGATTTGTAAGGGGATTCATTGACTAAACATAAGGATATCCTAAATGAATTTGTCACATTTTACAAAACCCTATACACTTCCGAAAATACCGTACAACATTCTCACATTAAAGATTATTTACAATGGATGCCTAACTCTGTTTCTGCTCACTTAGGGGGTCATTCTGACTCCCGCCGGGCGCGGTCACCGCGCGCCCGGCGGGAGCCGTCAAAATACCGTACCGCGGTCGGAAGACCGCGGCGGGTATTTTGAGTTTTCCCCTGGGCTGGCGGGCGGCCTTCAAAAGGCCGCCCGCCAGCCCAGGGGAAAACGACCTTCCCACCATGAAGCCGGCTCGTAATCGAGCCGGCGGAGTGGGAAGGTGCGACGGGTGCTACTGCACCCGTCGCATATTTCACTGTCTGCTATGCAGACAGTGAAATACAAGCGGGGCCCTCCTACGGGGGCCCCTGCAGTGCCCATGCCATTGGCATGGGCACTGCAGGGGCCCCCAGGGGCCCCGTGACACCCCCTACCGCCATCCTGTTCCTGGCGGGCGAACCGCCAGGAACAGGATGGCGGTAGGGGGTGTCAGAATCCCCAAGGCGGCGCAGCATGCTGCGCCGCCTTGGAGGATTCTGACGGGCAGCGGAAAACCGGCGGGAGACCGCCGGTTTTCCTGCACTGACCGCGGCCAAAGCGCCGCGGTCAGAATGCCCTGCGGGGCACCGCCGGTCTGTCGGCGGTGCTCCCGCCGACCCTGGCCCCGGCGGTCTGAGACCGCCGGGGTCAGAATGACCCCCTTAGTCTTTGCTTCGTTAGAGTCAAATATAACTATCCAGGAGATTTCCAAAGCTTTGAACTCTCTAAAAAAGGGAAAACCCCTGGTTCAGTTAGATTTACTGTAGAATTTTCACTTCACTTTTCCAACATTATACTTCCTCATTTATAAAGTTTGTTTAGCCACTTCGTTAACTCTGACTCAAAGTCTGCCACCTTTCAAGAAGGCACAATCTGTTTGATACATAAAGATAGTAAAAATTCAACTTTATGTAGGAATTATAGGCTCATCTCCTTAGTAAATGTAGATTGCATAATTTTCGCCAAACTATTAGCTTTCCATTTAGAATTTTTCTTCCGCATCTTATAGGAAAGGAGCAATCTGGTTTCATAAAAGGTAGATTAGCATCTGATAACACTAGACTATTCCTTACTATACTTAGTAGATCTCCTCTTGCAGTGATAACAATTGAAGCAGAGAGAGCTTTTAAGAGGATTAATTGAGATTTTATGTTAAAATCTTTAGCTTGGCCAGGTCTTGGCCCTAAAATCATTGCTCAAATCTGTCTTCTGTATCAATCCCCACCCACATATGTCCTTGTTAATGAAGTAGCTTCTTCATACTTCCCCTTACAACATAGTGTTTGACAGGGATGCCCTCTTTTTCCATTATTATTTGTTCTTGCCCTTGAATCTTTCCTTTCCCATATTCATTTTAATACATCTATATCTGCCTTTCGTTGTGGCAATTGTCATCTAAAACTAGCAGCTGATGCAGATGGTAGTCTCCTCATTTTTCCATCCACAGAAACATCCTTACCGGCATTACAAACAATTATTTAAAATACTGAAAAGGCCTGAAATCATGGTTATTTCATCTTTGAGTCCTATGTCTCTCTTACAGTATTTAAGCATTATTTAGCATAGTATTTTCAGGGTAACAGATGTGCTTTACAAGTCCCATCATCATAGCTTGAACTGCCCATGCTCTACCACTTGTGTGGATTTACTCTCCTAGTAATATTGTTGTAGGTCAGTGATTCCCAAACTTTTTACTTTGGTGGACTCCCACGTTTTCATTTCTGGAATACGGGGACCTCCACTGAGTGATTATTGGAATGTATCCCTACTAAGTTATTACTGGAAGCAGGGGACCCTGGCGTAAAATACAGAAACAAGAATTTATCAAACACATACACAAATGATAACACATTTTATTTAATTTTGAGCTTTTCTAAATTCAATTGCCACACATTGTTAATACTATATTCTGTTTCTTTCATGCATCTGCACTGCTCCTACGAATCACTTTAAGGATACTAATTTAATTTTTATCCTCCAATTTCAAATTCTTTGGCATTTACAGTACTTTTTAGAATATTCAATTGTACATGTAGCCACTTTATTTATACACAGTTTAATAATCTGCTAATATTAGTTCATTTTCTGAGATGTCACAGACCCCCTGAGGAGGCTTCGTGGACCCCCAGGGGTGCCTGGACGTTGGAAACCATTGTTGTAGGCTAATATGTGGAATAAATGGTTTTATGGTTGCTGGTCACATTTTTCTTATAGTCTACCACTTATATATGCAGCTATTTGTACTTGTAAATTTACAAGTGAAACCATTTTTTTCTCTTGTAAACTATATTTACTCCACTGTGATGTTTTATGATGTGTTCTCTGTGAGATTCCCCAACCCTCCTATAGGGGCAGTATTGCTACACTCTGAGTACTGATTCTGTTTGATCTTCATCTCCGTCTGTACTCGCAAAAGTACGACTGTCCTCTTGCATTCTCTGCTCTATGCCATCCTCTATGTTTTCCAGGCTGTCCTTAATGTAGATGTCGCTAAGTAATCATGCCTGACCCTATAACATCTTTTGTCTTATGTTCTATTTTTTGGTCACACAGTATGACCACCTCCCATCACTGAGAACACATGTTGCAGGTTCCTTAACTTTACCAGGATGCACTTTGTTTTGATGCCACTGGTTTATCATGACTGTCTATTTACTCTTCTTAGTCTCCATCTGTCTCTTCTTCCAAGCATGATTACTCCACTTTGATGAATTCATATGGTACATACCCTGTGACTGTCCCAGGCTTCTTTGTGTAAATGCTACTTAGCTCCAACAATGCAACTTCGAGTTGGTTCTCACACAAAGATTACTCCTCTTCCACAAGTTTCTATTTTCATGTGCTCCCCAAGGTTCAAAGACTGCAACTTGTGTGGTGCAGTGATATGTGTCAATTGAACTGTTGCAACTTAGGCCCCATCGCCTTCATTGCTCCCCATGTGAATTTGAGTTTATTTAGGGATCCCCTGGATACCATGCCTACATGTCATGTTAATGGGCTCTGACAGACCACTAGACTATTAACCCCCAGCTCTGTCATTTTCAGTGCTGTTTGAGATCTATGGTAACACTTTGCACAGATGTTGATGCAATGAGGCAATCTGATCATTGACTTTCAAACTCCAGTTATATCTTTGGTCTCTTCTACTACTCCCATTTCATGATTTTCATGTTGTGTGCCCTATGAGAACCCTAGACTTTATGCTGTGCAGCTGTGGTTTGATGCTGACTATGGGCTCTAGTTAGTTGCCAGCTCTGTCTTGCTCTTAGGCTGCAACTACTCCATGTGATGAGTTTCTTATGTGCTAGGTGACACCCCAGGTCTCCCTTTGAGTGGCTGATGGTGGGCACTGATATCTGATCTCAGTCCATGTTTAAGCTCAAGGTCTTTCTTTGCTCTCTTGGTTCTTTGAAGAGCAGTATTACTTGCTCCTGGAGATCCTCAGCCTGGAACAGTTGAGAATTTTGTTTAACATTTGCAGGTCATCTGTCGAATTTCAGCTCTATCTCTGTTCTTATGCTGTGATTACTTGCAGGTGAAGCATTTCATGATGTATGCTGGTGTGATGTATAGGCCGTCTCTGTTGCTATTGCTGGGCTATGGCAGTTGTGGTGTTTCTGTGGGCTCTTTTGAGGACTGCTTGCCTCACAGGCCTCTTTTCCTTGATGTGAGGTGGCTGCTTCAGGGTGCTCAGGGTTCACCAGCTGGTGCTCCTTTCCAATCTCACCCTGCAGCTGGATACAGTGAAGACAATGTGTTCATCTGTTGCCAGCTAAGGAATTAAAGTCATACCATTGCATTCAGGCTTAGACTCTGGCATTATCTGGGCAACGATGAGTACAAACTATAAAGACGCTTGGGCCTACTGTGTGTTAACTGTTCATTCCTGATCTGTAAGGTACTGCACACTGAACACAATGTAGACAGAGTATCTCTACTAGGCTATGAGAGTGGAGGAGTGACGAGAGACTTCAGGGAGCATGGTTTAAGGAGCGGAGTGAGGGTGACAGGTGGTGAGTGTGTACAAGGTTAGAGACAATGTTTAAGCGAAAGGAGACAGAGGAGAAAATGCAGAGCACAGTGAAGTCCTCAGCACAAGGATGAAAATAAAGAATCAGAGCTGCTGCTGCTCAAGCTCTCACTCTTCCCAACAATCACTTCTGCTCTCTTCTAAATGTACTAAGTAATGAGACTGGTAAATTGTCTCATGACCATCTTTCACAGTGGAGATGGGTGCCGAGAATGCGCTCTCAGGTCCATGACCTCACATTGGTGCAGATTTATGTCTTTCAGAAAATCAGTCACATTTTCCAGGTGTACTTCTAGCAAACTGTTGTACATTCCATTTTTGCAAAAGCAAAAATTAATGTATATACTTGCTGTTCAAGCAAAGATGTACCAAGCAAGTGCACTTGATAACTTTAGATTTTTTTTCCTCCAAGGAGAAACTATTTTTTATGTGGAGGAACTCCACCCTCTGGTATGTGAAACCTTTCAAGGGTTCTCTCTTCACACCCTGGAAAATCATTTACTTCAGCCTTGACATGAGTGAGGATTATAAACACTGATAAACATTTAAGTTTGTGGGTGTGCAGAACTCAAATTATATTCTAGCCTTGGAACTACCACTTCCTACAGTAGATTTACTCACTTCAAAATCTGAATGAATAAATCCTTTTGCAAGCGCAAAGTTACAGCTAAGCAAGGTTCCATGTGGTATGCATTGTTCTTTAACACCGCTAATACAGAGCTAGCTCACACTCAGGAGGTAGTAGTTACTTGCTGAGTCTCCTGCCTAAGCCTTTTAACCAGTTATGTACCACAGTGAAGCACTCCAGCCCAGTGAGCACTCTCTGACAAACAGGTGCAATCATGTACCAAGTCTGCACCACAAAAGCTGCACCTCAGTCATAGTCACCAGCAGCAAGATCAATGAATGAGAATGAAACAATCACACCAGTACTGTAGACTCCACTCATGCCCTTGACTCTCCACTCATTATCTGTTCTGTGTGAATTAGGCAGATGTTGCACAGCATGATGCCCAGCCGAGATCCAGACACCGCAGTTGCCCACGTCAAGGCAGGTAACACTCCACAACACCTTCATTGGCTGCTGCAGTCACAGTCAGCTTTCTCGCCTCAGCTGGCAGCAAGACTGCATTCGGGGCATTTTGCTGAGTCCAAACAGGTGCGAACACCGCTATGACACATTGGCCGCCTATATGGGCCCTTCAGTAGCCAATTTTAAACTAGGGGGTTGCCAGCAAACACTGAACACTTACAGTAGCAGGTCAAATAGCCAGGAAAAGCAGTAGCTGCCCAATCTTTATAGCTATTTCACACCCTGCCACATGATGACCAGCCAGGCAGCGCTCCATCCGGCTAGCCCACAACAAATCTTCATTTCATGAGGCAAAACTCTGTTGTCAATACATTGGGTCAGTTGACAGCAATACTGGTAAAGAACTGTGGTTTGATAGAAGATGTTAGTAGTGTCAAGAGTATGCACCATAGAGCAGTTTCTATGAATTTAATGGTGGGCACTGTAAATTAAGTGACATTTTCCAAAAATTACACTTCTGTGAAAGAATTCTGAATCCAAATTGAGGTGAAAATTTAGTGAGATGATGTAAATGTGAGATCATGGGACACACATCAAATAATGTGATGTGTCTTGTGAGAAACTCAGAGTGTAGAAATGCCAGGAAGGGACACTATGCAGGGTGCATTGGATGAATGATGAATGGCAAAAGGGGAAATAAGTTTACAGAGCGGGGAGGATGGGTGGGTTGATAAGGAATCTGCAGCTACAATATGTCTCTGCCAGATAAGGCGTTACCAAAGGTAAGTAACTTGTTCATCTGATACAGACTTCTAGTTGCAGATTCCTTATCTGAGAATAGATACCAAAGCAATAGCGTCACCGGTGGAGTGTCTGGGAACCAAGATCATTGTAAGAAGTCCTGCAGGACCAAACAGCAAAGTACCCGTCCCTACAGACCGGACTATCCAGACAGTAGTATTTGATAAACATGTGCAGGGATGCCCACGCTGCTGCCTGGCAGATGTCCAGGACTACAACTCGGCATGCTAACGCACTGGTTGCAGCTGTCGCTCTGGTAGAATGAGTGTGCAAACCCTTCGGGGGTTGCTTCTTAGTCAATGCTTAGCACAATTTAATGCAGAGAAGAACCCATTAAGAGAGGGCTCTCTTCTGCACTGCTGGCACCCACATACTCAACAAAGAGTTGATCATCCACCCAGAATTCAAAGTAGAATGCCAACACTCTTTTTAGGTCCAGGGGGTGGAACCTCTCCTCTTGCTTAGAAAGATGGGGGGGGGGGGTGTAAAAAGTAGGCAAGGTGATGTATTGGCCTACATGAAAGGGTATGACCACTTTTGGTAAAAAGGAATCCCTAATGCGAAGCACCACGTTGTCAGGACAGATGGAAAGGTAGGGTAGCTTAGATGACAATGCTTGCACCTCACTCACCCTACTGGCAGATGTGATGGCCACAAGGAAGGCTGTTTTAATGTCAGAAGCCTGAGAAGACAGTCATAAAGTGGCTCAAAGGGGTCGCACATAAAGAAAGTAAGAACTAGATTCAAATCCCATTTGGGCACTATGAATGATGATGCAAGACACCTTTGGGTAAGACCCTTAAGGAATCGTCTAACAATAGGAGATTTAAACCAAGATAGTTGGTCAGGTAATCTCAGAAAAGCAGAGATAGCAGAAAAATAACCTTTGAGGGTGCCCAAAGCAGAGCCCTGCTGGGCCAAAGAAAGTATAAACAAAAGGACCTTGGAAAGAGGGGCAGAGAGGAGGTCAACAGTCTTGTCTGTGCATCATGCCACAAATTTGTTTCATCAACAGGCGAATACAGTTTTGGTGGAGGGACGCCTCACTGCCAAGATAACATTACAGACTTCGGGCCGGAGGTCAAAAACTGTCAGCTTCCACTGCTCGATCTCCAGGCGAGAAATAGGAGACTCAACAGGTTTGGGTGGAGAACCCACCCCTGCTGCTGCAACAGAACATTCTCCCAAAGGGGGCAGTTTGATCGGAGGATTGGTGGTCATGCTCAATAGCTCAGGGTACCAGACTCTTCGTGCCCAGTCCGACGCCACAAGGTTCACTTGGGCCCGGTCGTACTTGATCTTCTTGAGAACTCTGGGCAGAAGTGGCATGGGTGGAAAGGCGTACTGGAGGCCTGAGCTCCACTCGAGATGAAAAGCATTGCCGAGCAAGTTCCACCTCCAATGCTCAAACTGCTGACATGGTGCGTTCACTACAGAGGCGAACAAATCTAACCAAGGCTCTCCCCACTGCTGAAAGAGACTTTGGCCCGTATTTATACTTTTTTTAGCGCCGCATTTGCGCCGCTTTTTGGCGCAAAACGGCGCAAACCTACAAAATACAATGGCATTTTGCAAGTTTGCGCCGTTTTTGCGTCAAAAAACGACGCAAATGTGGCGCAAAAAAAGTATAAATACGGGCCTTTGTGCCACCTCCGGATGGAGATGTCATTCGTGATCGACCAGGCATTGACGGCTGAGTTCATCCACTTTGTCCTTGAGAGAGCCCGCCAGGTGTTGAACCACCAGGAAAATGCCCTGATGTTCCAGCCATGTCCAGAGGCATAGAGCCTTCTGACAAGGAGTCCACGGCCACACCCTACCGTGCTAGTTACAATACCACATGGCATTGGTGTTGCTCATGAACACCTGCTTTTCTTTTACTTTGAAAGTGGGAAGAAATGCTTTCAGTGCCAGTATGACCACCCTCTGCTCCAAAAGACTGATGTGGAGCCCGGACTCCGCCGGAGACCAGAAGCCTCTGATCTCCGCCTCTCCCATGTGGTTGCCCCTCCCAGGAGTGACTCATCTGTCAGTACTGTCAGACCTGGTTGAAGAAGGGAGAGGGATCTACCTCTAACCCAATCGCAGTACAAAGGCCACATCTGCAGATCTTCTGCAGTTCCCTCCGAGATCTGGACCCTGTTGGAAAGATTCCCCTGATACTGTGCCCACTGGAACTTCAGGTCCCACTGCAGAGCCCGCATATGCCATCTGGCATATGTCACCAACAGGATGCAGGAGGCCAAGAGGCCCATCAGCCTCAGAGTCATTCTCGCTGAAATCCAGGATAGAGGCTTAAACATCGGTATCTAGACTGAATATCTTGGACTCGCCGCTTGTGAGGATTCCCGAAACTGCACTGTGTCCAGAACAGCTCCGATAAAGGGGAGCATCTGAGAGGAGGTCAGGTGTGACTTCCGCATATTTATAGTGAGCCCCTGCAGGAGGTCCACTGCAGTCTGGAGGTGGGAGACGACAGCCCGGGGCAATCCCACCTTCAACAGCCAGTCATCAGGGGAAGACTGAAACGCCTGACCTGCACAGATGAGCTGTGACCACTGCCATCACTTTGGTGAACACCCGAGGGGCGCTGGTAAGGCCAAAGGGGAGGGTGATAAACTGAAAATGCTCCCGGCCTACCGTAAACCGCAAGTAACATCTGTGGGCAGGCAAGGCGGCAATATGGAAATAGGTGCCCTGCAAGTTCAACGCTACCATCCAGTCTCCTGGGTCCAAGGCAGATAGAACCTGAGCCAGAGTGAGTGTTTTGAACTTCTCATTCCTGGGAAAGAGATTGAGGGACCAGAGGGCTAGGAAAGGGTGGAGGTCTTGCCCTTTTTGGGCACCAGAAAGTAGCAGGAATAGCAACCACGACCTACTTCTGGCACAGGGACCTTCTCTATGGCTCTCCCGGCCAAGAGAGCCGTAACCTCCTCACGGATAAGTGCCAAGTGATTCTCCTTCATCCAATCATAGGATGGTGGCATGGATGGAGGAGTAGTCTCAAAGGGGAGGGAGTAGTCCCTTCGTACTATTTGCAAAATCTACGTCTGACGTGATGGACTGCCAGCAGGGCAAATCCTGCCTTCCACTGGACCCTGGTGGGGAAGCATTAGACTAGGGAAGTTTGGAGACTGAGGGGAGGGTGGTAGAGTGGTGGCTAGACTGCTGACTGCCTGATCCACAAGGTTATTGGATCCCACGTCCCCGGCAACACAGAGGCTGAGCAGCATGCACAGCACGGTGGCTGGAGGTGGGACGCCCCTTGTGTAGCGCAAATCAGACTAAAACAGGCAAGGGAGGCCCAAGGACCTGGCTGTAGCCCAGGACACCTTAAAGTGCTCGAGTGCCGAGTCTGCTTTGTCTTCGAAGAGACGGATGCCATCAAAGGGCATGTGCATAAGAGTGGATTGGACATGCCCTGAAAAGCCAGACATCCTCAACCAAGTGTCACGCCTTAAAGCCCCCATCAATGCAACCGATCTGCTTAGTGCGTTGGTTGTCGTATCCAGCCCACAATGGATTGTGAACTTAGCTGTGTCTCTCTCATCAGCAACAGCTTGGAAGAGAATGACCCAGGCCTCCTCCGGGACCTGTGATAGCACTTGCGCAACCGTATCCCATAAGGTATGGAGGTATGGGTGTAAAGGCCCAAAAGGCATGCGGTGTTCGCTAACCACAATGCCAGGCTGGAGGAAGAAAACGTCTTCTTCCCAAGCTGATCCAGCCTCTTGGATTCCCTATCCAGGGATGCCGAAGGGAATGCGCCTGTGTGCGTGGAGGCTTGGATTACCAAGCTCTCAGGGGTTGGGTGTTGTGTCAGGAACACAAGGTCATTTGGATCTGGTTTATGGCAGCAGGCGATTGTTCTGTTCACAGCAGCCCCTGTGCTAGGTTTGGACCAAGTCCCCAGCAGGACATCAGTGAGGGCTTAATCAAAGGGAAAAAGGGATTCAGAAGAAGAAGTCCAAGGTTGAAGCACCTCTGCCAGGATGTTTGTCCTGACTGCCACTGAAGGCAGCTCGAAGCCCAGGACCTCAGGCACTCACCTTGCCACCATGGAGTAGGACACTCCCTCCTCCGTAGCCACAGGAGGGGAAGAAAGAAAGCCAGCATCAGGGGAATTGTCCAGACCATTAGCTTCACCCAGGTCCATCCACCAGTCCATGGGATCTTCAAGCTGTTGTTCCAAAGGGTCCAGCAACTCCTCCCAATCCTCAGCATAGCCCTAAATTCCAAGGGAATAAGGGTCAGGATCCAACCTAAGGAACAAGGCCCCTGCCGAGGTCAGAATTGGCGTCTGAGTCAGCAATGAAGATGGGGTTGATGCCAGCCGTAGGCAAAAGTGACGTCAGGAGTGCCAACGTCAGAACTGTCATCAGGGATGGTGGAAGTGGTGCGACCAAAGCTGGTTTGGATCCAAGAATGGATCCAAGGGTGCCCTCCAGAGCTGAGGCCAAAGCTGCCGGCACGGAACCCGAGGGGGTCCCTGCTGACTCCACGGGCCCAAAGAAGCTGCAACGGAGCCAAACTGCCCAAATATGAGGCATAGGGGTCACTCTGGCTCCCGTAAACTCAGGGAGATGCAGAGCTGACCCAGACACAGGGTCCGAGGACAGAGGCTTGGAACAACGACACTTCTTTTCCCTTGTCACATCGGCCGACAGATGGGGTGAAGTCGAATAATGTTTGTTCTTCTTTGACTTTTTCTTGTGCTTCGACTTACCCGTTCGTCCCGCGGACTATGAGTGGGACAACAAAGAATGGTGGCTCCACAATCATTCTTGGAAACTTCCTCTCGACCGAGATTGGGAGCGACGTGAAACGGAGTGCCGGGCCACAAGTAACTTTAGGGCTTGCGGCCTCAAAGCTTTCGGATTCATGGCCTGGTACTCAACTTTGGGTCATGGCCTGGAGCACAACTTCGGGTCATGGTTGCGCTCCAAACACCACAAGCACACGAGGTGCAGATCTGTCAGGGACATCATCCGATGACTGGATCCACAAGGCTTGAACCCGGTCTTGCCTGATGACATCTTGCCGTATCCGGAGTAGAAACACTCAAAAGCTTCAACAAAAGAAAAAGATCAGTAAAAAAGTCTTTGGGGGTTCAGATCTGAGCTTGGCTGGCGCGGAAAGAATTAACTGATGTCAGCGCGCCGGGGTAGCACCTATATAGGTCCTGTGATGTCATATCCGGTGTGCATGATGCTGACGATGGACACGGAGCCAACACCACCTAATGGCGCGCATGGGTACTGCTCGAGCAAAATCTCCAGATCAAGATTGACGCCTGGGGAAATTCCAAGGTAAGAACTCTTCAACTAGAAGTCTCTATCAGATAGGGGACAATACCCACAGTGTATAAAAGGAGAAGACTAACTTTCTTATAAAGATCAGAAAAGAGTCAAATTGGAAGGTTTTCTAAAGGCAATCTTCACTGAGACTGAGCATCAGAATGGTTGGTACCAATAGTTCTGATAACCAACCCATTTACTTGCAAGATCCTAAAAAATACTAGATAGATCAATATCCTCTTCCAAACAATTCAGTGGCATTGGCTGTACTGGGATGTACAGAGATCTTGAACGTGTTATCTGCCTTCCATCAGGTGATGCTGGAAGAAGTGGCTGCATTTCAGCATCAAAAGAAAAGTGCGTTGACTAGCACTAACAATGTACTGCTCGTCCAGGTTGCATCTTAATTTACAGTGATAGCGTTGAGGGACACAATGCAACGTGATGCAGCATTCACAAAACATTTTGAGAAGACTGGATCACTGAAGCTTGACTGTAAAGGCAAGGGAGAGAAGTGGCAGTTGAGAGTATGTTCAATTGAATATATACCATAAGTGGAAAGGGGATAAAACCAAGAACAAACCTGGTAGAGACAGTGTCAAAAGGGGAGGCACAATCATTTTTGTTTAAAACCTTAATATTTCGTTTATAAAAACATGAAACAATTGCAACCAGCTTCCACAATATAATCATCTCTTTAGTACATTAACTCCCCACCCCACGATTACCATGGCCGGATGTATCGTCCAGCTTCCCCCACACACCTCCCTCAGGTACACATATAAGCTCCTTCTTTTGCATATACCCCAATCTACTAATCTTTTCATCCTTAAGTTATTACAGTGCTTCCTACTTCCATACACATGTTAATGTCCGAGATACACTACTGTATAGTCGGATGCTGCTGTGACCGTCACATCCTGGTAATGTCTCTTTTGGCTATTCTAAAGCCCAAATTGCAGAACAGCAGGTTGGCAGGCAGTAAAAGTCCATATCACACGGGATGCTCAGTAGTATTAACTGTGGTGTCAGTGGCATATTGACTTTAGCACTTCTTCTAGCTCTTTAACAATAATGTTCCAGCTTTTGCGAAAGGGGGGGGGCATTCCCAGAGAATGTGTAGGAATATGCCCTCGACTACCTTACAATTAAGACATTATAGGGCTCTGAATCATGCCCTATTGTAGTAGGTTATATGCAGGATCTTTATTTGAACGATCTCAAACCTGGATTTGATGGCTACCTCTCTAGGATGCATGAGGGCAGCCTCCCAGGCGACATCCTCCAATGGGTCTACATCCCCTTCCCAAGTACTCCAAAGTCTTTTGAGCATGTGCAGTTTGTTATTATTTATTGTGTGCTATATCTGTGAGACTACCCTGCTACTGATAGCTTCATCAAGTAGCCTACTTTCTAAAGGGCTACAGTCTGATATTTCTTTCCCGTCTATCCTTTCTGCTCAGACAGCATCCTGCAGTTATATGTAATTAGATTTCTCTGAGGGTCTAAGTTCAGATTCTTGTTCTCAAATGATCTGACACACTAGGAGACTATCACTTCCACGACTGTAGAGTTGCCTATAAATTCTCACTGACAAAATCAGATAGTTTCCTTTAGTGTGTGTCCCTGCCACAATGGCATATGCTAGATATTGTGTTGCTTTGTCTCAAGAATCTAGGATCACCTAGTGGGCCCCAACAGGGACCCCTTCTAACACCTGCCAGAGTGGCAATGGGGGTATATGTTTTTCCTCCAGTTGCAAAATTTGGTGGCTAAGCCAAAAAGGCTTTGTTGCTGGGTTGTCTCTCGGGGCTAGCCTCCACTCCTTAATCATCTATAACTGGGATGTCCACCAATAGTCTCTGATATCCAGTATTGCCATCCCTCCATGAACCTATCAAAGTATGCATCTGTTAATATCATTATGAAAGGGGTGTTTTTTTCAGTACATATAGCAATTTGGCCACTGTGACCATTTTGAATAATGCTGCTTTTCCCAAGGGACAGAAGAAGTCTCCTTCACCTCTCTACATCCACCTGGTATTCCCTAAGGAGCACCTCCAGATTTCTGTTTTAAGAAGTGGAGCCTGTTGGGTGTTATCTTAATCCCCAAGTACCGGAATCCAACCCTAGTAACTTTTATGTTATAGTAAGTCTCTTCCTGTCGTTCCTAGGTACCCTGTTGATGTTCCCCAATTATCTTGTATCCCGAGTATTTTATAAAGTACAGACAGGGCTGCAGAGATGGCAATCTCTACGTTTGTAAATTACAGCAGTACATTATCTGCATAAAGAAATGTTTTTCCTGCTGTCCCATTACATCAGGAGAGCCTGTCACGTCTGTTTATATCCTAACTAAACACCCGAATGGCTCTAGGCACGGGGCAAAAAGGAAAGGGGAGAGAGGAGCGTGGTCACATCTGTCTGGTACGCCTCTCCAAAGAAAATTACCATTAACCCTCACTGCAGCTATTGGTATAACAGCGCTACCCTTGGAAAGAAATTAGGGCCGAATCCAAACACTCTAAGAGTCTGATGAGGGAATGTCCCAGTCAATAGAGTCAAACGCTGTTCACCTCTTTGCATACAGTATTTGGTAGTAATGGTGGTAGTGGTGGTTATCTGCCGGTCTGCCAGAAGGGGTTCTCCTATTCACCTGGCTTCTTTTTCTCTCTTACCTAACCAAGCTAGTAGTCGACCCGATTTATTCCCCACCTCAAACAATCATCGTTGCTGAGCCAAAAAGAGATTTCAGGCAGCTTGGCTCGTGGGGTTCATGTATTCTTCCCTCATTGCCTCTAGCCGCCGCAGAGCATCTGTGGACCCTGTTTCTACTTGGAGCGTCTCTCAGTCCCAGATTTATTTTTCAAAGGGTACTACTTTTTGACCTCTATGCTTTTTGGCTTAGCCACCTTATTTTGCACTCTGTCTTTGAGGACTGCTTTATAAGCTACTGAAAGCATAACATGAGAGTTCACTATTGCAATAAAGTACAGACCCAACCCACATGTAAATGAGAACCTCTTTGTCCCCCAGTTCTCAGGAATTAAGCCTCTATACATCGTTATCTTGCTTCTCTCTATTCTGCCCTAGTATAATTCTAAGAGACAAGTGATCAGATATACACCTTGCTCAGTGGTAGGAACAAAGTTCCCATAAAATTCCAATAAAAAAAGGTACTGTGAGCCCCTGAGAAAAAGGGATACCATCTGTCTAAAGGGTGTTTGAGTCCCCATATATCTGTAAAGCAGGGTGCATGTGTGAACTGTGCAAGACTAGTGGTCGCCTCGTTGACACTGCCTGTCCTAGTGTTGGGGGCAGCCCTATTATGATATGTGTATTAGCGTCTGTCTCTAGTAGTATGGCCTTGTACTGTCCAAAACTATTTGCTGAAGACTGGAAGGAGCATAAACATTGAGGATAAGCATTTGTCTCCTACTCCATTTACCCTGGACCCCGAAATAACAACCTGTCAGCTTTAGCCATTGTTTGGTTATCTGTGACAGAGGATTTTTACTCACTAGGCTTGCCACTCTCTTAGAATCAGCAGTGAAGCATATATACACCAGAGACAGGTAAGAGTCTCTCTGGAGGCACCTGCAACGGGAGCCCAGCAGATGGGTTTCTTGCAACAACACCAAGTCAGGTGTTTGTCTATAAATATATATAAACTATAGTCTCCTCTTTTTGGGCCAGAGTCACGGTCCACCTTTGCTCATCACCACCTGCCGAGGTGGGATCTATTTTTTTGCCCGCCTGTGTTCTCGTATGGAGCATTTGTGTCCTTCTGGTCCACCCTCCCCCCCCCCCCCCAGGGGGGTTGAGGGTATGGTCTCAATGGCCGACTTCTTCCACCCATTTCTAAAACGCATCTAGGGTCTCAGAAGAAGTACAGGATCAGAATATCACCTTCAGAATGTAACGGATATTTAGTGCCTTTAGTTTCCACAAAGGATATGCGTTGCTTCTGAACAAGTCAGGTGTAGTATGGATAAATCATCGTGCTGGAGAGTTCATACTGTGTTTGCCCCCTTACCCTGGTGATGTGAAGGATCTCATCCCTATCTTTGTAGTTCAAGAATCTCACGATAATCAGGCGAGGAGGTCCTCCGGGTGGGGGCTTCTGCTGGATCTCAATCACAAAGCACGAAGACAGTCCATCTGCGGGGATCAGGGATTGAAGTCATCCTTCAAAGCCCACGGAACACAGGCTGTTAAGCTGGGTGTGGCCCTCTGTGTCAGCTTTTGGGGATTTGGAGGATATTGCTGATATCTGTCAACCACTCCTCTTCCTTACCTGTGGAGATCGCCGATGATCCTCCCTTGCTCCTCTTGCAATGCCATGAGATCTTGGAAGAAAAAGAAAAGGACAGCAGATCAAAGGAAGGGCTGCATACGGAAGAACTGCCACCAACAATAAAGACGACTTTCTACTTTCAGGGAAGAAGGGGTGGAGTCACAAGGCAGAAAAAAGAGGCAGACCAGGAAGACAGTGCACAGCTGAATCCAGGAAGTGACTCCAAGAGGAAGGACACCACAGAAGCATGCCAGGAGAGTGCCACCAGAGAAGGTAACTGGAGCATCGAAAGGACACTTAAAGCAAACTTTGAGGGTTGGGAGAGAGAACCAGAGAAGCCGACTCCACTGAGGACTCACTGGAGATCTGGTGATCTGGTATGAGGACTAGTGGATGCCACCAGAGGACAGAAGCCAGCCGCCACAACTCAGTGGAGTTGTGGCAGTGTGGTGTGTGACCTGGGAAGGGGTAACACATGAAAGAAGGGAGGGGAACGGGGGCATTTGTCTAGATAACCCTCTTTTGAGTAAAAGTCCATGGTGGGCTTTGCTAAGCTCGGGTCTTTTCACTGTTGACTATCTCGCTACTACCCTGAAGAACTTGACCGGGGGCAGTATTGAGGACACTCAAGTCCCTCAATTGGGGTTATACCTATAGCTCGCTATGTTTGGCTCTCGAGAAAAGGGGGTACAAAAAGAGAGAGGTCATCATTGGGTACCTCTCGCAACTGCGAGGAAATCTATTTATTTATTTTTGAAAGCACAATTTGGGTGAAAGGCCTTCTTGGACAAAGGGGGAATGGAATCATGAGTTCCTTAAGAGGACAGGTGTTTTGGTGAAAGAAGAAGCAAATAGCTTTGAGACAAGTATGCTTACCGCTTCTTTGCCTGTTCTCTTGAGGGCAGTGGCAACCACATCCCGAGACCTGGGTTAAGAAGAGGAAATGAAAACAACATTATGTCCTGCTACCTAACCTGGAGAATGACCATCACCCCGCTACATTAAACAAACCTATGAAATAAAAACCCATACTTTCTTCTGTTTATAAATCTCACCAATAAATATAAAAGTTTGCAAAGCAACTGAGCCTCCAAAACCATATTTCCACCCGTCCCTCCCATAGTGTCTCAATAGTCCGTTGCATTTTTTTTTTAATGGTGTCTTCTACTATTGAAATGCATTCCTTTGCTTCCGTTAATTTGTCTGCTGCTAGTAGCAGGTCCTGCTGCAGGAGTGTGATTTCCACCCCATCTCCTCCAATCAGGGGTCCCAAAGCCTTCTTTGAGGAGTTGACTACTTGCAGGATGGTTGTTGAGTTAGGTGAAAGTGTGGGCTCTCTTCCAGCTGACCGAGGGCCCCTAGCTGCAGCCATCTACGGGGGGTGGCTCCCCACCCCTCGGTGGGTGTATTTGTCTAGGCTGCCTTGTTTGCTTGCCTGCGGATGTTTGTCCTTAGCCTTCTTTGCCAGGCCCTGCCAGGTGCCCTCCCCACTGGGTGCAGGAGGACGTCATGAAGGTTCTAGTATGGAAGGGCCGTTGATGCGCCAGCCCACAACTCCGGCATGTCTATAGGGTGGCACGAGGGGCCAAGACCTGTTTGTGGCAGTCAAGTCCTGGTTTAGAAGAGGTGATATTCACTAACCCTTCTAACACTAGGTGGTGGCCAACTCCACCAGCCGGGACTTCCCTTCAGCATCGATGTGGGCCTCTTCCCCACTTCACTGCAAATCCCTCACCACCACCACCGACACCACACTCAAAAAGGGAAAGAGGAAGGAGGTAGGATGAAGGCAAAGTAGAATGTTTCAGCCTGCCAGTGCAGCAGCCTCTTAGCCCACCCCTCAGCGGCCCCTACATCCTGGGAGGGACCCCCTGGTCTACCAACCGGTCCCTGGGGCTACCAATTAGTCCAGTGGCCTGACTCGCACCTTCCCTTCTGTGCCTGGAAGCCTTGCTGTCTGTCTCTGAGCTGCTCCCACGATGCTTAACACCCTCTCGGGATTCATCAGGACCGATCCCAACAAGACAATTCTCCCCCTCAGAGGCCACCGCTCCTTAGGTTCACTAATCCTCTCGGCTACCACACCCAGCTCGGGCTCTTTATGCGACTCCGACCCCCAGGGGGTTATGGTTGCTGGCTCCCGCCATGGGCGTAGGAAGTGTGGGGGACGCGGGGGATATGTACCCCCCAGATTGTGGAGTTGGGGGGACACGGGGGACAAGGGTGGGGGGGACGAGGGGACAGAATAATTTTCCCTTCTCCTGTAATTCGCAGGGCCATTAGCGCATGCTACCTATACTGGCCCTGCACTTGACCTGTGACCTGGCTCCAGGACACTCGCCCTCTGCCCTTTTGTTGTGCTGCAGCGAACAAGGGATTCTTTCTCACCTTGCTGTCACAGCTACCTACAGTCTGAACTTCTGAGAAAAAAGGGAGACGAGAGGCCCTTTGTTGATTGCTGTCTGCATCCCGTCCCTCCTGAGCTCTACTCTTCCCTTCCCTTGAAGATCGAACACTGAAGACAGCAGCAAGATTTGAAGAAGGTAAGGAGGTTTGTGTAATTAAATAAAGTATTGCCAAGTAACTCCCTTTCTTTTTAAATACAGGGCTGTGTTGCAGAGTATCTCCCTTTCTAAAAACAGTATTGTTGAGTTACTGTTAGATATGAGCAGGGCAGGCTTTAGCGTGCTAGTGGCACCCTGTGCGCCAATGTTTGTTAGGGCTCCCCTTTCTTTTGCCTCTCTCTCACTCTCTTCCCTCCTCTGTCTCCAGCTTGCCTGCCCCAGTGCTAATTATTGTCCCCTAAATTGACATCCTGCCCCCCCCAACATTTCGGTCCCCTGTCTCTCCCTCAGCCTTCCTGGTATTTGTGAAAGCCCACTCTGAAGGCCAAGGGCTGTCTGTAAACGTCATTTCCTGCCAATGGCCTGTGGATGCAAAGCCAGCACTGTGCAGCTCACAGGCTTTACAGGACTTCACAGGCTGTGGTGGAACAGAGTCTGGCACTGCTGGATAGACAGCGGAGAGACCAGCACACAGCATGGGTCCCAGGAAGAACCAGATGGCCTGAGAGATGGACAGGACTAGGTAAGGCAGCTAGGGTGATGCAACCGGTGCTGCCGCACCGGGTGCTGACTTAGGATGGGGGTGCTGCGTTTGCAAGTATATTGTGACTTTAAAAGCACCTGCTGGATGTTCCTTGCCACCAACAGTTTTCGGGCAACAATAAAAATCTTAAGATAATTCCGGTGATTAATGGTCATTCTGGAGAGAGATTGAAGTTTTGTCTAGTGGAAGTTTTGACTCATCATACCGTACAGGGTTACTATGCCTGCTACAAAGGCCGTCTACATGCAGATCACAAAGTGTATATTATGTGAATAGGTTAGTGGGTTACTGCTTTTGTCAGATGCAGAAAAGTACCCTCTTTTTGGCATGGTTACCCCACTTTTTGCCTGTTGTCAGTATGTTTTGACTGTGTTCACTAGGATCCTGCTAACCAGGACCCCAGTACTCTCTCCCATTAAATTTGGTTGCTTGGACCACACACACCCCACACTTGGCATACTGGTGCCCCTTATAAGTCCCTAGTATATGGTACCCAGGTACCCAGGGCATTGGGGGATCAGAGGTTCCCCATGGGCTGCAGCATTTATTATGTATTATGCCATCCATAGGAGCCCATGTAAACTGTGTCTGCAGGCCTGCCATTGCAGCCTGCGTGAAAAAGGTGCATGCACCCTTTCACTTCAGGTCACTGCACCAGGTCACTGTATGTCACCCCTATGGTAGGCCCTCCTAGCCCAGAGGGCAGGGTGCAAGTACCTGTGTGTGAGGGCACCTCTGCAGGAGCAGAGGTGCCCCCACGAACTCCAGCTCCATTTTCCTGGACCTCGTGAGTGCGGGGACGCCATTTTACGCTTGTACTGGACATAGGTCACTACCTATGTCCAGCTACATAATGGTAACTCCGAACCTGGGCATGTTTGGTAACAAACATGTCAGAATCATACCCCAATACTATTGTCAGTATTGATTGTATGATTCCATGCACTTTGGGGGCTCCTTAGAGGATCCCCAGCATTGCTCCTAGCAGCTTCATGGGGTCTTCCGGACAGCCCACGCTGCTTCCACCCCTCAGACAGATTTCTGCCCTCCTTCTGCTGCTTGAGCAGATCATGCCCAGGAAGGCAGAACAAAGGATTTCCTTTGGAAGAGGGAGGCAACACCCTCTCCGTTACAAGGCTTGGGAGGGGTAGCCTCGCCAAGCTACTAGTATGCTCTGAAGGGCACATTTGGTGCCCTCCTTGCATAAAACAGTCTGTACCAGTTCAGGGACCTCAGCCACTACTCTGGCGTGAAACTGGACAATGGAAATGGCGTAACCACTCCCCTGTCCATCACCACCCCAGGGGTGGTGCCCAGAGCTCCTCCAGGTGGCCACTTGATTCTTCCATCTTGAATCCAAGGTTGGCAGAGGCCTCTGTGAGAATCTGAGTGGCCAGGTCAGGGAGGTGACATCACAGCCCCCTCCTAGGTGGTCACCCGGCTAGGTGACCAATCCCCCTTTCTGAGCTATTTTGGGTTTCCCTCTTGGGTGGGTCCTCAGATTTGATGTGCAAGATTCCAGCAGGACTCCTCTGCAATGTTTACTTTGACTTCTGGCCACTGGAACCGCAACTGGACTTCACAGAAATCTACAATCTGCAGCTCCAGCGACGACTTCGCCACGCAACATTGTTTCTCTGACTCCTTCCAGCAACTGCAACATTTGCCCAGCTGTGCTTCCTCTGAGGGCAGCAAGTCTTCAGTCTGCATGAGAAGAAAGAAGGAAAATTCCTTGGAGTGAAGGAGTCACTTACCTGCATCCGCAGGCACCAACTGCAACAACAACCGGCTGCATGGATCTCCTCTCCTCCTGAGCTGCGTGGATCCTGCATCAGGGGTGGTAGTCTGGAGTGGTCTCCTTGGTCCTCTGTACCAGCTGCCCAACTTTGGAGTAGGTAGGTCCTTGCCTTCCCATGCAGGACAGTACCCCCATGCACTGCGTCTCTTGCAGCTACCAAGGCTTGTTGTTACCTCCTCCAAGGGATCTTCAGGCTCCGTGAAGCCTCAGCACCTGGCACTCTTCTCTGTGAAGCACAGCCCTCAACGTGTTTCATCTGTGAAGTAGGAACTCTGCTCATGTGTGCTGTGGGCCTCTCTACAGCTCCTGGGCTCCTTGCCTGTAGGTCTTCTGTGGAGGCTGCCTCTCCTCCTCCAGACTCTCTGCCTTGCTGATGGTCACCTGGACCTTACTGGTCCCCGGCAGCTCCACTTTTCTCCTACTGCGACATTTGCTTTTGCCAAGGCTTGTTGGTGGGTTTTCCACACCACAGACTGACTGCAATTCTTCATCTGGCATGGGACGTCGACTGCATCACCTAGGAACTCTTCATCTGCTCCAGTGCTGCATTGCTGACCATCTTCGTCTCCCTGTCGACCAACTCCTTCATCCACAGATGGGTGGGTAGTGGCTCCTGCCATGACCGGACCATCCTACGTAAACTGGACTTGGTGCCCTTCTTTTCCAGGTCTTACTCTTCCAGGATCCACCTCTAGTTTCTTGCAGTCTTGTCTGCGTTTTGCAATATCCTTCTCTGTAGTCCTTTTGGTGGGTCAGGGAAAAAACTGTAACTTACCTCTTTTCTCCTGGTTGCTGGGGGGCACTCTGGTACTTACCTTTGGGATTTCCTAGTTCCTCCAGCTCCCCTCTACCATTTCCACTTCCTTGGGTGGGGACCCAGCTTTTGCATTTCACTTTCTTAGTATAAGGTCTGGTCCCCTCTAGGCCTTCAGCATTGCCTACTGCTTTTCACTGTTTTCTATAGCTTTTTATGCCAATTTGTGATTGCTGCTGTACATACAATAGTGTGTACTTACATCCTATTGGAGTATTGCCTATCTAGTGTTTTAGTGTTTGTGTTACTGTAATAAGGAACCTTTATTTTCGTAACACGTGTTTCTTTCATGTGTGTAAGTGCTGTGTGACTACAGTGGTATTGCATGATTTTTGCATGTGTCCTAGATAAGTCTTGGCTGTTCATCCACAGCTACCTCTAGAGAGCCTGGCTTCTAGACACTGCCTACACTTCACTAATAAGGGGATACCTGGACCTGGTATAAGGTGATAATACCATAGGTACTCACCACACACGAGGCCAGCTTCCTACACCAGAGAGCTCCTTTTTTGTCCCCTGCAATTTATAAATGAAAACTGAATATAGAACAGTGAGCAATGAACTCATCAAAGAGCTACATGCAAACATCAAGGTATAGATTAGAGCGTCATGAATTCCCCCCACTTTTTGATTAACTTAATGTTGCAAAACAAGTTGATTTGAGCGCAAATCAGTTCTTATTATTAAAGAGAGCCCCCAACCATGGTGTTATGTTTTAAATTCTGAGTTTGCGCTTCTCCAGATAAAGCACTCTGAAACTATACCTGCTACATGTATGGATGACCTGTGACACCTACACCTTGTAGTCTTCTGTCTTATGTAACATTTCATATACACTGATTTACACATATATGATGATTGTCTCTGCGTAATGTCTGTGTGATGTAAAGTGCTTTGACACCATAGACTGGTATGAGGGATGAATGATGGAACAACACATGTGTATATCGTGAATGCCTTAACATCGCGGTCTCAACAATGACCGTGTCTTTACTACGCATGCCTTTACAACAAATTTCATTGTAAAAGCATGTTTGGTAAAGGAACATGCGTGGTAAATTCTCCCTACCCTGCCCCCTTACACCTGATACCATACTCCACCCATCCAAGCACTTAAAACTGCCCCTGCCCTGAGCCCTAAACCCCTCTGCCCTGAGCCTTAAAAGTAACCCTGCCCTGTCCTAAAAACTACCCTGACCCCCACTCTGAACCATAAAACCTACCCTGAACTGCTCTAAAACCTACCTTGATGCCCCTGCCCCCACCCTGAACCCTAAAACCTACCCGCTCTGTCCTAAATACTACATGACCCCCACCCTGTACCCTAAAACCTACCCCACACTGTCCTAAAACTACTTGAACTCCATGCACTCCCCCTGACCCCTAAAACCTACCCCACCCTGTCCTAAAAACTACCCCAACCCTACCCTGCCCTAAAAATGACCCCAACCTCCCAACCTCCTACTCTAAACCCGACCACAGCCCTACTTACCTCTCTCTCCTCTGCGTCTTCCTGTTCCACCCGGACAGCTAGACCGCTCTCTATGCTGTAACCACGCATATGTGTGGTAAAGATATGTGTGGTAAAGGCATGTGTGCTAGACCCATATTTGTGGTAATGGCAGCGTGGTCAATGCATTGCATTGCATTGATTGCGTTGTAAGGGATATTTCCCGGTATGAGTGGTGCTATAAAACGAATGAAATGCATCTGAGAGAGAGTGGTGATGGATAGTAGTGAGGGAATCCGTGGCAGAGGTGGTCACTGGGGGGCACCAACAAACAATGTCGCATAGGGCGCCACCAGCACTAAGGCCGGCCCTATCAGACAGCACAGCAGTTCACAGGAACGCGGCAGCACAGAGACTGCTACTTGACAGTCAGACAAGGACCTCGCAGCAATCATAGGCCTCACTGGCCTTCATAGGCAGGCAGAGACCCAGAGACTGACACAGCCTGACTAGTAAGAAAGCTCCCAACAGGCAGCACAGTGCATGGCAGGCAGCACAGGAATCGATAGGAAGCACTGCGCCCAGCAGGCAGTACAGGCCTCTTAGGACTTCACACAGGCGAACAGCATCACAGAGCCTGTCGCTGCCTAACAGGCAGCAAAGGGCCCAGCAGACAGGGAATTGCAGGCCACACAGGATTCGACTGGAAGCGACCGCCTTTCCCATCTTCCCCCACCACGGCAACCCTTCTGGGTGCAAACTTTGTGCAGGGAGCCAACCTCAAGGTTGTCCCTGTCCCCCCCAGAAATTTAGTGTCTCCTACGCCCCTGGCTCCCGCTCTGTACAAATGACTTCTCCTCGAGTGGGGACAAGGGACACTCTCTACCTGCACGTGGGCCCTTGGTCGACGCCTCCCCATGACTCACTTCTCGGCCAGGTTCCTGAGCTACCGAGGCACAGGCCTCCAGAGTCAGCCGTCTCTCCCGCTGGCTCCTCCTCCCCAGAGGGGGCACACTGTCCGGTACCTGTCCGCTGGCATACACCCCGCCAACCAAATGCACCTCCCTGCCTCACGGGTCTCTCCGTAGGCCTCCGTTTGCCACAGCACCGGCCTCCTGAATCAGGACCTCCGTTGGTTCATCCTCCACAGGTGGGGTCGTGAAGAGGTATGGGATTGGATAAGGGACACCCACGATCGCCGCTGCCCATCCATGGACGTAATTTAGGGGTCGCCAGGGGTCTCAGCTGCGACCTCTGGCTTGCCCCGTGTGACTGCCTTTATGACCCCTGGCCTCAAAGGTAGCAAAGGCAGAGCAAAGAACAGAAATTAAACAGGGTCCCGGAGCTTTGTTTACTTTCTGTCGCCTTAACCGTGTAAAGCACATTCAGTAAAAATAATGCTACCATATTAAACCATTTACATCCTGGTGGTTCCTTTGTGAGGCACCCCTAAGATTATTTGCAACTTGCGCATGAAGGCATGAAAAAAACGCTAAAAAAACACAAAAGTTTGGAAAAGGTGCCTCTGATTCTCTAGCTGCCCCGCAGGGAAAGGGAAACATAGAAGAGGCAAGCGAGAGAGCGCGACAGGGAAAGCTGAAAGAGTGGAAGAGAGAAGGAGGACACTACAAAGTAATGTTATAGGAAAGGTGTGTGCGCTTATGCATTACAGGGGTGAGGGGTAGCGAAACACAGACGTGCAGGAAGGAGACAGGAAAATGAAAGGAGAAAACAATGAGAGGCTAAGACAGTTGAGAGCTGAAGGCGGCCAGTGAAAGAAGTGTGATAAAAAAGCAGGCTGGTGCGAGACAGCTCAGAGTGAGTGAGGGCGACAGAAGAAAGAGACCAATGATGAAGAGACAGATTCGAAAGGGACAACTGAGAGAGTTCAGGAGAACAGACAGGTCGAAAACAGATCATAGACTGATGAGAGAGAGGTGGAGACATTTTAGACAGAAGCAATAAAGAGGCAGATAGGTAAGAGACAGCTGAAAAAGAGCCAAAGAAGAATAGACAGGTGAGAGACATTGGCCCTCATTACATCCCTGGCGGTAAATGCCGCCGACCGCCGTGCTGACGGCTGCCAAGATACCGTGACCGCTGCGGTATACCGTTACGGGTATTATGACCCACACAGAGAAATCCATCACTATACAGACACCCACACATTCCGCCAGCCCAAAGGTCAGTGATAAACTGGCAGTACCAAAACCCACACCGTTACGCCAACAGAAATACACACCAACTGGCCCCTGACACTAGCCAAACAAAGTACAACCCTCCACCTCCATCAGCGCTAGTGGACAGGAGGCCCTGCCACAGGAACAACAGGCCACCAGCACCCCTCCCCCTGCAGATGGAGAACCACCACACAAAAGGTCCCTGCGATCCAGGCAGAAGCTAGAGAACATTGCCAAGCCTCCCGCCAGGAAATAAGACTCTCCTGATTGTCACCCTTGTGTCCCACTCTGTCTCCCTGTCCACATTGAACTGCTATTGCTCCCGTTCCTATGCCCCATTGGACAATGCACCTGTGATACCTATAGACTGGACTCTACCCTGGACTTTCCTCCATCATCAACCCAGCCCATTGCAATAACCCCTCCATTTATTAGCACATAAATAAACACCCTTGGAACTAATACAAGTATGGAGTCTGTCAACTGATTCAAATATGTATTCGTTTCACAAGCTGTAAACATTGCAATTCAACTGTACAGTCATGTATACATAGGTATGACCTGTAGTGGGCAGCAGGGAACATACCAGGAGCCAGAGTGGGGCATAGAGATCTGAAAATAGAGATGCCAAAGGATACAGTAAGTGGCCATACAATATTGAAAATCAGGCTACCATGTACAATGTCCAACACAAAACTGCAATGGAAAGTGAAGTTACAGTGTCTTACCTGTGTGTCACTGGAAGTACTGTTGTATGAGTGAACTTCTGTTGTCCACATCTTCTTCCTCTGCTTTCACTTCCCCACTGTTCACAGGCCCCACCGCTGCCACAACACCATCTCCAGGCTCATCTTCCTGCAAAAAAGGCACCTGGGGCCTGATTTTAACCTTGGCGGACGGCGGAGGCCGTCCGCCAAGGTTCCGCCGCCAAATGACCGCACCGCGGTCACAAGACCGCGTCGGCCATTCTAACATTTCCTCTGGGCCGGCGGGCGCTCTCCAAAAGAGCGCCCGCCGGCCCAGAGGAAATGCCCCTGCAACGAGGACGCCGGCTCAGAATTGAGCCGGCGTAGTTGCAGGGGTGCGACGGGTGCAGTTTGCACCCGTCGCGTATTTCAGTGTCTGCATGGCAGACACTGAAATACTTTGCGGGGCCCTCTTATGGGGGCCCCTGCAGTGCCCATGCCATGGGCATGGGCACTGCAGGGGCCCCCAGGGGCCCCGCGGCACCCCCTACCGCCATCCTGTTCCTGGCGGGAGACCCGCCAGGAACAGGATGGCGGTAGGGGGTGTCAGAATCCCCATGGCTGCGGAGCACGCTCCGCAGCCATGGAGGATTCCCCCGAGCAGCGGAAAGTCGGCGGGAGACCGCCGACTTTCCGCTTCTGACCGCGGCTGAACCGCCGCGGTCAGATTGCTCGTGGGAGCACCGCCAGCCTGTTGGCGGTGCTCCCGTGGTCGGTGGCCCTGGCGGCCACCGGCCGCCAGGGTCAGAATGACCCCCCTGGTGTCTCAAGGCCAGGTTGTGCAACATGAACCCTGCAACGATGATCTGGCACACCTTCTTGGGTGAGTAGTACAGGGATCCACCTGTCACATGGAGGCACCGGAACCTGGCCTTCAGGAGGCCAAGGGGTCTTTCAATTATCCTCCTTGTTCGCCCATGTGCCTCATTGTAACGTTCCTCTGCCGTTGTCCTGGCATTCCTCACTGGGGTCAGTAGCCATGAGAGGTTGGGGTAACCAGAGTCACCTGCAAATATTCGAGGGATACCTGTTAGACAGACACTCACCCTTAGGGACAACCCCACACCCATATACCTACATCAACTGGGTGGGGACCATGGGCTTACCTATTAGCCACACCCGGTGCCTCTGGAGTTGAGACATCACATATGGAATGCTGCTATTCCTCAAGATGAAGGCATCATGCACAGAGCCAGGATACTTGGCATTCACATGGGAGATGTACTGGTCCGCCAAACACACCATCTGCACATTCACAGAGTTATAGCTTGTTCTATTTCTGAACACATGTTCATTCCTCCGGGGGGACGACAAATGCTACATGTGTACCGTCAATGGCACCAATGATGTTGGGGATATGTCCCAGGGCATAGAAGTCAGCTTTCACTGTGGCCAAATTCTCCACCTGGGGGAATACGATGTAGCTTTGCATGTGTTTCAGCAGGGAAGACAGCACTCTAGTCAACACATTAGAGACATCCCTGATGCCATGGCCACTGTTGTTTGAAAGGAACCACTTGCCAGGAAATGGAGCACTGACAGGACCTGCACTAGAAGGGGATACCTGTGGGCTGGCAGATAGCTGACATCAGGTCTGGCTCTATTTGGGCACACAGCTCTTGAATTGTGGCATGATCAAGTCTGTATGTGATGATAAGGTGTCTGTCCTCCATTGCCAGGTCCACCATGGGTCTGTACACCAGAGGATGCCGCCATCCCATCATCTGCCTCAGCAGTTGTAGCCTATGGAGGAGAACGGTGAGCAGAAGGTCATATTTCCACATAGATGGCACAACTGTTTATGAATGTATGTCACAGAAGCAGTGTGTGAAGTAGAGAGTCAGTGGATGTGCCAATATGTGGTGTGACACAGCTAGGTGCCATGCCATGTGCCCCCCTGAAATGGCTGCTGCCTGACCTGTGAGGATGGACAAGGGGAAATGAGGTAAGTGCACTAGTGTTCTGCTGCGTCGCGGTAGGCGGACGATGTCCGTTGCGCAACTTCGCATTGGTTATCATTGGGCCCTATGGGTCCCAGGAGCCAATGGTGAAGTACGCCGGTTGTGGCGGTACTCACCGCCACGGACGTCACCACCATTTTCGAGCTATTCCCTCACTTGCTACCTGACCTTCAACAGGAGAGGACCTACACTGCAAGTGTTGCTGTGACCTGAGTCTGGAAGCGACAATGGCTAGAGTGTCTGGGGAAAGGGCCCCTGCCTTCACTGCGGAGGAGTTGGAGAAACTTTGGAGAAACTGGTGGATGGGGTCCTACCTCAGTACACGTTACTCTATGGTCCGCCAGACAAACAGGTGAGTTCACTGAGAGCATGATGAGTGGCCAATGCAGGTTCTGAGTGGTGTGTATATAAGGCACATGTTGGGGGGTGCTGAGGTGTCCTGGCCTGAGCGCTGCATGAGCTGTGGCCAGTGTATGTGCATCAGGGCATGGGTGGGAACTGGGGGGCAATGAGAATGCCGGTCCGGACGGGTGAGTAATTACATTTTCCCATGTCTGTTCCCTATAGGTCAGTGCCCACCTGGGAGGTGCGGACCCTGAGGGTCTATCACAGGCGGAGCACCCACTGCCGCAAGAGATGGGAGGATCTGCACCGCTGGACCAAGAAGACGGTGGAGGCCCAGCTGGGGCTGGCCTCCCAACGTGGAAAGGGTGCCCGTCACACCATGACCCCCCTGATGTTCCACATCCTGGCGGTGGCCTATCCCGAGTTGGATGGGCGCCTGAGGGTATCACAGCAGCCACAAGGGGGTGAGGACAGATTCAGAAAGCTGACTTTGCGCACTTTAGGAACTAGCTGGGTGGGGGATGTGAGCTGTGGGTGCCCCTAGGCCAGGGCGATCATGGCTGGGTAGGTCCGTTTTGTGCAGGCTCTGAAGCACTCCTACCCCAATTGTACAAGTGGGCAACTAATACTGAGCAGGGACCTGTGGGTGTCAGGTGTGCAGATGCTGGTGTTAGGCATTGTACCCTATGGGCTGGTGACTACCTTAGTGACTGGTTTGGCATGGCCTAGTGCATAGGGCACCTCAGTGTGTGTACGCCAACGGTAGTGGTATTGCTGGCATTGACCAAGTGTATCCTCTGTCTCTCCCCCCCTTTTTGTTTTGTCACCCTGTCCTTGTGTGCATTAACATCATCTGGCGGAGGAGCAGAGGCACCGGCGATGGAGGGAGCTGCATCCCACATGGCCCATGAGGGCGAATCCACTGAGGGTGAAGGCACCAGTGGGACGGAGGGCGAGGAGAGCTCCACGGCGGAGACAGGAGGGGATACCAGTGACAGCGATTCCTCCTCCGATGGAAGCTCCCAGGCGGTGGCGGACACCTCTGTGTCCACCCCAACAACAGGTACAGCCGCCCCCCCCTACCAGCACCGACCTCCCAGCAACCCCTCAGCATGTTTCCGTGCCCGCTCACCCAGGAGGGTGGGCATCTCCTTCGCCCCAGGCACCTCAGGCCCTGCCCTAGTCAGCCCTGCTGCCCTCAGTGAGGAGGCTATTGACCTCCTGAGATCCCTCACTGTTGGGCAGTCAACCATTCTGAATGCCATCCAGGGTGTGGAGAGGCATTTGCAACAAACAAATGCATACCTGGAGGGCATTTATTCTGGCGTGGCGGCCCAACAGAGAGCATTTTAGGCTCTGGCCTCAGCACTGATGGCAGCCGTTGTCCCTGTGTCCAGCCTCCCCCTCCTGCCTCCAACTTCCACTACCCGACCCAATCCCCTCTATCTCACCCTATCCCAAGCACTCCTTCAGACCAGCATGCACACACATCAACACACAAAAGTGGCTCAGGAAAACATAAGCACCACACATCATCACACAGGCACTTACAGAAGCACCATACCCATGCAAACATACCAACATCCACTTCCTCCACTGTGTCCCCCTCCTCATCTTCATCCACCTCCCTCCCAATAGCGTCTCCACTCACACCTGCATGCACTACATCTTCACCCACTCCCTTCATCACCAGCACGACCATCACAACACACCCCTCACGAGCAATCACCACCCCCAGAACCATGCACACGTCCCCTGTGTCCTCTCCCAGTGTGTCTGTGAGCCCTCCTCCCAAAGTACACAAATGCAGGCACACACCAACTCAACAGCCATCCACCTCACAACAGCCTCCAGCCCATGCACCTTGACTCAAACTCAGAAGACGTACACCTCCTACAACCACTACCTCTTCCTCCACTCCCACACCTCTTCCATCTTCCCGTCCCAATATGTCTAAAAAACTTTTCCTGGCTAACATTGACCTCTTCCATACGTCTCGCCCCCCGGTCTTTCCCCTAGGGCCAGGATGTCAAGATCCCAGGCCAGCACCTCAGCCACCAACTCGGCGTCCGCTGTGGTCCCTGCAAGTCCGAGAGGATCGAAGGGGGCACCCATCAGGGCTGGCAGTGTGCCACCTACCAATACAAAAGACCAAACGATTCCGCCACCTGCCAAAGTTAAGAAAGGGCCAGCATGCAGCACGGACAAGACGCACGACCCACCCAGCAAGGCCTCATCCAAAAAACAAGAGGACAGTGCCAAGGTCCCAGCAGCGTCTACAAAGGTGGGGAAGGGAAAAAAAAGCAAAGGTAAGGCACTTCAGGGCTCGGACCCTCCAAGTGAGGGACTGGTGACCACCATTTGTCCTGACAGGCCAGCAACCTGTACCGCAGTAAGCACCATCACATGCACCGCCACCTGCACCGCCGCAGGCACCACCACCTTCACCGCCCCCTGCACTGCTGCTGCCACAACGACAGTCAGCAGCATCATCCCCAGTGGGCAGCCGTCCGAGGCTGCTGGAGACGGCCTGGTGTCTCCCTCCACTACTACCAGCACCTGCACCACGGGCAGCACCGGCAGCATCTCCGCCGCAGACACCACCGCAGGTACTGCCACATGCACTGCCATATGCACCGGCACATGCCCAGCCATTGCCACTACATCGGACATCAGCAGCATCCCCAGTGGGCAGCCGTCCGAGGCTGCAGGAGACGGCCTGGACCCTGCACCCACCACTTGAATCATCACCACCAGCACTGGCAGTACCAGCAGTTTGCAGCGTAAGTCGCCGCAGGATGGAGTGTGGCTCTGCCTCCATGGAGTATCATGCTACCTGTTCCCTGCACATCTCGTGCCTCCGACACCCAGGTGAGGGAATGGGAACTGCCACACCCCAGGTGCAGTATCACTGGCCACAATGCCCCCTCCAGAACCAGTGGAGAGATGCATCCACTCCCCCTATCCTTGGCAGGATGAAGCAGACTGGGCACAAAGCCCCCTCCAGAGCCAGTGGAGAGATGCATCCACTCCCCCTATCCTTGGCAGGATGAAGCAGACTGGGCACAATGCCCCCTCCAGAACCAGTGGAACATGTCACCCACTTGAGAGACTGTGGCTTCGCACTCCCCAGGACTAAGCAGAGGGCAAACCACCCACTTGAGAGATTTGAGAGACTGTGGCTTTGCACTCCCCAGGACATCGCTGTGGGCATGTTGCCCCCTCCAGAAGCAGTGGCGTAGTACCATCTCCCAGCTAAAGTACCCCTTCCCCCTGAGGTGCCTGTGTTTTTTCGACCTGATGCCCCTGCAGTGTTCTCTCTGTTTTGAGGCAGGAGTCAAGTGTGGGCTTCGCCCATGATTTTTTGGGCCACCGGTCCACAGACATTTGCAATGGACAGTATACGGCCCTCTGTACATATTGTAAATATTTGTATAAGCTGTTGTTTACAATCGTTAACTTTATATGCATTTTCTAAATATCACAGATTTGACTCAATTCCTTTTGTCACGGTATTCTTCCATGGGGTTACAGGGTGTAACTGTAATGTTGCTGCATGTGTTTGTGTGTATGGTGTTGTGGGTGGGGGTGGGGTGGGAGTGTTGCATGTTGCGTGTGTGTGTCACTCTCTTTTTCCTCCCCCCCTCCCCTGTGTGCTAGGTGCAGTATTCACTGTGGTCATCACCGCCGCTTTCTTTTAAATTCCTGGTGTATTAGCAGATACACCAGCATGGGGAGGACCTGCAGTTCGGGCTCCATGACGTCCTGGTTCTTCGTTGAATGTCGAAAGGTGAGTGGTTTCTGCCGTACTTTTGATGTCGTTGGTATGGTACCGCCCCGGAAAAGCTGGCGGATTGGTGCCTTGTAATACGGTGAGCGGTACATTGTCTTCCGCCTGTCTGTTTGCAGTAACCGCCACGGTGTTTTTTTGCTACCGCCCTGGCGGTCGGTGTGTTAAAGTGGTTGTCTATGTTGGCGGTTTCCGCCGTGGTCGTGATCCCAGTTTTTTTACCGCCGGCCTGTTGGCGGTATTACCGCTGCTTTATCACCGTCCGCCAGGGTTGTAATGAGGGCCAAAGTGTGGCTTTATCACAAAGACCTACATACTAAAAAATTATAGCACTCACTTGCCAGCACCTACTGTGCACAGACACAGCAAACACCAACAATATGCCACTAGAAAGGAAAAACAAAAGAATATTGCACACAAGACAACCCAATACACATCATGCACAAATCCAAGGAGAATTTCACCCATAATAAATCAGAAGCTAAATATGCTGCTATTATTACACTATTTACAAAACCACATTCATGCAGGGAAATAATATTCATTTCTTATCAAACATGTGTCAAGTGTACAACCTACAGATCTACCAGTGCGGATAACGCAAGTAGGAGTCGCAGCAAAGGAAATCAAAAGATTTGCACTTGAATAAAAAGGAGGAATAAAACAGTACAATCTCAAATACAAATGATAACTAGAAAATAAAACAGTAAACATGATAAAACACTACCCATCACCACCTAAATACCAGCCACACACATCGCCAGCAAGAAGCCAGTCAATACACACTGTCCACCAGAAGCTAGTCGAAAACCCACACAACCAGCAAAATCCCCAGTTTAAACACACTGCCAGCCAAGCTCCAGGCCACATATACCACCAGGCAAGTGCCAGTCCACACATACTGCCAGGCAAGCGCCAGTCCACACACACCACCAGGCAAGTGTTAGTCCACACACACCGCCAGCCAAGCGCTAGTCCACACCCACAGCCAACCAAGCGCAAGTCCAAACACAGTGCCAGCCAAATGCCAGTACACCCACAGCCAGCCAAATGCCAGTACACGCAGACGGTCTGACTAACCTCAGTTCACACTCACAGAAACTTTCCCTTGTGTCTAGTGTCTTTCTGCCCCCTTTGGGGGCAGATTGACCTAAAATGTGGCCAATCTGCCCTCGGGGAGGGCAGAAAAGAGCCAAAAGTATACCAATTAATTTCCCCAATAAAGGGCCACATGGCACACCCCCCCCTTAAATTATCAAAAAGAAATTCCTTGATGTCTAGTGGGTTTGCCCAAGGGGTTGTTTCCCACAGATTTATCAAATACAATTTGTGATGTTTAGTGAGTTTCACCCCACACCCCAAGGGCAGATCAGCCTATAAAACAGCCAAGCTAACCCCCAGGGGAGGGTGAAACACAGAAAACACAAGTTGCCCTTCAGGGCATTGACCCTTGCCCAAGGTGTCCCTTCCTTCGAATGCAGAGTTAAAAATCTCTGGTTCCTAGTGAGTTTTGACCCCCAAACCCGGGGGCAGAAAAAAAAGCCAAAAAAAAGGCTGATCTAGCCTCTGGGGGAGAGAAGGGGTCTGAAAAATGGACAATAACATTTTCTCCAAGGCCAGGGACCCTTGCCCAAGGGGTTGCTCTCTTCAACTGCACAAATACAATTCCCTGGTTCCTAGTGGGTTTCGACTCCCTGGGGGAGAGGGGCAGATCGGCCAAATAAATGGCCGACCTACTACAGGGGGACCAAAACATGGATAAATTATAGCCTCCCAGAGAGTGACCCTTGCACAAGGGGTCACTTTCCTAAAATACATTACAGAAAATCCCTGGCAGTCTAGTGGTATGTTTCCAGCTCCACAATTGCAGGCCTCACCACGGTGGTGGAGCAGGAGTCAATTCAATACAGGCACATGGGAAAGAAAAAAAACTCCCTGCTTTACCCTGTGTCTGTTTTGAAAAGAATACCCCACCCTCGGAGAAGGACTTACAGTGTCCTCTCTCCTCACCACGTTGGCTTCCAGAGCAGTCAGCTGCATTTGATAACATCGCGCTGATGTCATTGGATCTGACTGGAGGATTGGGGGTGGCAGCGGAAGAGCTTCCTCTGTCATCCCTGGTGGGGGTGTTGAAGTGGATGACCCATGGGCGTAGCACCAGTGCTTACCCTGTGTGTGGGTGATAGGGTGGAAAAGTTTTGTCCTCAGCACACGCCTACCATGGTTGAGGACAGAACCGTTCCCTCCTCAGCATGTAAGGGGTTAAAGGCTGATAGCAAACCTTGTGTACATATGGTTGGAAACATTCCTTTGTCTATCAGGGATGAGGTTGTTTGGGAGTTTAAAAAACATTAAAGGATGCCAGGGTGAAAGACCCAGTGGAATCATCAGATTTACAGGTAGACAACAGACCAATGGCAGGGTGAGATTAATTGTAGATTTAGGAGAATTCAACAAGAATATTTTTGTGGCTATGTTCCCACAACCCAAATATGAATTGGTTACTGTCAATGACTAAAGGTATAAATTGGATTTATACAATTGATTCAACTGTTCCATATGACCAGATTCTCGCACATCCAGAAAGCAAGAGATGAACAATTTTGCAGAGACAATATTACCAATTTGATACTTGTTGAAGAATGGAAAAATAATTGAGTGGGAATATGAATGCCAGGGTGCATTTGACAAACTCAGGAAACATCTGTTTTGTCCTAGATCTGCAAGGTTTTAATCCAGGATGTAAAAGTGCTGTCACTACCAATGCCAGTGGAAAAGGGTTTGGGGCCATGTTAACAAAAATAGAACAGGTTTTTATCGGTTTCGCCTATTGCTCTTTAATTCCTGCTCAAGAGAAGTTTTCCATGAGTGAGAGGGAGATGTTAGAATGTATTTGGGTCTTAGAGCAGTTCTGCCATTATAGGGGAGGTGCTCCAGTCACTGTTAAAATGTGATCATAAGTCACTTACCAAAGTATTGACCACGAAAAAGTTGATAACTGTGTCAATGAAGTTAGCCCAAATGCCAATGAAGTAACTAGATTACAATTATGAAGTGCAATACATACCCAGGATAAGCGGATTTTTTTACGTCATCTGTCTCTGCCTGTGAAGATAACAAGAGATGAATGAGATAATGTGTTGCAGGATTGTGGGGTGAGAGAATAATGTACAGTAACAGTAATGGAGGGGAAGTCTGAAAGAGGATAGTTAATGCAAGTGAGCAAATGTGTGAAGGAAGGATGGTTAATGTAAAAGGGTGTGGACAAGACGTTATTGTGCCTTCTGGGAAGAAAAGAAAAGTTGACCATGGTGAATGAAAGGTGGATGAGAGGTGGTAGTGTCATGCCTCCTGAATCTGTCAGAGAACACAGATATATGCCATGACAGAAATTTGGTAATAGTGAAAACTAAGGGGGTCAGTCATTCTAACCCTGGCGGTCGGTGTTAAAGCGGCGGCCAACCCGCCAACAGGCAGGCGGATAAAAAAATTGAATTCTGACCCTGGCGGGAACCGCCAACAGAGACCGCCACTTTAACACTCCGACCGCCACGGCGAGACAAACAAACAGCGCGGCGGTCACCGCCAACAGACAGGCGGGAGACAATGTACCGCCCACCCTATCACAACCCACCAATCCGCCACATTTCCGGGGCGGGAGCCCCGCCGATAAAAACACGGCGGAAACAGACAGTATGAACGGAAAACGCTCACCTCTACACACTCCACGAGGAATCTGGACAGCATGGAACCCGAACTACACATCCTACCAGCTATTGTCTACCTGCTCCTCTACCAGGAGCACGAACGCCGCCGCAGAAGACAACGGTGAGTACTGCACCTATGACACAGGGGAGGGGGGAGGAGAAAAGATTACGGGCACACACATACGCGACACACCCACCCTCACCATCACCCACAACTACATACACATCAATGCAGAGCAACAACTCAGAGTGACTCCCCCCAAGCCCCCCGGAAGAATGCAAAAAAATAAAATGATCATGAAAATTGAAGTATATTGTACGGCTAAGTAAAAAAAAATATCAAACAACTAGAACTATATCTACATATGTAAATTGTCTTGTCCAAATTGGGTATCAGCCATTGTACGTGGGCCAATGGGCCTAAACACATGGGCAAAGCCCACACAGGAGACCCGAATCCATTGGAGAGAACACTGCAGGGGCATCAGATATCAAAATTACAGGCACCTCAGGGGGAGGGGAAGGGGGGGCACCTCAGCCAGATGAGTCCATGACGCCAGATCCACGAGGGGCCTCCATGGCCACTGTTCCATCCTGGGGAGTGCAAAGCCACAGTCTCACAAGTCTCTACAGTGGGTGGTTTGCCCACTGTTCAATCCTGGGGAGTGCAAAGCCACAGTCTCACAAGTCTCTACAGTGGGTGGATTGCCCACTGTACCATCCTGGGGAGTGCAAAGCCACAGTCTATCAAGTCTCTACAGTGGGTGGATTGCCCACTGTTCAATCCTGGGGAGTGCAAAGCCACAGTCTCACAAGTCTCTACAGTGGGTGGATTGCTCACTGTACCATCCTGGGGAGTGCAAAGCCACAGTCTATCAAGTCTCTACAGTGGGTGGATTGCCCACTGTTCAATCCTGGGGAGTGCAAAGCCACAGTCTATCAAGTGGATTACAGACTCCACTGGTTCTGGAGGAGGCATGGTGCCCAGAGTGCTTCGTGCAGCCCTGCCCGACACAGATCGGGCCCTGCCCCTTCTGCCAATGGGCCAGCGGTGCTTGAGACGGCGGTGCCCTGTTCAGCGGTGCTTGACTTGAAGGGCCCAGCGGAGCGGTGCTTGAGATGAAGGGCCCAGCGGAGCGGTGCTTGAGATGGCGGTGCCTGAGACGGCAGTGCCCAGTGGAGCGGTGCTTGAGATGAAGGGCCCAGCGGAGCGGTGCTTGAGATGAAGGGCCCAGCGGAGCGGTGCTTGAGACGGCGGTGCCCAGCGGAGCGGTGCTTGAGATGAAGGGCCCAGCGGAGCGGTGCTTGAGATGAAGGGCCCAGCGGAGCGGTGCTTGAGACGGCGGTGCCCAGCGGAGCGGTGCTTGAGATGAAGGGCCCAGCGGAACGGTGCTTGAGACGGCGGAGCCCTGTTCAGCGGTGCTTGACTTGAAGGGCCCTGTTCAGTGGTGCTTGACTTGAAGGGCCTTGTTCAGCGGTTCTTGAGACGGCGGTGCCCTGTTCAGCGGTGCTTGACTTGAAGGGCCCTGTTCAGCGGTGCTTGACTTGAAGGGCCCTATTCAGCAGTGCTTGACATGTGTCTCCAGGGCACCAGATCCAGCCATGAGATGGAGTTCACTCGCCACCCGACATGTGGCTGCCGGGCCCTTCGTGCACATCTGTCTTCTCGCTTGCGGGGCCCTCCTGTGCTGGCATCCCGGGCCCGTGGGTGTCCTCCTTCACCCCTGGAATGGGGCTGGTGGGGCCCTCCTGGGCAGCTCGCCTGCTGCCGGACTTGTCGGGCGTGCTGCTCTTGCCACCCTTCCCTGCTCCTCTGTGGCCCATTCCTCCATTTGTCGGTGTGCCAGGTGGCACCCCACTTCCTGACAGTGCCAGGGTAGTGCCGTTGGAGCCTGCTGTCTCTGGCCTCTTGCGCCAGGCCTTGGCTTTCTTTGATTTTTTACCAGGGGGTGGGCTGGCTGTCCCTTTACTGCTAGCCGAAGTAGCTGCCCTTGAAGGTGGTGGACTCCAAAATCCCTGGACTATTGTCCTTGTAGGTCCAGGGGATGTGGTGGCTGAGGTGCTGATTCGACTCTTATGAGATGGAGGGGGTGGGTCAGGTGATGTAATTTTGGACAGGAAAAACTTTTTAGGAGCAGTGGGAAGGGTAGGTGCAGTGGGTATGGGAGTGGAGGAAGAGGATGTGGTTGTAGGTGAGTCAGGTCTGGTGTCTTTGGGTGCAGGTGCTTGTGCTGGAGGCTGTCGTGAGGTGGATGGGTGTTGGGTGGGTGGCTGCCTGCGTTTGTGTGGTTTGGAAGAGGGGGTGACAGACACACTGGGAGAGGACACAGGGGACGTGTAAATGGCAGTGGGGGTGGTGACTGCACGTGTGCGGAGTGTCCTGGTGGGTGTGCTGGTGATGGACGTAGTGGCTGATGATGTTGTGCCTGCAAGTGTGAGTGGAGACGTCACAGGGAGGGAGGAGGGAGACGAGGAGAAGGGGGACACAGAGGAGGCAGTGGCTGTTGGCATGTCTGCATGTGGCTGTTGCTTGGGTGAATGCTTGTGTGATGTGTGGTGCTTATGTCTGGATGAGCTTCCCTTGGGTGTTGACGTGTGTGCAGGCTGGTCTGTAGGTGTGTCTGGGATAGGCAGAGGAACAGGGGAGTGGGACTGGGTTGAGGAAGTTGGAGGAGGGAGGCAGGAGACAGGGACAATGGCTGCCGTCAGTGCTGAGGCCAGAGAGTTGAACGATCGCTGAGGGGCAGCCTGACCCGAATGAATGATCTCCAGGTATGCATTACTCTGGTGCACCTCCCTTTCTACACCCTGGATGGCATTCAAAAGGGTAGACTGCCCAACAATGAGCGTCCTGAGGAGGTCAATGACCTCCTCACTGAGGGCAGCAGGGGTAACTGGGGCAGGGCCTGAGGTGCCTGTGGCGAAGGAGATGCCCACCTTCCTGGGTGAGCGGGCACGGAGCGAAGGCTGAGGGGCTGCTGGGAGGGCAGAGCTGGTGCGCTGGGTGGCGGCTGTACCTGTTGTTGCGGTGGGCACGGATGTTGCTGCCACCACAAGGGAGCTCCCTTCCGAGGACGTGTCTGTGTCGCTGGTGTCACCACGTGTCCCCGCTGGGGAGCTCCCCTCGCCCTCCGTCTCACTGGTGAACTCCGAGTCGGTTGCATGGCCCTCCAGGGCCATGTGAGATGCAGCTCCCTCGTGCTCCGATGCCACTTCTCCTCCGCCTGATGATGCTAATGCATACATGAACAGGAAGACCAACAAAAAAGGGGGGGGGGAGAAATAAAGATATGTTGAGTGCATGCATTGGCGACACCGTTGGCGGAGAGGACAGACACAGAAGTCCCCTGCACTACGCCGCGCACTTGGGGTACACTACTCAATCCGTGGGACATGGCCTACAAGCCTATGGACGACAAATCCACACATAGGTGACACAGGGCCATGATTAGCTGTACTAGGCAACCTACAGAGGCGGGGGACGGGGGCACAGGGCCATGCCTAACGGAAGGGCCTAGCCTACGGAAATCGCCCTGGCCTAGGGATACCCACAGCCCTCCTCCCCCACCCAGACACCTCCAATGTGCGCAAAATCAGCAGAATGTGCTTGTACTCACCCCCTTGTGTCTGCTGTGATGTCCTCACGCGCCCATCCAAATCGGGCTAGGCCACCGCCAGGATCCGGGACATAAGGGGGGTCAATTGACGGAAGCCACCGCTCCTACGTTGGGAGGCCATCCCCAGCAAAGCCTCCGCGGTCTTCCTGCTCCCGCGGCGGATGTCCTCCCACCTCTTGCGGCAGTGGGTGCCCCGTCTGTTGTGGACCCCCAGGGTCCGGACGTCCTTGGCGATGGCATGCCAAATGTCGATTTTCTGATGGGCGCTGACCTATGTCACATGTACAGGGGGAGAAATAAAATTATCATACCTTGCCATGTGGCACATGCTCTCATCTGTCGTTTGATGCATGCCTCAATCGCTCCCCTCCCCACCATCTTTCATCCACCCGACTCAACACAGGCAGTGCCCACAAAGCATGGTCCCAGTGGACTTACCTGTTGGTCTGGAGGACCGTAGAGTAGCGCATACTGGGGGAGGACCCCATCCACGAGTATCTCCAATTCTTCAGAAGTGAAGGCAGGTGCCCTTTCCGCAGTCGCAGCAGCCATTGTCTCTTCCAGACCGAGGTCACAGCAGCACTTGCAGTATAGGTCCTCTCCTGTGGATGATCAGGTCTCGAGTGATTAAGCAGATAGAAAATGGCGGTCACGTCCGCGGCGGTGCGTACCGCAGCGGTGCGTACCGCGACCACCGGCGCACCTCGACATTAGCTCCTGAAACCCATAGGGTTCAATGTTAACCAATGCGGCTTTGCACCGCGGTCTTCGACCGCCTACCGCCACGGTGTGCCACGCCAGCGCATTTACCTCACATCCCATTGTCGCACTTCACAGGTCAGGCAGCCGCCATTTCAAGGGCCCACATGGCTTAATTTCTACTGCGTCACACATGCCTAGGCCTTGCATCGACACTCACACAAGCCATTCAATGCATAGAGAATCGTGTACTGTGCAAGCTGTGGGAACGTACCTGTGGGTTGATTGACTCTGTGCTCGCTGTTGTCCTTCCTAGGCACCGTCCGCTGGGACTTGCGAGGAGATGGAGGAATGTTCCCGTGTACAGACCGCTGGTGGACCTGTCGACAATGGAAGAAAGACATGTCATACTGACATACAGGCTTGACCGAGCCACTATACAGGAACTGTGTGCCCAGCTGGAGCCACACCTGATGTCACCCATCCGCCAACCCACAGGGATCCCCCCTCTAGTGCAGGTTCTGTCAGTACTCAATTTTTTGGCAAGTGGGTAATTTCAATCAACAGTGGCCATTTCATCAGGGATGTCTCAGCCTATATTTTCAAAGGTGTTGTCCAGAGTGTTGTCTGCCCTGATGAAATACATGCAGAGCTACATCGTTTTCCCTGAGGTGGGGGATTTGCCTACAGTGAAGGGTGATTTCTATGCCCTTGGACATATTCCCAACATCATTGGTGCCATTGATGGGACACATGTGGCTTTGGTCCCCCCCAGCAGGAGTGAACAGGTGTACAGGAACAGAAAAAGTTATAATTCCATGAATGTCCAGGTGGTCTGTTTGGCTGACCAGTACATCTCCCATGTAAATGCCAAGTTCCCTGGGTCAGTGCATGACGCGTACATCATGCGAAATAGCAGCATCCCTTATGTGATGGAACAACTACAGAGACACCGTGTGTGGCTAATTGGTGACTCAGGTTACCCCAACCTGTCGTGGTTACTGACCCCAGTTAGGAATCCCAGGACAAGGGCAGAGGAACGGTACAATGAGGCACATGGGCGTACTAGGAGGGTGACCGAACGGACCTTCGGCCTCCTGAAGGCCAGGTTTAGGTGCCTGCATATGACAGGTGGATCCCTAATGTACTCACCAAAGAAGGTGTGTCATATCATCGTGGCCTGCTGTATGCTTCACAACCTGGCTTTGCGACGCCAGGTGCCTTTCCTGCAGGAGGATGCTCCAGATGGTGGTGTTGTGGCAGCTGTGGAGCCTGCGGAGAGTGAAGAGGAGGAAGACGAAGAGGACGACACAGACAACAGGAACACAGTAATACAGCAGTATTTTCAATAACATACAGGTAAGAATCAACACCGGCATTTTACATTTACTTACAGTCTCCTGCCTCTCTACTGTCTGTCCTTTTCACCCAGTGTATGCTAACAGAGTTGTGACTTTCCCTTCCAATTTCAGAGATGTGGGCCTGTAGGAGGCTGGACTGGCTTGTAGTGAGTACCAAGGGGTACTTGCACCTTGCACCAGGCCCAGTTATCCCTTATTAGTGTATAGGGTGTCTAGCAGCATAGGCTGATAGATAATGGTAGCTTAGCAGAGCAGCTTAGGCTGAACTAGGAGACGAGTAAAGCTCCTACAGTACCACAAGTGTCATATGCACAATATCATAAGAAAACACAATACACAGATATACTAAAAATAAAGGTACTTTATTTTTATGGCAATATGCCAAAGTATCTCAGAGTGTACCCTCAGTATGAGGATAGCCAATATACACAAGATATATGTACACAATACCAAAATATGCAGTAATAGTATTAGAAAACAGTGCAAACAATGTATAGTTACAATAGGATACAATGGGGACACATAGGGATAGGGGCAACACAAACCATATACTCCAAAAGTGGAATGCGAACCACAAATGGACCCCAAACCTATGTGACCTTGTAGAGGGTCGCTGGGACTATTAGAAAATAGTAAGGGTTAGAAAAATAGCCCACCCCAAGACCCTGAAAAGTGAGTGCAAAGTGCACTAAAGTTCCCCAAAGGACATAGAAGTCGTGATAGGGGAATTCTGCAGGAAAGACACAAATCAGCAATGCAACAACGATGGATTTCCAGTCGAGGGTACCTGTGGAACAAGGGGACCAAGTCTAAAAGTCACAAGCAAGTCGGAGATGGGCACATGCCCAGGAAATGCCAGCTGTGGGTGCAAAGAAGCTGCTACTGGACAGTATAAGCTGGAGATTCTGCAAGAACGACAAGGCCTAGGAACTTCCCCTTTGGAGGACGGATCCCCCACGCCGTGAAGAGTTGTGCAGAAGTGCTTTCCTGAAGAAAGACCGCCAACAAGCCTTGCTAGCTGCAAATCGTGCGATTAGGATGTTTGGGTGCTGCTGTGGCCCAGGAGGGACCAGGATGTCGCCAATTGCGTCTGGGGACAGAGGGGGCATCGAGCAAGACAAGGAGCCCTCTCAGCAGCAGGCAGCACCCGCAGAAGTGCCCAAAACAGGCACTACGAGGATGCGTGAAACGGTGCTCACCCGAAGTCGCACAAAGGAGTCCCATGTCGCCGGAGGACAACTTAGGAGGTCGTGCAATGCAGGTTAGAATGCCGTGGACCCAGGCTGGACTGTGCACAAAGGATTTCTGCCGGAAGTGCACGGAGGCCGGAGTAGCTGCAAAAGTCGCGGTTCCCAGCAATGCAGTCTGGCGTGGGGAGGCAAGGACTTACCTCCACCAAACTTGGACTGAAGAGTCACTGGACTGTGGGAGTCACTTGGACAGAGTTGCTGGATTCAAGGGACCTCGCTCGTCGTGCTGAGAGGAGACCCAGGGTACCGGTGATGCAGTTCTTTGGTGCCTGCGGTTGCAGGGGGACGATTCTGTCGACCCACGGGAGATTTCTTCAGAGCTTCTAGTGCAGAGAGGAGGCAGACTACCCCCACAGCATGCACCACCAGGAAAACAGTCGAGAAGGCGGCAGGATCAGCGTTACAGAGTTGCAGTAGTCGTCTTTGCTACTTTGTTGCAGTTTTGCAGGCTTCCAGCGCGGTCAGCAGTCGATTCCTTGGTAGAAGGTGAAGAGAGAGATGCAGAGGAACTCGGATGAGCTCTTGCATTCGTTATCTAAGGAATCCCAAGAGACAGAGACCCTAAATAGCCAGAAAAGAGGGTTTGGCTACCTAGGAGAGAGGATAGGCTAGCAACACCTGAAGGAGCCTATCAGAAGGAGTCTCTGACGTCACCTGATGGCACTGGCCACTCAGAGCAGTCCAGTGTGCCAGCAGCACCTCTGTTTCCAAGATGGCAGAGGTCTGGAGCATACTGGAGGAGATCTGGACACCTCCCAGGGGAGGTGCAGGTCAGGGGAGTGGTCACTCCCCTTTCCTTTGTCCAGTTTCGCGCCAGAGCAGGGCTAAGGGGTCCCTGAACCGGTGTAGACTGGCTTATGCAGAAATGGGCACCATGTGTGCCCATGAAAGCATTTCCAGAGGCTGGGGGAGGCTACTCCTCCCCTGCCTTCACACCATTTTCCAAAGGGAGAGGGTGTAACACCCTCTCTCAGAGGAAGTCCTTTGTTCTGCCATCCTGGGCCAGGCCTGGCTGGACCCCAGGAGGGCAGAAACCTGTCTGAGGGGTTGGCAGCAGCAGCAGCTGCAGTGAAACCCCTGAAAAGGCAGCTTGGCAGTACCAGGGTCTGTGCTACAGACCACTGGGATCATGGGATTGTGCCAACTATGCCAGGATGGCATAGAAGGGGAAATTCCATGATCATAGACATGTTACATAGCCATATTCGGAGTTACCATTGTGAAGCCACACATAGGTAGTGACCTATGTGTAGTGCACGCGTGTAATGGTGTCCCCGCACTCACAAAGTCCGGGGAATTTGCCCTGAACAATGTGGGGGCACCTTGGCTAGTGCCAGGGTGCCCTCACACTAAGTAACTTTGCACCTAACCTTTACCAGGTAAAGGTTAGACATATAGGTGACTTATAAGTTACTTAAGTGCAGTGTAAAATGGCTGTGAAATAACATGGATGTTATTTCACTCAGGCTGCAGTGGCAGGCCTGTGTAAGAATTGTCAGAGCTCCCTATGGGTGGCAAAAGAAATGCTGCAGCCCATAGGGATCTCCTGGAACCCCATTACCCTGGGTACCTTAGTACCATATACTAGGGAATTATAAGGGTGTTCCAATAAGCCAATATAAATTGGTAAAATTGGTCACTAGCCTGTTAGTGACAATTTGAAAGAAATGAGAGAGCATAACCACTGAGGTTCTGGTTAGCAGAGCCTCAGTGAGACAGTTAGGCATCACACAGGGAACACATACATATAGGTCACAAACTTATGAGCACTGGGGTCCTGGCTAGCAGGGTCCCAGTGACACATAACAAACATACTGAAAATATAGGGTTTTCACTATGAGCACTGGGCCCTGGCTAGCAGGATCCCAGTGAGACAGTGAAAACACCCTGACATACACTCACAAACAGGCCAAAAGTGGGGGTAACAAGGCTGTAAAGAGGCTACTTTCTCACAGGGCCCCACTGCGTGACCTCTGCTTTGTTTGCCCATGGACTACAGCTGTGTGACAGTGGTATGTTGTCATCACAATGTAACTGGTCATTTTGGCACGGTTATGTCTAATACATTTGTTCAAAAATACAGGCAGACTCCAGATTATTTTTGTTGAATAAGTGTGTTTATTAAAGTGCTCAATTTTGGGACATGGTTGAAAATCGGTTATGGGTGATGGTGGAGGAATGTCCATGGCAGAGTCCAGATTCTCAGTCTCACAGGTGCATTGTCCATATGCCTGTGGAAGGTGGAGCAGGGGCAGTTTAAGGTTGGACAGGGTGACAATGTGGGACAGTGGGATGACATCAGGGGGTATCCTTTCCTGGCAGGGGTCTTGGCATCCTACTCTGTCTTCTTCCTAGATCTCAGGCCCCACTTGCGGGGTGGTTCTCCTTCTGCAGGGGGTGGGGTTCTGGTGGCCTGTTGTTCTTGTGTGGGGGCCTCCTGTCCACTAACGCCGGCGGAGGTGGTAGCCTGTTCCTGGTCCATGCTAGTGACAGGGGCCCTTTGTGGTGCCACATGGTCCCGCAATGTGGTGACAATCTGGTTGAGAGCCACAACGATGGTGCCCATTGCGGAACTAATGTTTCTGAGTTCTTCCCTGAACCCCATAAACTGTTCCTCCTGCAGTACCTGGATCTCCTGGAACCTGGCCAGGACCGTGGCCATCATCTCCTGGGAGTAGTGGTATGCTCCCATGATGGAGAAGAGGGCCTCGTGGAGAATGGGTTCCCTGGGCCTGTCCCCCCCCTGTCGCATAGCAGCCCTCCCAGTTCCCCTGTTTCCCTGGGCCTCTGTCCCCTGGACCGTGTGCCCACTACCACTTCCCCCAGGTCCATGTTGTTGTTGGGGTGGTGGGTTAACCTGGGTTCCCTGTAGTGGTGGACACACCGCTGATTGACGTGTCCTGGAGACAGAGGCATGGGCCCGCTGGGTGGGTGCTGTGCTGGTGTTCCCAGAGGGGGGTAGGTCTGCTGTGGCCTGTGGCTGTGTGAGGGGAACCGACTGTCCCGAGGTCCCCGATGGGCCGGGCTGGTCATCTGGGTCCAGGGAGACAGAGCTGCTGTCATCACTGGGGGCCTCTTCTGGGGGTGGGATGGACATTTCTGGACCCTCCTGGGCGGTGTGGTGGCGTTCGGGTCCTGCAGGGGTATAAGAGTATGGTTATTGCTTCTGTGTGTGCCATAGCGTGCAATGGGTGGGTGCCCGTGTACCCCAGTGCTGGTATTCCCTTGTGGGGGCTGTTGTGACGGTGGTTTGTGGGGGAGATGGGTATGTGCAGTGGGCATGCTTAGGTGATGGGTGTCGATGGTTTGTGGTGGCATGCAGGGTTTGGTGTTGGGATGGGTGGGTTGTGATGGTGAGACATTAGCAAGGAGGATGTGTGATGGGGGCGGGTGGGAGGGTGGGGGTATGAGTTGGCATGCTGGTGGGTGGGGGGGATGAAGTAGTTGAGATTAGACTTACCAGAGTCCATTCCTCCAGATACTCCTGCGAGGCCCTCAGGATGCAGGATCACCAAGACCTGTTCCTCCCATGTTGTAAATTCTGGGGGTTGAGGTGGGGGTCCGCCGCCAGTCTTCTGCACCGCGATGTTGTGCCTGGATACCATGGAACGCACCTTCCCCCATAGGTCGTTCCACCGCTTCCTGATGTCATCCCGATTTTGTTGATGCTGTCCCACAGCGTTGACCCTGTCCACTATTCTTTGCCATAGCTCCATCTTCCTGGCAATGCTGGTGTGCTGCACCTGTGTCCCGAAGAGCTGGGGCTCTACCCGAACTATTTCCTCCACCATGACCCTGAGTTCTGCGTCTGAAAACCTGGGGTGTCTTGGGGGTGCCATGGGGTGGTGTGGATGAGGTGTGGGGTGGTGTTTGCGGTGATGAGTGAGGTGAGTGTGGTGGTTTGTGGTGTTTTGTGCGTGGATGTTGTGTGGGTGATGGTGTAGTGTGCCTCTGTGTGATGGTGTTCTCTATTCTGTGCTGTCTCTCTCTGGGCTTCGTCTCTGATTTGTGGTCGTAGGGGTTTGTGGGTGATGTGGGTGTGTGTTTTATAGTTAATTGGGTGTGTGGGAGTGTTGTGTGTATGTGTCTCAGGTGTGTGTATTTCAAATTGTCCAATGTGGCTGTGTTTTGGAGCTGTGTGTGTATTTTGAGCGCGGCGGTGTGTACCGCCAATGGAATACCGCGGATGAAAGACCGCCGTGTGGATTCGTGGGTCGTAATGGCATGGGCGTATTTCTGTTGGCGTGACGGTGGAGGTTTGGTCATCGCCAGTTTATCGCTGGCCGTTGGTGTGGCGGACCCTTGTGGATGTCGGGTTTTTGGCGGTTTGCCTCTTGAGGGTCAGAATGACTGTGGCGGTTTACCGCGACCGCGGCGGTGTTGTGGCGGTCTTCTGACCGGCGGTAAGCGCCTTTTACCGCCGAGGTCAGAATGACCACCTAAGTGTGGGCTTAAGAGTTTACATTAGTGGCCATGTTTGGAAAAAGAAGTAGAGAGGAAGGTCAGTAATTGTGTAAGGTGATAACTTTGATAAAACACATGCTACGTTTAGGCTTCTGTATGTTCCATTTAGAGTCCCAACATGTTGTGGGAATGCTTAGGAGTTGATGTCATGGGACCAGTCTGTGAAAGCAACAGGGAGTTAATAGACATTATTGTAATGATAGACCATTTCGCCAAGTTGGCAGCGATAGATGGTGTAAGTAAGGCAGTTTCATGTACTTCTCAAATTCTTGGACTGCAGAAATGCACACTGAGTAATAACAGCTTGCAGTTTACAATGGAATGTTTTCAGTTCTATCTGTGGAGGCGTGGCATTAAGAATAGGACAACCTCTATTTTCCACAGTTAGGGAAATGGAAGTGGGGAAGGTGTCAATAAAGTGATTAGAGGCATTATAAAATTGGTGAGAATAAAAAACTGGAATGGAAGAAATAAATTATGCAAATGTTGTCAGCATGCAGAATTACGCCAATCGAGTGGACCAGACATAGGGCTGATTACAACTTTGGTGGAGGGTGTTAATCCGTCCCAAATGTGACGGATATTCCACCCACCGTATTACGTGTTCCATAGGATGTAATGGACTCGTAATACGGTGGGTGGTATATCCGTCACATTTGGGACGGATTAACACCCTCCACCAAAGTTGTAATCAGGCCCATAATCCGCTTATGTTGATGAAGTGCAGGCCGCTGTCATAGGTTGAGACCCGAAGCAGGGATGGTTTAGTATATAAAAAGCGGTACGCTAGAAATATGGGTGTTCAGTATGTTTGTTTATTCAATTAAAGAGTTCTTTGGACTTTTTTTCAGGGTCTTCTTTACGGATAGGTTTTGTTTTTCCAAGTCTTGATTATTTCCTTCACTTGATGTACTCTTTTTCGTTCTCATTGTCCCAGGTCCGTGAGGCTTCATCGTTGGTTTGATGTCAGGTGGCCAGCGAGAGAAGGGGAGGAAACAAAACAAGAAGCCCCCATCAGGTAAGTGTTTCTTTTCTCGTTTTCTTTTCTTATTTTTATGTGCTTTTCCTTTTGTGCACGTAGAGTTGGGGTGTGGATAGCAAAGTGAGGAAAGGGGGAAAGAATTGTGATAATAATAACAAAAACACCGAGAAGCTGGTAGAGTCACGTCCCTCATATTGCGGCTCTTCAGGGGGAATATTCGTTCTCTTTTTCCTCCCCTCGTGGAAACACACTAGACCAATGCCAGTGCTCAAGCGAAGTGGAAAAGAATAAATAAAGATGTCCTGGTTGTCGTCTTTTCTTTTCTTTACTTATCCCACTATGGGGGTCATTCCGACTTTGGCGGGCGGCGGAGGCCGCCCGCCAAAGTAACCCCGTCGGAAGACCGCTCCGCAGTCCACAGACCGCGACGGTCATTCAGACTTTCCTGCTGGGCCGGCGGGCGACCGCCAGAAGGCCGCCCGCCGGCCCAGCGGGAAAGCCCCTTCAACAATGAATCCGAATGGAGCCGGCGGAGTTGAAGGGGTGCGACGGGTGCAGTGGCACCCGTCGCGATTTTCAGTGTCTGCAAGGCAGACACTGAAAATCTTAATGGGGCCCAGTTAGGGGGCCCATGCACTGCCCATGCCATTGGCATGGGCAGTCCAGGGGCCCCCAGGGGCCCCACGACACCCGTTCCCGCCATCCTGTTCCTGGTGGTAACAACCGCCAGGAACAGGATGGCGGGAAGGGGGTCGGAATCCCCATGGCGGCACTGCAAGCAGCGCCGCCATGGAGGATTCCCTTGGGCAGGGGTAAACCGGCGGGAAACCGCCGGTTGCCCTTTTCTGACCGCGGCGGTCAGAATTGCCCATGTAGCACCGCCAGCCTGTTGGCGGTGCTACCTCCGGCCTCCACCCTGGCAGTCTATGACCGCCAGGGTCGGAATGAGGCCCTATGTGCTGTGTTCAGTGGTGCCCAGCCGTCCTCCCCACTCCCTCCAGACTTTCCCAATTCATTTTATGATCGGACTGCATTTGCGGTCCCGTACCTGCAGGAGCCACCCTCTGGGGACCTGGCTAGCTTCTCCGCTCTCCCTCTCCTCTGCAACTGGTACCGAGTCCTTCGCAGTGCTTAATTTGTAAATAAAAACGTGCCTGTGCCCACAGCCCTCCTCTTAAACACGCTGCGGCTGCAATTAAAATGTGGGGACACGGAATAGTGAGACAGCGCAATCCTGAAGCCATCTCGGGCCTCTTCAATCCATGTGAAGCCACTCCCTGCCCCTTCAGCTCACTCTTGCAGCTTTCTGCTTTCTCCCATTGTGACGCTTTTTCGTTTTTCTGTTCCTTCGTCTTTCCCATTTGTACCTTTTTTCTCGCAGCAAATGCGTGATGCAGAGTAAGCAGCCCAGGCCCTCAAAAATAAGTGCCGGTGCTCCGCACTGGAAACAAGAAGCACAAATTAAGCACTGGTCCTTCGCACACTCCAGTGCTTAATTTGTGCTTGTTGTTTCCGGTGCTGAGCACAGCACTTATTTCTGAGGGCTGGCGCTTAGCTTTGTGTCTCAAGCATTTACTGTGAGCAAAAGACAGGTGCGGAAGACGGAGGAAGAGAAAAAAGAAGAAGAGTCAGAAAGGGGAAAAGCAGGAAGCTGCAAGAGTGAGCTAAAGGGGCGGGGAGTGGCTGTTAATGGATTGAAGAGGCCCAAGGTGACTTCAGGATTACTCTGCCTCAGTTTTATGTGCTCGCACTTTTAATTGCAGCAGCCGCATGTTTAGGAGGAGAGCTTTTAGCTAGCACAGGCACCTTTTTATTTACAAATTAAGCACTGCAAAACACAGAGATGCAGGGAGGAAAGAGGAAAATGAAAGGAGAAAACAATGAGAGGGTAAGACAGTTGAGAGCTGAAGGCGGCCAGTGAAAGAAGTGTGATAAAAAAGCAGGCTGGTGCGAGACAGCTCAGAGTGAGTGAGGGTGACAGAAGAAAGAGACCAATGATGAAGAGACAGACTCGGAAGGGACAACTGAGAGAGTTCAGGAGAACAGACAGGTCGAAAACGGATCACAGATTGATGAGATAGAGGTGGAGACATTTTAGAGAGAAGCAATAAAGAGGCAGAAGGGTAAGAGACAGCTGAAAAAGAGACAAAGAAGGATAGACAGGTGAGAGACATTGGCCCTCATTACAACCCTGGCTGTAAATGCCGCCGACAGCCGTGTTGACGGCCGCCAAGATACCGTGACCGCGTCGGTATACCGTTACGGGTATTATGACCCACACAGAGAAATCCGCCACTATAAAGACACCCACACAAGTCCGCCAGTCCAAAGGTCAGTGATAAATTGGCGGTACTAAAACCCACACCGTTCGCCAACAGAAATACGCCCACAGCATCAGGACCCACAAATCACTGCAGCGGTCTTGCAACTGTGGTAAACCATTGGCGGTACACACAGACGCGCTCAAAATACACACACACTAACAAAACTACACCACATTGGACAATTCAAACTATACATACCTGACACACATACACACACCACACCCACACACCCAATCCAATATAAAACACACAAAAAAATATTGCCAACTGACAGAGAGACAAGCCAGGAGCACCCACTCAATCTGAGCCACATAACACCATCACAAATACACCATCCATGCACCTCACAGCACACACCCCAACACATCACCCCACACACCCTCACACATACCACTAACACTACACCCATGGCACCACAAAGACACCCCAGGTTTTCAGAGGAGGAGCTAAGGGTCATGGTAGAGGAAATCATCCGGATAGAGCCACAGCTATTCGGATCACAGGTGCAGCAGACGTCCATTGCAAGGAAGATGGCGCTATGGCTGAGATTCGTGGACAGGGTCAATGCCGTGGGACAGCACCCCAGAACAAGGGATGACATCAGGAAGAGGTGGAACGTCTTACAGGGGAAGGTGCATTCCGTGGTAGCAAGACACCAGGTAGCTGTACAGAGGACTGGCGGTGGACCCCCACCTCCTCCCCCACAACTAACAACATGAGAGGAACAAGCCTTGGCGATCATGCATCCTGCGGGCCTCGCAGAAGTAGCAGGAGGACTGGACTCTGGTAAGTCAAATCTTTAATACTTTGGGGGTCATTCTGACCCCGGCGGTCTTAGACCGCCGGGGCCAGGGTCGGCGGGAGCACCGCCGACAGGCCGGCGGTTCCCCGCAGGGCATTCTGACCGCGGCGGTAAAGCCGCGGTCGGACCGGCAACACTGGCGGTCTCCCGCCAGTGTACCGCCGCCCTTTTGAATCCTCCAAGGCGGCGCAGCTAGCTGCGCCGCCGAGGGGATTCCGACCCCCCCTACCGCCATCCAGTTCCCGGCGGTCCGCCCGCCGGGAACCAGATGGCGGTAGGGGGGGTCGCGGGGCCCCTGGGGGCCCCTGCAGTGCCCATGCCACTGGCATGGGCACTGCAGGGGCCCCCGTAAGAGGGCCCCTACAAGTATGTCACTGTCTGCTTGGCAGACAGTGAAATACGCGACGGGTGCAACAGCACCCGTCGCACCTTCCCACTCCGCCGGCTCGATTACGAGCCGGCATCCTCGTGGGAAGGGAGTTTTTCCCTGGGCTGGCGGGCGGTCTTTTGGCGACCGCCTGCCAGCCCAGGGAAAAACTTAGAATACCCTCCGCGGTCTTTCGACCGCGGAGCGGTATTTCGGAGGGGGGAACTCTGGCGGGCGGCCTCCGCCGCCCGTCAGGGTCAGAATGACCCCCTTTATCCCCCCCGCCCTAGCTGCATGCTATCACAAACTCCTACCCCTACCCTCATCCCCATCACTCCACCACCTCACATATACCCCACCATCACAACCCACCCATCCCAATACCAAGCCCTGCATGCAACAACAATGCATGGACACCCATCACAGACCTGCATGGACACCCATCACCACAGCATGCACACCAGTGAAAATCACTTAGCCAACCAAATCACAACTTACACAAGCCAAAGCTGCCTTGCCAATAACAATCATAGAGGGAAACATACCCATGCATAAGATGTCACACGCAGATACAATAACAATGCATTTCATCCCCACAGGACCCCCCACTCCACGTCACCGGAGAGGAGGTGCCACCAACATCCAGTCTCGCCACAGAAGAGGCCCACAGTGATGACAGCAGCTCGGCACGCCTGGATCACGATGACCAACCTGGCCCATCAGGGACCTCTGGACAGTCGGTTACCCTGCCACAGTCCCAACACTCCACAGAGCCTCCCCCCTCCTCCTCCGGAGGGGGACAAATGCTACATGTGTACTATCAATGGCATCAATGATGTTGGGACTATGTCCCAGGGCATAGAAGTCAGCCTTCACTGTGGCCAAATCCTCCACCTGGGGGAATATGAGGTAGCTGCGCATGTGTTTCAGCAGGGCAGACAACACTCTGGTCAACAGGTTTGAGAACATAGGCTGTGACATGCCTGATGCCATGGCCACTGTCGCTTGGAATGAACCACTTGCCAGGAAATGGAGCACTGACAGGACTGGCACAAGAGGGTGGATACCTGTGGGCGAGCGGATAGCTGAAATCAGGTCTGGCTCCAATTGGGCACACAGTTCTTGGTTTGTGGCCCTATCAAGTCTGTAGTTTAGGATAATGTGTCTGTCCTCCATTGTCGCCAGGTCCACCAGGGGCCTGTACACAGGAGGATGTCTCCATCTCATATTCGTCCTCAGCAGTTGAAGTCTAGGGACAAAAACGGTGAGTAGAGGGTCATATTCACACATCTGTTGAAATAATGATGCATTTCTTCCTTTAAAGAAAAGGTATGTGAATTTGAGAGTCACTTGATGTGCCAATGTATGCTGTGACGCAGTTAGGTGCCATGGTCTGTGCCGCCCTGAAATGGCAGCTGCCTGACCTCTGAGGAGAGACAAGTGGAAATGAGGTAATTCCGCAGGTGTTGTGCGCTGTAGCGGTCAGCGGTCGACGACAGCTGCGCAACTTCGCATTGGTTAACATTAGGCCCTATGGGTTTTAGGAGCCAATGGCGATGTACGCCGGCGGTGACGGTACGCCCCGCCCCGGAAGTGACAGCCATTTTCTATCTGTTTACTCACTTGCTACGTGACCTTCAACAGGAGAGGACCTACACTGAAAGTGCTGCTGTGACCTGTGTCTGGAAGCGACAATGGCTCAAGTGTCTGGTGAAAGGGCCTCTGCCTTCACTTCGGAGGAGTTGGAGAGACTGGTGGATGGGGTCCTACCCCATTACACTTTACTCTATGGTCCGCCAGACAAACAGGTGAGTACACTGTGAGCATGATACGTGGGCCATGTATGGAGTGCTGTGTGTATAAGCCTCATGTAGGAGGGGGCTGAGGGGTCCTGGGCAGAGTGCTGCATGTATGATGGTCAATGTATGAGCGTAAGGGGATGGGAGGGATATGGTGGGCCATGAGTATTACAGCCCGAATGTTATGACAAATCCCTTTTCTGCTGTCTTTTTCCTGCAGGTCAGCGCCCATCAGAAAAAGGGTATTTGGCGTGCCATCGCAAAGGAGGTGTGGACCCTGTGGGTCTTTGACAGACGGAGCACCCACTGCCGCAAACGGTGGGAGGACCTGCGCAACTGGGCAAGGAAGACGGCAGAGGCCCAGCTGGGGCTGGCCTCCCAACGAGGAAGGGGTGCCCGTCGTACCCTGACCCCCCTGATGTTCTGCATCCTGGCGGTGGCTTATCCGGAGTTGGATGGGCGCTTGAAGGCATCACAGCAGCCACAAGGGGGTGAGTACAGATTCAGAATCATGGCTTTGCGTGCGTTAAGGTTTTACCTGGGTGGGGGATGCGGGCTGTGGGTGCCCCTAGGCCAGGGTGAACATGGCAGGGTAGGCCCCTTGTTGGGCAGGCTCTGAAGCATTCCAACCCCAATAGTGTTAGTGGCCACCTACTACTGGGCAGGGTCCTGTTTGTTTCAGGTGTGCAGCTGATGGCATTATGCTATGTACCCCATGGCCTGGTGACTAGCTTTGTAACTGGTAGTGCATGGCCTAGTTCATAGGGCTGCTCCCTGTGTGTTGTGTACGCCAATGGTAGTGTTGTTGCTGGCATTGACCAAGTGTATCCTCTGTCTCTCCCCCCCTTTCTTGTTTTGTCACCCTGTCCTTCTGTGCATTAGCATAATCTGGCGGAGGAGCAGAGCACCAGCGACGGAGGAAGCTGCATCCCACATGGGCCTGGAGGCCGAATCCACCGACGGTGAGGGCACCAGTGGGATGGAGGGCGAGGTGAGCACCACAACGGAGACAGGAGGGGACACTACAGACAGCGACTCCTCCTCCGATGGAAGCTCCCTGGTGGTGGCAGACACCTCTGTGCCCACCCCAACAACAGGTACAGCCACCACCCCCGTACCAGCACCGCCCTCCCATCAGCCCCTCAGCGTGTTTCCTGTGCCAGCACACCCAGGAGGGTGGGCATCTTCTTCACCCGGGAACCTCAGGCCCTGCTGCCCTCAGTGAGGAGGCTATTGACCTCCTGAGATCCCTCACTGTTGGGCAGTCAATCATACTGAATGCCATTCAGGGTGTCGAAAGGCATTTGCAACAAAGAAATGCATACCTGGAGGGCATTCACTCTGGTGTGCCGGCCCAACAAAGAGCATTTTGGGCTCTGGTCTCCGCACTGATGGCAGCCATTGTCCCTGTATCCAGCCTCCCCCCTCCAACTTCCTCTACCCAGTCCCAATACCCTCAACCCCAACCTATCCCAAGCACACCTTCAGACAAGCATTCACCCAAATCAACACACAGAAGTGGCTCGGGCAAACACAAGCACCACACTTTATCTCACAGACACTCACACAAGCACCATCCCCATACAGACACACCAACATCCACTGCCTCCACTGTGTCCCCCTCCTCGTCGTCGTCCACCTCCCTCCCAGTAGCGTCTCCACTCACACCTGCATGCACTACATACTCATCCACTACCTCCATCACCAGCACGCCTATCACTATACGCCCCTCACTGGCAGTCACCACCCCCACATCCAATCCCCTCTACCTCACCCTATCCCAAGCACACCTTCAGACCTGCATGCACACACATCAACACACAAAAGTGGCTCAGGAAAACATAAGCACCACACATCATCACACAGGCACTCACACAAGCACCATACCCACGCAAACATACCAACATCCACTTCCTCCACTGTGTCCCCCTCCTCATCTTCGTCCACCTCCCTCCCAGTAGCGTCTCCACTCACACCTGCATGCACTACATCCTCATCCACTATCTCCATCCATCACTAGCACGCCTATCACTATACGCCCCTCACCGTCAGTCACCACCCCCACATCCATGCACAAGTCCCCTGTGTCCTCTCCCACTGTGCCTGTGACCCCTCCTCCAAAAGTACACAAGCACAAGCACACACCCACCCAACAGCCATGCACCTTAAAACAGCATCCAGCTCATGCACCTGCACCCAAACACAGCAGACTGAAACCTCCTACAAGCACTCCCTTTTCCTCCACTCCCAAAACCTTCACCCTCTTCCTGCCCCACTGTCCCTAAGAAGCTTTTCCTACCCAATATTGACCTCTTCCCTACCCCTCCCCTGCCATCCTTTACCTCGGGCCAGGGTGGCCAGAACCCAGCCCAGCACCTCAACCACCAAGTCCACGTCTTCTGTGGTTTCTGCAGCTGTCTGAGGCTCTAAGGGGGCACCCGTCAGCCTAGCCAGTGTGCCACCAACCCCTGCCAAGGCCAAGACGGTTCTGCCACCTGGCAAGGGCAAGAAGGGGACAGCATCCAGCAAGGAGAAGGAGCCACAACCACCCAGCAAGGCCACATCAAAGACTCCAGCTGGCAGACCCAAGGAGGCACCACCATCTGCCAAGGGCAGGAAGGGGCACAGAACACCAGCCAAGGCACTTCAGCCGTCCGAGCCTGCAGGTGAAGACCTGGTGGTTTCCAGCACAACCGCCAGCACCGCCACCTGCACCGCCGCAAGCACAGCCACCTGCACCGCTGAAAGTAGCACCACTGCCAGCAGCGGCAGCCCCAGTGAGCAGCTGTCCAAGGCTGCAGGGGAAGGGCTGGAGCCTCCCCCCACCACTGGCAGCACTGGCACCTGCACCGCAGCCAGCACTGCCACCTGCACCGCCGCAAGCACCACCACTTGCACCGCTGAAAGTAGCACCACTGCCAGCAGCAGCAGCCTCAGTGGGCAGCCGTCCGAGGCTGCAGGGGAAGGGATGGAGCCTTCCCCCACCACTGGCAGCACCCCCACCAGCACCGGCATTACCACCACTGTGCAGCCCTAGCCACCGGCGGATGGACTGTAGTCCTGCCTCCATGGAGTATGATGCATCCTGCCCACTGCAAATCTCATGGCTCTGACAACCAGGTGAGGGACTGTGACCTGGCACTCCCCAAGTTCTGCATCACCGGGCACACAGCCCCCTCCAGAACCAGTGAAAGAAGGCATCCACTCACCCTATCCTTGGCAGGATTAAGCACACTGGGCACACTGCCCCCTCCAGAACCAGTGGAAGAAGACATCCACTCACTCTATCCCTGGCAGGATGAAGCACACTGGGCACAAAGCCCCCTCCAGAACCAGTGGAAGAAGGCATCCACTAACCCTATCCTTGGCAGGATAAAGCACACTGGGCACAAAGCCCCCTCCAGAACCAGTGGAGAAGCCACCCACTTGAGAGACGGTGGCCTTGCACTCCCCAGGACCAAGCAGTGGGCAAACCACCCACTAGAGAGACTGTGGCTTTGCACTCCCCAGGACCAAGCAGTGGGCAAACCACCCACTAGAGAGACTTTGGCTTTGCACTCCCCAGGACCAAGCAGTGGGCATGGAGCCCCCTCCAGGAGCAGTGGCATAGCACCATCTTCCGGCTGAGGTGCCCCCCTTCCCCGTCCCCCTGAGGTGCCTGTGTGTTTTCGACCTGATGCCCCTGCAGTGTTCTCTCCGTTTTGAGGCAGGAGTCAAGTGTGGGCTTGGCCTATGTGTTATGGCCCAGTGGGCGACGGACTATTTTTGTGTGGACATTGACCCTCATTTTGTATATATTGTACATATTGTACATACTGTTTATTTATTTATGAACGTATTTCTAAGTATTTCTAATATTACACTCATTTGACTCGATTCCTTTTGTCCTTGCATTATTCCAGAGGGTTACGGGGTGTATATGTAATGTTGTTGCATGTGTTTATGTGTATGGTGTTGGGGGTGTGGGTGGGGGTGTTGCGTGTGTGTATCACTCTCTTTTTCCTCCCCCCCCTCCCTTGTGTGCTAGGTGCAGTACTCACCATGGTCGTCGTCGCCGGCGTTGGTGCTCCTGGTACATGAGCAGATACACCAGCATGGGGAAGACCTGCAGCTCGGGCTCCATGGGGTCCTGGTTCTTCCTTGAGTGTCGAGAGGTGGGTGGTTTCCCTTCAAAGTACTGTTTCCGCCGTGCTTTTGATGGCGTTGGTACAGCCCCGGAAAAGCTGGCGGATGGGCAGGTTGTAATGGAGTGGGTGGTACACTGTCTTCTGCCGGGATGCTGGCGGTTACCGCTGCGGTGTTTGATGCTACCACCGGGGCGGTCAGAGTGTTAAAATGGCTGTATGTGTTGGCGGTTTCCGCCGTGGTCATGATTCCATTTTTGTTACCGCCAGCCTGTTGGCGGTATTACTGCTGCTTTAACACCGACCGCCAGTGTTGTAATGAGGGCCATTGGGTAGAAAGAGAAGCAGACAGGTTATGAGCAGACAGCTGAGAAAGGGAAGAGGGAAGGAAGGACAGGTGAAAGATAAGAAGGAGATACAGAAAGAGGTGAGAGTTAAAAGAAATTCAACTGAGAGCAAAGGAGACATGTCAGAGATGATAAAGAGATTCACAGGTGGGAAAGAGATGGCTAATGGTGGAGACCGGAAAAAAAGGGATAGGTGTGAGAGAGAGACAGGGGAAACAGAGTCAAATGAAACAAGAAAGGGAGAATAGGCAGATGGCAACATGGAGAAATAGGCGAAAAGATGGCAGTAAAAAGGAAGAGATTGGCCAGGGAGAGTTGTGATATGAGAAATGATGTAAGAGAGAGGACAATGACAGAACAGGACCAGAGAGATGTGATGCACCTCAGAGACATATGCAATCTAGAAATTTTACCAGAGAGAGCGATATTTGAAATTAGAGAAAGGGAGCGATAAAAGAGGGAGACGGGGCAAGGAAAGCAATCATTTTTGCTAGCAAATAAATACGACACAGTAGGATAGTTGTATGGCTCGGTAGCATGATAATGGATAGTAGAGCAATATTGATGAACGCCAGAGCAGTCAATAGGTGTGCATGGGAATTTTACGCCTTTTCATTTCATGAAAAAATAGACACACCACTTATTTCATGGTTGTGAATTTTAGTGAAATCACTTCCCAGGATAACTTCAGGAAAGATAAAATGATGTCCATTCCTGTGATGTCATTGGGGTCAAAGGTCATATGATGTCACTTCCGCAACCCCTGGCATTTTGGTGAATTGACATCCGTGGGCCTATCTCCAGGGTCACGCCCTCCCCCAGCACACTTCTTGGCCGGGATCTGGGCAGGCGAGGTGCCAACCTCCACAGTCGTCCATCTCTCCCGTCGGCCAGCCTCTTCCCTCCAGGTCAGTGCTTAATTTGTGCTTGTTGTTTCCGGTGCTGACCACCGGCACTTATTTTTGAGGTCCGGGGCTTATTCTTCTTCGTCAAGCATTTGCTGCGAGCAAAAGACACATATGGGAAAGATGGGTGAAGGGAAAAACAAAAAGGCGTCACAAAGGGAGAAAGTAGAAAGCTGCAAGAGTGAGCTGAAGTGGCAGGGAGTGGCTTTATATGGATTGAAGAGGCCTGAGTTGGCTTCAGTATTACGCCGCTTCACTCAGTATTCCGTGTTCACACATTTAATTGCAGCAGCCGCGTGTTTAAGAGGAGGGCTTTGGGCACCAGCACCTTTTTATTTACAAATTAAGCACTGGCACACTCCACACGTCATCTTCTTAGCATCCTCGGCAATCCTCTCTCTGGTTTTCCATGCCAGTCTGTTCTTCCTTTGGCGTTCCTCCGAATCCATCCACAACACCACCCCTGTCTTCATTCTTCTGGCTTTTCCACTGAGACTCCCAATAAAGTCATCATTTTGTGGCGTGTCAACAGGGAATAGGCTCTTTGGAGTCCCCATGGGGACTCCAGGATCGGCCCGACCTCCGTTGAATCCTGTGCCTTGGCACAGTCACCTTTACTAAAGATAATTAAGGGTGGTTCCTGAAATCAAGACTAGTAGAATGTCCACCAGAGAAAGTCAGGAAAAGAATTGCTCTACACAACTAGTGTACGAAATGAGGTATAATTTCAAACATGGTGAAAGCTATAAACAGAAGATTTCGTCAGAAAGAAGAAGGTTGAGAGAAGAAGTTTGAAAGCAGATTTGGTCCACCCTTGAAAGTAAATTTCCTTTTTGCAATGCTGCCATTTTGAGTAATGGAAAGATGTGACATGTGAGTCAATTATCAATGTGCAAGCAGAATGGTGCAAAACATGTTGAAGCTGATAGCAGTAATTAGTTGTTTGCACGTTGATGTACTTGATGGTGAAAGGAGGAACAATTTCTGCTGAAAGGAAAGAGCAATCCTTTAACTACTTACCTACTTTGTCTGGACAAAGAAGTATACCCACTATGCCCAGTGGAGATATAGAAGCAAAAGAAGGATTTGAAATTGGGAACATCTGTCAATAGTTTTATATTGTCACCACATGTATCCAGGAGTTTTTAAAATAAAGTTCTAAAAAACAGAGGGGGCAAGAGGAGAAGAGGTATAGGACATGACCTCCCTTCACTACAACTCTCACCTCAAATGCCCTACACATACTGACTCAGCTCAACAGAGTTTTAAAATTATTTGTAACATGGAGCACTGTCCTAGTCAGGACATCACTCAGTGTTGTTTTAAAAGACCCTCACACACCATATTGGTGTCATGCTTCATCCTCTGGTCTCATCCTTGTCCCTAAAAACCAGAATGGACACAACCATCCCAGGGAGCACTTACGATAATTTCTTCTACTGGGGTCTCACAGTAAAAATATCTGGAAAACACCTAAGGTGTCCCTTTCATTGGTGGTGCGTCTTGTATGATTAAAAATAAAATGTTAGGGAGTATATGAAAGTTATGATCCTACACCCTCTCTATGTTAGTCGACATGTTTCAGTCCCTATACTACTTGGCCAAAGGGTCCAGGAATTCCATCAGGACTATAAGGAAAAGTTCATATGCCACAGGACAAATCTTTTTCCAATATATGTCTTGATCTTGGACTCTTAAGTCACAAACAAGACACACAAAATGTAAACATATAACATGCAGTCTTAGAAACAATTTTTGCCTTGTTTAATGCAAGGTTTTCCACTTCCACAAAACAACACAAACATTATTTACAAACATGTTTGCTGTGAATTTCTCCACATATGTCTTTTTTGTACTTATCCTTCAACCCACTGTCTATCGTAGACTCTAGACTCTCGCTTTAGTAACAAAACTGCTGGATTTTGAGTGGCAGCACCACTGAGCATGGGGAACTAAGACTAATCCCACACCGTGTGACAGCTGTCAGCCTAGCCCCTTCTGGCTAGCTAGCAGCACCTCCCAAGTACCAGAGGGTAAAAGTGATTTGTGGCATTCTATTGCATGACTCTCAGACTCGTCAGGGAATTCATGGTGGAGCGGATCTCATCCCTTTCTCTCAGGTATACAAGTCTTATACAAGCAAGGACAAAACAGAAGCAGAGTTTTGGTTCCATGGGTTTTATTGAAGCAACTGCGCTCTATGTAAGAGTGCATGAATTGCGATTATAAGGATAATGAAACACAACGTTATGACAGCGGTAACTAAAAGAGCGAAACACAAGAGTCCCATCATATTGTCATATTAGTGTACCTAGTATTCCTACTTACACTACTGAGTTCCTACATGAGAGTGAGTAGCAGTGTTAGCCCTAGTCTACTCTTCTGGTCCCGGGAGGGAAGTCCAACCCGCATACCTGCGCTGAGGTTGACAAGAGATCTGTTAGTCTGCTGGGAGTCTTCCCACGTAGATGAAGAGGAACCAAAAGGTTTTGGCAGAAATTACAACGACATGCATCACAGGATGGCAAACTGGCTGGAACATCCCCTCTAAGATGTTGTGGGAAGTGTGATGTTTTATAATAATATTACTGTTGTTCTAAGAACAGCCCTGACGTGACAACACATATTTTTCTGCCCGGGGTAGACAATGTTCCCTTTGGTCTGGCAATACCCAGTAAACATCATGTACAGCTGTGGGTTGAGCACAGAATGAAAATGTTGTGCAAAGAAGTAAATAACAGATCCTGCAAGGAAGGACAACTGATAAAAGGAATAAAAAACATCTACACTAAAATGAAGCTTTGCTAAAACAATAAAAGGAATAAAAATGAAATGTAACTAGGTAAAATGGCACAGGCCTCAGGCCCATAGCTAAATTATGTGCCTGTGTAAAATGCTAAAATAGCCTCACGACAACCTCCCCATTGTCGGTTCAAAGGTGCAGAGATCTATAATAAAACCTAATGCTAAAATCACCCATCCTACATTCATTATTAAAGGCAAGCTAAAATATAGTAAATGAGAAAAAATTTCCATGTCGCCAAGCAAAACAGACCTAAATATGAGCCAAATTAAAAATGGGCAATTTAGAATTTTGAAAAATTCAAACATCAATTAGGGCCAAAAGTCAGCAAATCAACAATGATCATCGTCTTTTAGAAAGTCAGAAACACCATCAATTGTTATTGAATCCAGGAAGGACCCTACTTCGGCATATGGTAATAAAAGCCACCATTTCGTTGACAAGGAAATTGAGGGAGCACTCATGTTCTGTTGCCTCAGCCATTGCTCTGGCCAAGGCGGCAGCATCCTGTACAGTGCCAGGTGTTGTAGCGCCAAGAGCCACTTGATCCACAAATGGCTGCTAACAGCGAGCTTCCCGTAGCAATTGCAATCTCAATGTGCATGTCTGGTAATGAACCCTCATCAAAAACACCAAAAGACCAACATCCAAATAAGGTATGCACTGCATGGTGAGAAACACTTCTGGTGCATGTTCAAAGGGGCATCATAAACATCGAAAGACGAGTTGCACACAATTCAGAACTGGTCTGAATGACAAAGACCAGTTGGACTCCAGTTCTTCCATGAGTGGTGCTCTAAAATACTCCAACACAGTTGGGCTGGTGGAAGTGCCATTAGTCTTCCTTGTTGAGATGGGGCAGCCAATGCGAAGGAAGCATAGCAACAGTAAAACACCACCAATTAATGCCAATCTAATAGGGAATCCCCTAAAGACACTCCAAAAAGTACAGTGTATGGCAGAAGGTATTATGCCAAATACAGAGGAAAAGGTGCTGACAAAACCAGAAGCAACAAACTTAATGAAGTGTACAATCCCAGCGGTGTTAGACGCTTTAAAAATGCGACCCATGAGTACACAGAAATGTCTTGGAAGGTTGTATTTAAAAAAGACTGTATCTCTGCGGATGACCTCGTCACTTAGAGAGCATAGGTCTCATGGGCAGATGTAAGCGCCACGTTTTTTTAAATAAAAGAGGCTTTAGTCTGCTCAGCTTGTCAAAATTTACATTTGAAATAGAAATATGAGGTGAAATTCCCGCTACTTTTACCTCGCGCGTGGGGGAAAAAGCACATTTCCGCAACATGTAACAATTTGGGAGACCAAAACTACATAGGCAATTCCGGCTCGGATACCACAACAGCTTGTTCAGCATCACATAACTCCCATTCAAGAGAAAATGGATGGCCAGACGAATCATAGGGACATGAACACCCATTAGATAACAGCCTAAATTTGTAGCTGAAGCATTACATGTGCCGTGCAAGGACAGCTGTTTACACATCATTGAGTGGCTCACTGAAGTTGTACATTCGCTTCCACTAAGAACGACCTCCTGCATGTCATTAAAACATTTGTACGTAATGGGTAGCTCCCACACCTCATTGATATTACTATCTCCTAGCTTTTCAAATCTGCCAACAGGAATTAGCTTGAACCATGATATGAACTGAAGTGTTGAAATGGCAGATTAAAAACTCCATGTATTAACCACACTGCAGATGGTATTTCCGACACAGTAAAAGGCAACTTTTCTATATTTAACAAAATATATGTAGCTTCTTTCTCACCCATTATTCGTTGCTGTTGGGTCAAATTAAACTCAGCAAATATTTCTTTGGAGTTGACACGTTGCGAGGGCACACAACCACTTTTTACTACTTGTAATGTCCAACCTTAATGCATAAATAATAGACCTAAACTGACTCTGTCTATGTTGTAAAAATGACGTCATTCCATATGATGTCAATTGCAGATCAAACAATGTTATTAAGTGTGTATATGCAGTTGAACAAAGAGTTTATTCCATTATCTACAATGACTAAAGTTTTCTGTTAATTTTTCTGATCAATCTGCCTCAACCGGATGGCAGCTTTTTTCTATGAAAGTTTGCAATCTTGTTATAAATTGCATATTAGAAGAGCTTAGTGCGTGGTTTTCTTATATCTAATAGGAATTTTTTTATTCTGTGTTGGCTGATAGGAGACTAAGGTGTTATTTGACAGCTGTTAATGTGGAAGATCTTAACCACTGTTGACATAATTTGCTCACACTTGGACCTCATTACAAGTTTGGAGGTAATTACCGTCGCGCCGCTGGTCGACAAAATACCGCTGTGAACACAGTAAACTTACCGCAGTATTACGATTCCAAAATCAAAAACCACCAGAAAACAGCCAGGTATCCGACCCCACCAGGCTGAACGATGGCGGCAAACAGGCACCCGTAATGCGCGACAGCAAGAGAAAACCGCCCTCCCAATTCCGACTCACAAATCAGCACAACGGTCGGTCAACAGAGGTCCACCGTTGGCGGTACGGACTGCCGTGGCCACAAAATGGACTCACTAACAACAACACCCCACACTGGACATTTTGAAAACCCCACACCTGATACACATACACACACTTCACACACCCACAGACACCACTGTAAAACTCACACACACAATACCCACAATCCTTAGCTACGCCTACCTGCTGCCACACAACTCCCGGCCACCTGGAGCACAGAGATACCACGAACCCAAGATACACTCTTGCACACCCCACACGCCTCATACAACTCACTAACACAAACATGTATCCCACAACATTACCATAAAGCAACTCCACCCCTATCACTAACTCACTCACACACTCCAGTACCCCAAACACCACCACCACATCACAGCACTCATATCCCCACATAACCCACTATGGCACCCACTAAGCACCCCCATTTCACTGACAGGGAGTGCGGACCATGGTGGACAAAATAATCAGGGTAGAGCCACAGCTGTTCGGTGCACAGGATCAGCAGACATCCATAAGTAGGAAAATGGGCCTATGGCAGAGGATCGTCAACAAGGTGAATGCATCTACGCACAAGGGAAGACATCAGGAAGAGGTGGAACGACCTGCGGGGGAAGGTACGTACCATGGCATCCTGACACCAGCTTGCCATCCAGAGGCCTGGTGGTGGTCCCCCACCACCTCCCACCTGAGTTCACCAAGTGGGAGGAGAAGGTCTTGGCTATCCTGCATCCGGAGGGCCTCACTAGAGTCACTGGAGGACTGGACTCTGGTAAGTCACTGACACACCCCTCCCACTACCTACACCTGTAATGAATGTTCCCCTTCCCCTTGTAACTACACCAAAACACCCTATCCCATATCCATCCCACCCCATTAACCACCCACACCCTTATCCCCTGCATGCCCACACCACCCCACTAACACCTATCCACACAATGTGCACACAACCACCAGTCCCTGCATGTAACGCTTGAAACACTACAAGTCCCACAATGCATCACCCATCCCACAAATAACTATGCACTGTACATATTCCAAAGGGAGTCCTGCATGCAGATGAATGGGGATGTAAGCACAAGAAACAGGTGGCAGATGCTGACAGGGGCATGGGAACGACAGGACAGAGGACAATAACGGAAGGAAACACATGTCACTGCTAATGTGTGAAAGCAAGACACATATGCAATGTATACCATGGACAACTAATTGACTGCCAATGCCATATCCTCTGAACCATGTGAATACTACTGCCACCCAACTGACACACAGTCAAACACCCTGCAGGACACACAATAAAATGTATTTCCACTACACAGGTACTACTGCTCATGCCAGCCGCCAAGAGGTGCCAGTCCCCCAGCAGAAGAAGGCCCCTGTGATAACAATCCAGCCGGATCTCTGGATCTGGATGACCACGTTGGCCAATCGGGAACCTCTGGTCAGTCACCCTCCAGAAGCCCCACCCAGCCCCCCAGACAGACCCCCATTACTCAGCCACCACCTACAGCTGTGGTCCAACGCCCCCAAATCAGTGTCTCCAGGTCAGCTACTGTGTGCCCACCTGTACAGGGAACGGAGTCATTACCCATCACCAGGCAAGACAATGAAGGCCCTGGTGCAAGTGGGAGTGGGCCCTTTGTGCCGGGGTCACAGGCACAGGGGGCCCGGCCCAGTGGGAGGGGGTAAACCAGGGAAGCGACTGGCCAGGAGGCCATATTCCAAGTCCTGGCAGCATACCACCACTCCCAGAACAGGATGAGCCAGATACTGCCCACTTTGCAGGAGATTCAGATGCTGCAGAGGGAACACCATCAGAAGGACATGGAGCAATATCAGGCCCACACTGCCACCATGGCCTCCATCAAAGGGGTGCTGCAGGACGTGACAGCAGTCCTGCGTGAGATCTCAACCCGCCTGCAGGCCAGTTCCAGTAGCCACACCCCAGCCCTCCACATCTGCTTCTGGTAGTGGAGCGTTGGCCCTGCCAGAGGACTCACAGGCCACCAGCATCCCTTCCACTGTAGCTCACGAATCCCCTCACAAACATGGCCAGCGAGCCAGACATCTCGTAGAGACTGTAGCCAGGACCAAACCCACTACCAGGAAGTGACTCTCTCCTGAATTGTCTCTCTTGTGTGCCACTGACACACCTTGTTGACTTTCTACTGTCATTGCTCCATTTTCAAATGGCCTAATGGATTCTGAACCTGTGCTACCAACAGCTATGAACACTAAACTGACTATTTCATCCACCATCTGCCTACTCCTTTGCACTTCCCCATCCCTTATTTTGATCCACAGAATAAACACAGAATAAACACTGTATATTCAAACCCAATGCATTGTGCTTTATTCACTATGCATGCATGTGATGAACAACTTTATCAATGTAAAATCTTGAAACAGTACTTTAAATTGGCTAGCCTGATAGTATGCAGGTACGTTTCGTTCCAAATCTGAAGAAATGGGTTTCTAACACTTACACCAGGAATGTCCAAATCCTCCTTGAACAAGGCATGGCAAAAGGAATTCCACCACAGGAAGACCTGTGAGTGACAGAAATGTGGCACACATTTAGGTACAGTTAGTTTCATTACACCTGTACCTGCTTTGTGTCCAAAGTATTACATCATTGGCAGAGTACTCTCACTTATGGACTGACAAGTATTACCACGTGTCAGCTGCACTATACACCAGTAGCTCTAACATGCAGGTTTGCACATGAGAACAACTGTAGAGGCCATCTACATCAGCTGAGGTTACCTCCACCCATATTGTGAGGGACTCCAGGTGGGTGTGCAAGTACCCAGGATATGTTGAGTGTCAAATACTGACAGCAAAACTGGGCCACAATCTCTATCCACGCAGCATGTCGAAACAGTCCATACATGTGAAGGCAGGAAATCACATTCAGGAAAACATAACTTCTGTGTGTAAAATTCTTTAGGAGTTCTCAAACACATGAAGCAGTAAGGATGTGATACACACATTGCACCACACACACACACTGGTTGCAAAATCTGTTAATTGTACACAAAACTACACAGGCAATGTTGTGGGATACAGAAGGCAAAATGTACCTTCAACCCATTGGAAGTACAGCTGATTGAGCTGAGTTCTGGAGTTCACATCATCCTCCTCCCCTTCTTCATCGCTGTCCTCTGTCCCCTCAGCTTCCACCGGTGGATCAGGTCATTCCTCCTCTTCCAGTAAAGGTACATGCCTTCTCAGTGCCAAATTGTGCAGCATACAGCAGGCCACAATGATCTGGCAAACCTTGTTTGGTAAGTAGCACAGGGATCCACCTGACATATGCAGGGGCCGGAATCTTGTATTCAGTAGGCCGAAGGTCCTCTTGATGACTCTTCTTGTCCTGCCATGTGCCTCATTGTAGCGATTGTCACCCCATGTCCTGGGATACCTCATTGTTGTCAACAGCCAGGGCAGGTTAGGATAGCCAGAATCACCTGGGAAGAGTGGGTACACATAGTACATATCACCATTGTGTAGAGGGTAAAGAGTAAGAAACGCAGGTTGCTAGTTACTGCACTCTCACATCTCACTCACCTACAAGACAGGCTCTCTTTCTTTGTAGCAGTGCCATCATGTGTGGGACATTGCTGTTCCTCAAAATGTAGGAGTCATGCACAGATCCAGGGAATTTTGCAATCACTTGGGAGATGTGCTGGTCTGCAAGACACACCACCTCTACGTTAATGGAGTGATAACTTTTCCTATTCCTATACACTTGTTCATTTAACCCTGGAGAAATCAAGGGAATATGGGTGCCATTGATGGCCCCAATCACATGAGGAATGTGTGCAATGGCATAGAAATCAGATTTCACAGTAGGCAATTCAGCAGTTTGGGGAAATTTGATGTAGCTGTGGAGGTGTTTCAGCAAGGCAGTCAGGACATCCCTTAAGATGTTACTGAACATTGGCTGGGACACACCTGCTGCCAAGCCCACTGTCACCTGTAATGACCCACTGGCCACAAAATGTTGCACAGATAGTACCTGTACAGTAGGAAGAATAGCATAGGGGCTACATAGAGCTGCCTGTAGATCTGGCTCCAATTGGGCACACAGTTCACGAATGGTCATCCGGTTCGGACGGTAGATCAGTAAAATGTGTCATACCTCCATGGTTGCCAGGTCCACTAGGGGCTGGTACACCGGTGCATTCCTCAGTCTCCACATGGGTCGGTATCTAGGGAGGGCCAACACACATATGTCACCATCACAACACATTACGAATGATGTCCACACACACACACAACTGTAATAACGTAGCTTTCCAATCATGGAAGGGTTGTTTACAGCTTACATTGTGACAATCGACAAGTGATTACAGTGGTATTCAACTACATATGCATCCAACTAGTGCCACACATCACATATGGCATGTATAGCTGTGTATGACTGATGTACCAAAAATAACAATCTAATATGACAGCATGGACGGCGCATTTAAATTGTATTATAACACATTTTGCACTTCAAATGGTAGTCGCCTGCCCTACATGCAGAGGACAGATGAAAGTGACATGACTCCGCTGGTGTTAGTTGTCATGCCGTTAGGCAGTCTGTACTGCAGTGTAAATCCTCATTGGTTAACATTGAAGTCTATGGGGAACAGGGGCCAATCATGATCGCCGTTGGCGGTGTGAACCGCCCCGGTCGTCACCGCCATTTTGATTTCCCCTTGCCACTTGACTCCTGCATCTCACCACAACCAAATCTCCACTGCGTGTGCTGCTGTGTCCTGCATCTGGTTGCGAAGATGGCACATGCAACAGGGGATAGGGCCCCAACCTTCACCCAGGAGGAGCTGATCAAGCTTTATGCGAAGTTGTATGGGCAACCAGGGGAGCAGGTGAGTGGATTAACAGTGTCTTAGCAGTGAGAGCGATTGCTGTGGGTGCATGTGTGTGTATGTTGGTTGACCAAGCGTATAGGAGTAGTGGAATAGGCCATACATGTGAACCTGTAGGAAGATGATGGAATGTATGGTGGACTTATGTCAGTAAGATTGTACCCTATGTCAGCATGCATGGAGTAAGTCTACATAAATGTGTTTTCCTATGTGTCTCCCATGCAGGTCAGCGCCCATCAGAAGAAGGGGTTATGGCGAGCCACCGCCAAGGAAGTGTGGACCCTGGGGGTCTACAGCCGGGGGAGCACCCACTGCAGGAAACTGAGGGAGGACCTGAGACACTGGGCCCGGAAGACCGCGGAGGCCCAGCTGGGGACGTCCTCCTAATGAGGGAGGGGTGCATGTCAGACCCTGACCCCCCTAATGGCCTGCATACTGGCGGTGGCCAACCTAGCATTCGATGGGCGCTTGAAAGCACCACAGCAGCCACAAGGGGGTAAGCACTCACACTGTCCTTCATGCCAAATGTAGTGGGGGGATGGTAGGTAATGTGGAGAAAGGATGCTGTAACAATGACTCATAGATGTCAGGGTATGTAGGTGTTCAGCTTCTTGTCCGGGTTTCGTTACTTTGCTGTGTAGGTGGCATGTGTACCTAGGTAAGGTGGGAATTGGGTAGAACAGTCAGTCAGGTAGTGTTCCTGTTGTCTTGCAAAGTGACGTAGTAGTATGCAAAACATCTAAGCATTGAATGGATTCCTCAGTTGGATATGCAGGACATGTACAGTAAATCTGTAGGGCACCACTGTCAGTGTAGTGAACTCCAAAGAGGCATGTGTAATCCCTATCAATGGCTCATTCCTGTAGTGCAAAGGCTATAGTAAGGTGAGGTCTTAGACTGAAGTGTACTGCATGTGTGCCTTACACCCTGCATACCTTTCTTTGTCTCCCCCTCTCTGTTTTCTTGTGTCCTTGTGTGCATCAGCATCATCCGGTGAAGGAGCAGAGGCACCCGCGAGTGGGGATGCTGTAGCCCACGAGACCCAGGAGGCACAGTCCACCGACGCCGAGGGAACCAGTAGGTTGGAGGGCGAGGGGAGCACCACGGGAGAGCCTATTACCACTGCTACATCAGAATCAGAATCCCCCCCTGATGGCAGCTCCTTGGTGGTGGCGGACCCCTCTGGGACCATCCCAACAATATCTTCATCCACCACCACCCCCTACCAGCACCGCCCTCCCAGTAGCTCCCCACCGAGTTGCCCGCTCACCCAGGAAGGTGGGCGTCTCCTTCGCCGCAGGCACCTCTGCCCCCACCCCAGTCAGCCCTGCTGCCCTCAATGAGAAGGGTAGTGACCTCTTGAGAACCATCTCTATGGGTCAGACAGCCATCATGAATGCCATCCAGGGGCTGGCATCCCAGATGCAGCAAACCAATGCCTACCTGGAAGGCATTCACAGTGCCTAGTCTGGCCTCCAGGGATCGTTTCAGGCTCTGGCCTTCTCTTTGATGGCAGCCAATGTCCCTAGTACTGCCATTTCCTCTTCAACCACCTGTGCCCCATCCAGCACCCCTCACCCCTCGCACACAAGCCAAACAGCATGCACACAGAACAACACACAAGGACACACACAGGTGCCACAAATCACACTACAGCCATGCACACATTCAACAGATGCAAGCACTACAACAGCCACGCCCTCCACTGTCTCCCTTACAGTGACCTCACCACACACACCTGCAAGCACTGCATCCTCACTCCCAGATCTTGCTCCCACTGACACAATCACCACAACAGCAGTCACCCAGACATACACCCCAGACACCACACCCGCACTCACAACCATAACAGACAACTGCAGCACACACACCAGACATGCAGACACCACCACTACATCCATTCACACGACCTGTTTGTCCTCTCCCACCCTTTCTCCCCCTCCTCCCAAAACACATAAAGGCCACCACTCAGGTACCCAACATTCATCCACCACACACAAGCAGACTAAGCACTCACCTGCATCCAGATCCAGCACATCTACATGTCCTACGACGACTCCCTCTACCTCCACTCCCACGCCTGTTTCCACAGCCCCTCCCCATGCTCCTAAAAAACTTTTCCTTTCCTGCATTGACCTGTTCGAACCTCCTGGCCCACCCCTTCTTGTCCCTACGCGTTCCCTTGGCCTCCCCAAACCCAGTCCCTCCACTTCACAATCCTCCCAAGGGGTTCCTTCTGGTTCCCATGTCCCTTCCCCCACCAAGAAAAAACTTGTTTAGAGGCCTGATCCCGCTCCCACCCACCGGTCTAAACCCACTCCCCCGCCATCCAAAGCTAAGGCCAAGGCCCCACCCCCTCCCAAGCTGAACCCCAAGCCTAACCTGAGTCCCCACCACCACTCCCTCCCCCTGCGCAATAAGGTGCCAGCCCCCTCGATGCCCCTGCCCTGTGGAGACCATGGTCATGTTAGGAGTCAAGTTGGGGCCTTGTTGGCACTATTGTGCCACATGGACATGGATCTTTGGCCTGCCCAATGGGCTTCTTTGTACATTGTTTCATTTTAACCTTTCGTTGTTTAGTTTAATATATCTGGCCAAGCTGCCCAGTTGGTGCAATTTTATTCAGTTGTCCTGCGTTTGACTATGGCTACCTTATGTACACAGGTATGTGGATCATTTTCCTCTTCTGTGTGTGGGTACTGTGATTGTGTGGCAACATCACTTCTGTTCCTAGCTTTGCCTCTGTCTGTATTTGTGTGTTAATCCATGTCAGCGGCAGCCTCCTCTGTGTCCCTATGGTGAGTGTTTCCTTATATACTGTTCCTTTCCACCAGGCTTTGGGTGGTGGTTGCCCTGCGCCGTAAATTGTGATGGTGTGCTCAGCCGTAATATGGTGGGCAGTGAGATCCTTTCTGTCGGCCTGTAGATAGCAACAGCTGTCGTCGGCGGTCGGACTGCACTGGCAGTATAGGCGGTGAACTGGGCGTGTTACAGCCTGTTCATCACAGGGGTTGGAATACGGCGGTCTGCACCACCGGCATGGCGGTCCTGACACCACCAAACTCGTAATGAGGGCCTATATGTGGTGACAATATAGTGTTGTAATGAAATGTAACGAGGGTCAGGTCACTTGCTCTAAAACCCCTTGTTGAGTTTTCAAAACTCGCATGACAACCATTTGTATCCATTGGCCACAATAACCACCCATTTGGACCTGAAAGTGTTGAGATAAATGTCCCAGTTCGGACCCACCCATCAAGCTGTTCTTCAGTAACATTTAAAAACATTCGCCACTTTTCAAATTTAGCTGGTGACAGGATTCTGGGTGTTTTCAATTCCTTAACTGTTGCTAAGCCTAAACAACTTGTTTATTGCACAGATTCATTTGGAGATCTAATTTGCAACTGAATCAGGTACACTCTAACCAAAGATTCCCTTCCCTGTATTTGCCAATTTGTAGTTCCACACACACACTCTTTAAGTCAATCGACTTCAACCAATATTCGTAGCCTTAAATAGCCAACTGGGAAACAAAGGAGTCAGAATAAATTAATTTTGTGTCAGTAAATAGGACATTTTACAATTTCTTAGGGGGAAATTTAAAATAATAAGACTCAGCATTCGTGGCATCATGCACAGAAAAATATACAAACTTTTCTACATATGTTTTAGAACTCCTCTCCGGTGGAGTTGGACAATGTCCCCATAGTGTATAATTATAAACAGTTCTCGGGGTGCCGGCTTTTTATATAAAGTGATGTCCATAATGATGGCAACAGAACATTTCGCCATCATTTGCTGTTATTTAGAAAACATCTTCACTTTCAAACACAGTATAATATCCAACCTCAGAAAGCATAGAATCAACTCTTTTCACATTCCAGTAATCAGAAACCACCCCAGGTATTATTATATAATTCATAGAAACTTTGAATACATATGAAATTTGAATAATTTCCGTTGGTCCATATATAGCAAATGATACTTTATCCCAAATAATCCCATCAGGAATCGGTATAGCTGCATAGGCAGAAGCAACCCCCACATGTGCTGCTTTTATTAGATCTAATCTTTGGTCTTGGTTGGGGAGCACACAATCACTCACCCCTGGTACTGTTACAAATGCAACATTTTGGGTGCTGAAATGGTAGGAATATTTTGCAGGGGCTTACTATCAGCCGAAGATTTCACAGCAGCCGGTGTTTCATCATCCAACCTGGAATTAATAATCGCAGCAAAGAAGCCGTGGCAGCTGCTGACTTGGCTGCTTTATCAGCCAAGGTGTTTCCTGCAACTTGTAGTCCTAAACGTTGATGGCCCATTGTATGTACTACATGGGTATTTGGTAGAGTCTCTTTTAGGTCTGCTATCTTCACTCACATAAGTCTGTGTTGATGGGTGTTCCCTTTTGAATCTCTGAATACATTCTGGTGCCAGTAATGCAGGTATTCATTAAAGGACAGGACACAACAGTACAAATCACACACACTTAGGCCCTCATTACAACCCTGGCGGAAAATCCTGCTTACTGCCGTGCCGACGGCCGCCAACATACCATGACCCACACAGAGAAATCCACCACAATACAGACACCCACACAAGTCCGCCAGACCAAAGGTCATTGATAAAGTGGCAATAGCGAAACCCACACCGTCACGCCAACAGGAATACACCCACAGTATGACGACCCACGAATCAACGCGGCGGTATTTCAACCGCGGTAAACCATTGGCGGTACACACCACTGCGCTCAAAATACATACACACTAACAAAACACCACCACATTGGACAATTCAAAATACACACAGCTGATACACATACACACACCACACCCACACTCCCAATCCAATATAAAACACACACCCACATTACCCACAACCCCTTACAGCGAAAAAATTTGAACAAGCAGAGAGAGAGAAAAGCAAAGACCACACCATCATCCAGGGGCACAGAACACCATTACACATACACCATCCACGCACCTCACAGCACACACCCCAACACATCACCCTACACATCACCTCACACATCTCTCACACCACATCATGGCACCTCAAGGACACCCCAGGTTTTCTGAGGAGGAGCTGAGGGTCCTGGTTGAGGAAATCATCCGGGTAGAGCCACAGCTATTCGGATCACAGGTGCAGCAGACCTCCATTGCAAGGAAGATGGAGCTATGGAGGAGAATCGTTGACTGGGTCAACGCAATGGGTCTGCATCCCAGAACCAGAGATGACCTACAGGAAAAGGTACGTTCTGTGGTTTCAAAACACCAGATTGCTGTACAGAGGACTGGCGGTGGACCCCCCCCCCAACAACTAACAACATGGGAGGAGCAAGTCTTGGCGATCATGCATCCTGAGGGCCTCACAGGAGTAGCAGGAGTACTGGACTCTGGTAAGTCAAATCTTAACTGCTTTATCCCCCACCCTACTTGCATGCCATCACAAGCTCCTACCCCTACCCTCACCCCCATCACTCCAACACCTCACATATACCCCACTATCACAACCCACCCATCCCAATACGAAGCCCTGCATGCAACACCAATGCATTGACCCCCATCACAGACCTGCATGGACACCCATCACCACAGCATGCCCAGTAGAGAGACTCACCCAACCCACATAATCACCAATCACACAAGACCAAGGCGACAGTGCAAGCACATTAATACAGGGGAACACACGCATTGCACAAGATGGCACACACAGATACAATAACAATGCATTTACATCCCAACAGGACCCCTACCCAACATCACCGGACAGGAGGTGCCAGCCATATCCAGTCCCACCACAGAAGAGGCCCACAGTGATGACAGCAGCTCTGCAAGCCTGGATCAGGATGACCAGCCTGGCCCATCTCGGACCTCTGGACAGTCGGTTCCCCTGCCACAGTCCCAAACCACCACAGAACCTCCCCCCTTAGGAAGCACCCACCCAGCGGGCCCATGCCACCGTCCCCAGGACACGTCAATCAGCAGTGTGTCCACCACTACAGGGACCCCAGGCAACCCCACTAACCCAGGACGATCAGGGACCTGGGGTCAGTGACAGTGGGCACACGGTTCAGGGGACAGAGGCACAGGACAACAGGGAAGCTGTGAGGACTGCTGTGCGACAGGGGGAGGACAGTCCCAGGGAACCCACTCTCCACGAGGCACTCTCCAACATCTTGGGAGCATACCACCATTCCCAGGAGACCATGGGCACGGTACTGGCTAAGTTCCAGGAGACCCAGCGGCTGCTGAAGGGACACTACATGGGGATCGGGATGACCTCACCAAAATCTACACCATCCTGGTCACCATAGCAGGGGTGCTGGCTGACATGGGCAAGACCATGAGGGAGGCAGTGGCACAACAAAGGGCCCCTGACACTAGCCAAACCGAGAAACAGCCTTCCACCTCCACCAGAGCTAGCGGACAGGAGGCACCACCACAGGAAGAACAGGCCACCAGCACCCCACCCCCTGCAGAAGGAGAACGACCCCGCAAACGGTCCCTGCGATCCAGGCAGAAGACAAAGAACATTGCCAAGACCCCGCCAGGAAATAAGACTCTCATTGTCACCCTTCTGTCCCACTATGTCACTGTGTCCAACTTGAACTGCCACTACTCCCCTTCCTTTGCCCCATTGGACAATGCACCTGTGATACCAAGAGACTGGACTCTACTATGGACCTCCCTCCACCATCACCCCAGCCCCTTGCACATACCCCTATACTCATAAGCCCCTAAATAAACACACTTTAATCACAAACCTATCTGGAGTCAGTCTGATCTTTCACAAATGTATTATTGCAACATTAGCAACAAATAGCAATGTAAATGTTCATTTACTCATACCAATGTATGACAGTTGTTGGGCAGCAGTACATATAGCAGAAGGCAGAATGTGGTACCCAGATCTGCAAAAAGTAAATCCAAAAGGAACAGTGTCCATAGACTGAGGTGAAGAGGCTGAAATGTGCAATGTCCTACAGTATTCTGAAATGTGAGGAGGAGTTGCAGTCTCTTACCTGTGTGTCACTGGAAGTACTGCATGATGATGTTTGTTCTGTTGTCAATATCTTCTTCCTCTGCCTCCTCTTCCTCACTGTCCACAGGCTTCATCGCTGCCACAAGACCATCACCAGGCCCATCCTCCTTCAGAAAAGGCACCTGGTGTCTCAATGCCAGGTTGTGCAACATGCAGCATGCCACGATTATCTGGCACACCTTTTTCAGTGAGTAGTATAGGGAGCCACCTGTTAGATGGAGGCACTGGAATCTGGCCTTCAGGAGGCCGAACGTCCTCTCAATAATACGCCGAGTTCGGCCATGTGCCTCATTGTAGCGGTTCTCTGCCCTTGTCCTGGCATTGCTCACTGGGGTCAGTAGCCATGAGAGGTTGGGTTAACCAGAGTCACCTGCAAATTTCGAGGGATACCTGTTAGACACACACTAACCCCTAGGGACTACCCTATACCCAGACACCTACTCATACTGTGTGGGGACCTTGGGCTCACCTGTTAGCCACACCCGGTGCCTCAAGAGTTGGCCCATCACATAAGGGATACTGCTATTCCGCAAGATATAGGCGTCATGCACAGAGCCAGGATACTTGGCATTCACATGGGAGATGTACTGGTCCGCCAAACACACCATTTGCACATTCATCGAATGGTAGCCTTTTCTATTTCTCTACACTTGTTCATTTCTGCAGGGGCATGCCTGTTTGGAGTGGTGTGGATGGAAGCCACATGTTGGGGGGGCTGAGGGCTGCATGTGAGGATGGTCAGTGTATGTGCGTCAAGGCATGGGTGGGAACTGGTGGGCAATGAGTATGACAGTCCGGACGGGTGAGTAACTTCCTTTCCTCCTGTACTGTTCCTCTAGGTCAGCGCCCACCAGAAGAAGGGTATTTGGCGTGCCATCGCCAAGGAAGTGCGGACCCTGGGGGTCTATCACAGACGGAGCACCCACTGCCGCAAGAGATGGGAGGACCTGTGCCGCTGGACCAAGAAGACGGCGGAGGCCCAGTTGGGGCTGGCCTCCCAACGTGGAAGGGGTGCCCATCGCACCATGACCTCCCTGATGTTCCGCATCCTGGTGGTGGCCTATCCCAAGTTGGATGGGCGCTTGAGGGCATCACAGCAGCCACAAGGGGGTGAGAACAGTGTCATAAAGCTGACTCTGCACGGTTTAGGAGGGATCTGGGTGGGGGGTGTGGGCTGTGGGTGCCCCTAGGCCAGGGCAGTCATGCCGGGGTAGCTCCCTTGTTTGCAGGGTCAGAAGCATCCCTACCCCAATGGTACAATTGGACAGCTACTAGTGTGCAGGGTCCTGTGGGTGTCAGGTGTGCATATGTTGGTGTTAGGCATTGTACCCCATGGGGTGGTGACTACCATAGTGACTGGTTGGGCAAGGCCTAGTGCACAGGGCAGCTCTGTGTGTGTTGTGTCCGCTAACGGTAGTGGTGTTGCTGGCATTGACCATGTGTGTCCTCTGTCTTTCCCCCTTTCTTATTTTGTCACCCTGTCCTTGTGTGCATTAGCATCATCTGGCGGAGGAGCAGAGGCACCGGCGACGGAGGAAGCTGCATCCCACATGGCCCAGGAGGGTGAATCCACAGAGGGTGAAGACACCAGTGGAACCGAGGGCGAGGGGAGCTCCACGATGGGGACAGGAGGGGATACCAGCGACAGCAACTCCTCCTCTGATGGAAACTCCCTGGCAGTGGCGGACACCTCTGTGCCCACCCCAACAACAACAGGTACAGCTGCCACCCCCCCTATCAGCACCGCCCTCCCAGCAGCCCCTCAGCGTGTTTCCCGTGCCCGCTCACCCAGGAGGGTGGGCATCTCCTTTGCCCCAGGCACCTCAGACCCTGCCCCAGTCAGCCCTGCTGCCCTCAGTGAGGAGGCTATTGACCTCCTGAGATTCCTCACTGCTGGGCAGTCAACCATTCTGAATGCCATCCAGGGTGTTGAGAGGCATTTGCAGCAAACAAATGCATACCTGGAGGGCATTCATTCTGGCGTGGTGGCCCAACAGAGAGCATTTCAGGCTCCGGCCTCATCACTGATGGCAGGCATTTTCCCTGTGTCCAGCCTCCCCCTCCAACTTCCACTACCCCGACCCAATCCCCTCTACCCCAGCCTATCCCAAGCACACCATCAGACCAGCATGCACACACATCAAAAGACAAAAGTGGCTCAGGAAAACATAAGCACCACACATCACACAGGCACTCACACAAGCACCATACCCATGCACACATACCAACATCCACTTCCCCACTGTGTCCCCCTCCTCCATGTCCTACACCGCACTCCCAGTCTCGTCTCCACTACATCATCAGCCACTGCCTCCATCACCAGCACGCCCATCACAACACACCGCTCATGTGCAATCACCACTCCCACTACCATTCACACGTCCCATGTGTCCTCTCCCAGTGTGTCTGTGAGCCCTCCTCCCAAAGTACACAAACGCAGGCACACTCCTACTCAGCAGCCACCCACCTCAAAACAGCCTCCAGCCCATGCACCTTCACCCAAGCTCAGCAGACGTACACCTCCTACCACCACTACCTTTTCCTCCACTCCCACACCCCCTCCATCTTCCCATCCCAGTGTGTCTAAAAAACTTTTCCTAGCTAACTTGAACCACTTCCCTACACCTCCCTACTCCCCCGTCCATCCCCTATGGCCAGGATGTCTAGATCCCAGCCCAGCACCTCAGCCACCACATCTGTGTCTGTTGTGATCCATGCAAGTCAGGGTGGATCGAAGGGGGCATCCGTCAGAGCCGCCAGTGTGCCACCTACAGATGTGAAGGACCACCCGATTCCGCCACCTGCATAGGTAAAAAAGGGGCCGGCTTCCAGCAGGGGAAAGTCGCACCAAGCACCCAGCAAGGCCTCGCCCAAACACAGAGAGGACAGTGCCAAGGTCTCAGCAGTGACTGCCAAGGCAGGGAAGGGCCACAAAACAAAAGGCAAGTCACCTCAGGGCACGATGCCTCCTGGTGAGGGGCTGGTGACCACCATTTCGTCAGGGATGCCAGCAACCTGTACCACAGTCACCACCTCTGCAACGACCGCCACCTGCACCGCCACGTGCACCGCCACCTACCCCGCCACGGGCACCGCCACCTGCACCGCTGCTGCTACAACGTCAGGCTGCAGCATCCTCCCCAAGGATCAGCCACCCGAGGCTGCCGGAGATGGTATGGTGTCTCCCTCCACCACAACAGACACTTGCACCACGGTCAGCACCGGCAACATCTCCGCCGCAGCCACATCCACCTGCACCACCATCTGCACCGCCACGTGCCCAGCCGGTACCACTCTGTCGGACGTCAGCAGCATCACCAGTGGGCAGCCATCCAAGTCTGCAGGTGACGTCCTGGACCCTGGACACACCACTTAAGGCACCACCTCCAGCACTGGCACGACCAGCAGTTGGCAGCCTAAGTTGCCGCAGGATGGAGTGTGGCTCTGCCTCCATGGAGTATCATGCTACCTGTTCCAGGTACATCGTATGGCTCAGACACCCAGGTGGGAGGATGTTAACTACCACACCCCAGGTGGAGCATCACAGGGCACAAAGTCCCCTCTAGAACCAGTGGAGAGATACATCCACTCACCCAATCCTTGGCAGGATGAAGCACTCTGGGCACAAAGCCCCCTCCAGAACCAGTGGAGAAAGGCATCCACTCACCCAATTCCTGGCAGGATGAAGCACTCTGGGCACAAAGCCCCCTCCAGAACCAGTGGAGAGATACATCCCCTCACCCAATCCTTGGCAGGATGAAGCACTCTGGGCACAAAGCCCCCTCTAGAACCAGTGGAGAGATACATCCACTCACCCAATCCTTGGCAGGATGAAGCACTCTGACCCGACACCTCAAAGACAACAACATCCTGGACCCCTCCAAGTCAGGGTTAAGACGGAACCACAGCACCGAGTCCGCCCTCCTAGCTGCCACAGACGACATCAGACGTCAACTGGACAACGGAGAAACATCATCCCTCATCCTCCTGGACCTATCTGCCGCATTCGACACAGTCTGCCACCGCACCCTGATAGCCCACCTCTTCAAAGCCGGAATACAGGACAAAGCCCTCTAATGGATCGCTTCCTTCCTCCATTGCCAAACCCAAAGCGTACACCTCCCACCCTTCAGATCCAAAGCCACCAACATCATCTGCGGTGTTCCCCAGGGTTCCTCCCTCAGCCCTACTCTGTTTAATATCTACATGGCCCCCCTCGCACAAACGCCCCGCCTATACGACCTCAACATCATCTCTTACGCCGATGACACACAGCTCATCCTCTCCCTCACCAAAGACCCGCACACCGCCAAAACCAACCTCCACGAGGGCATGAACGCCATCGCTGAATGGATGAGGAACAGCCGGCTGAAGCTGAACTCGGACAAGACGGAGGTCCTCATCCTTGGACCCACCCCCTCAGCCTGGGACAACTCATGGTGGCCGACCACACTGGGAACCCCTCCAACTCCCACCAACCATGCACGAAATCTAGGCTTCATCCTCGACTCCTCCCTCTCCATGTCCAAACAGGTCAACACAGTCTCCTCCTCCTGCTACAACACCCTCCGCATGCTCCGCCGGATCTACAAGTGGATCCCGACTGAAACAAGAAGAACCGTGACACAGGCCCTCGTCAGCAGCAAGCTAGACTACGGTAACGCACTCTAAACAGGCATCCCTGCCAAACACCTACGACGCCTCCAGCGCATCCAAAATGCCTCCGCCCAACAAGTTAGTGGGAAGGTTTTTGGGCATTTCTTGGAAATTTACTGTCTGTAAATGACAGTGCGCTACCACATCATGCTTTTGTAATATATTAAAAGTGAGTGTTTAACACTCCTGCCCTGATGGCAAAACAATTAGTAAACTAAGAGGCAAGTCATGCATGGATCACGTGTACCCCATAAGTGGGGTAGATGTACTATACATGGAACAAACATTTAGGCCCTCATTACGACCATGGAGGTCGGTGATAAAGTGGCGGTAATACCGCCAACAGCCCAGCAGTAATTACCGCCAAATTATGACCATGGCAGAAAGATCTCCGAAAGACAGCCAATGTACCACACGACCACCAGGGTGGAAACAATGACCACCACGGCAGTAGCCACCTAGAGCCAGGCAGAAGTCAATGTTCCGCCCACCATATAAAGACCCTGCAAACCGCCACCTTTTCTGGGGCGGTACCAATGACAGCAAAAGCCTGACGGAAACTGAGCTCAGAAGTGAAAGGACTCACCTTTGGAGACACAGGAAAGAACCACACCGCCATGGAACCTGAACTGAATGTTTTCCCGATGATATTCTACGTTCCACCACGAACACCAATGCCGGCGAACATGACGACGGTGAGTACAGCCGCCTATCACACAAGGGAGGGGGGGAGGAAAACGAGAGTGACACACACACACGCACAAAACACACCCGACACACACACACACCCCCCATACACACAACCGACTGCACAAGAAAACAATTTATCCCCGTAAATCGGCTGAATTATGCAAGGACAAAACGATTTCGTAAAAGTGTTTGTAATAAGATCAACACATTAGAAAAATAAGTTAGCCAATATAACAGATTTAGGGGGTCATTCCGACCCCAGCGGGCGGCGGGCGCCGCCCGCCGGGCGGAGACCGCCAAAAGACCGTACCACGGTCATTTTGACTTTCCCACTGGGCGGGTGGGCGACCGCCAAAAGGCCGCCCGCCCGCCCAGCGGGAAAGCCCCAGCAACGATGAAGCCGGCTCCGAATGGAGCCGGCGGAGTTGCTGGTGTGCGACGGGTGCAGTGGCACCCGTCGCGATTTTCAGTGTCTGCTTTGCAGACACTGAAAATCTTAATGGGGCCCTGTTAGGGGGCCTCTGCAGTGCCCATGCCAGTGGCATGGGCACTGCAGGGGCCCCCAGGGGCCCCACGACACCCGTTCCCGCCAGCCTCTTCCTGGCGGTAAGGGGGTCGGAATCCCCATGGCGGCGCTGCTTGCAGCGCCGCCGTGGAGGATTCCCTGGGGCAGGGGAAAACCGGGGGGAAACCGCCGGTTTCCCTTTTCTGACCGCGGCGTCAGAATTGCCCCTGAAGCACCGCCAGCCTGTTGGCGGTGCTTCCTCCGTCCCCGGCCCTGGCGGTCCATGACCGCCAGGGTCGGAATGACCCCCATATTCAACATTTACAGAATAAGGGACACAGCCCAGTCCTCAATTCGCGTGGGCCACATGGCCACAGGCCAAAGTCCAAGGCCCCACTTGTCACCTGCTTCAACACGGAGAGAACACTACAGGGGCATCAGTTGGTATTTAGCCAGGCACCTCAGGGGGACGGGGGAGGAGGGGGCACCTCAGCCGGGAGATTAAACAAGACCACTGGTTTTGGAGGGGGCAACGTGCCCTGTGCTTGATCCTGGGAATTGATGGGCCACAGTCTCTCAGGTGGGTATTTTGCCCACTGATTCTGCAGGGGGCAACATGCCCTGTGCTTGATCCTGGGAAATGATGGGCCACAGTCTCTCAGATGGGTGTTTTGCCCACTGGTTCTGGAGCGGGCAACATGCCCTGTGCTTGATCCTAGGGAGTGATGGGCCACAGTGTCTCAGGTGGGTGTTTTGCCCACTGGTTCTGGAGGGGGCAACATGCCCTGTGCTTGATCCTGGGGACTGATGGGCCACAGTCTCTCAGGTGGGTGTTTTGCCCACTGGTTCTGGAGGGGGCAACATGCTCTCTGCTTGGTCCTGGGGAGAGATGGGCCACAGTCTCTCAGGTGGGTGTTTAGCCCACTGGTTCTGAGGGGGTAACATGCCCTGTGCTTGATCCTGAGGAGTGATGGGCCACAGTCTCTCAGGTGGGTGTCTTGCCCACTGGTTCTGGAGGGGGCAACATGCCCTGTGCTTGATCCTGGGAAGTGATGGGCCACAGCTTCTCAGGTGGGTGTTTCGCCCACTGGTTCTGGAGGGAACAACATGCCCTGTGCTTGGTCCTGGGGAGTGGTTTTATGGTAAGAGACTTTCTTTGGGTATAAAGAGTCAATATCTCTAATTACTGCTTCTTCAAAGACAAAAATCTCTGGTGGCATCCCAGTGTTAGGGGATTGAAAAAGGATTTACATTTTGAAATCAAATCAGGGTATATGAAGCGCAACTACTCACCTGTAAGGGTCTCTAGGTGCTAAGGAGGTTTATCCTCTGAGCTTCAGTTGAAGAGCCAGGTTTTAAGGTCCTTCTTGAATTGAGATAGCGATGGTCAGTATTCTTTAAGTCAGTATACCCTTCTTCATTATCCACAGGAGGGCTACTTTGGAGAAAGGCTTTTAATCCGATTTTTTGGAATGACCCTGCCATCTCACAGCATAACTCTCTGTAAAAGTACTAGGCACAAAGCCCAAAACCCTATTCAATATTTTGATTTCACTTGCTGTGAAACATTCTGATGTGAGATTGACCAATAAGGGCCTGATCATAATCTTGATGGACGGGGTTACTCTGTCACAAACATGACTGATATCCTGTCTGCCACCTTTGTGACGGAGTAACCCATCTGCCAAGATCGTAATTAGGTCCTTAGTCAGTGTTGTGCCTGTCCCTGGCTGTGGTTCCTTTGTTTTGCTCCTTGTCCACAATCCTTCTCTCTCTGGTTCTTCCCACTGCACTTTCCAGGCCTCCTCTTCTCCCTTGCCACCCACCTTTCCCTAAAAAAGGTCAGCTGCTTTGAAAAAAGGGTAGAGGGGCTGGCCCATTGGTGGTGGAGGCCACAGGTACACATTATGTGCAGGAGTATTCTGGACAAAGGGGTAATTGTATCTCCTTCTGCTCCAATTTCTTTGTCTGTTTCTCCCACTGCTGTTGGAGCTATCGCTAGACCAGCCATCAGAATCTGACTCATTAATTGGTGTATCGCTTTTTGTTCATGGAGGATGAGTTTTTAATTTGGTAATCATCCCTAACAGAAGGGTAGACAATCTTGGGTGAGAACTTTTTTACATCCTTTTGTAGTTTGGAGATTTTACTGTGGGTGAGGAATTCCTTATAATCCTTGATCTCCCTGTTAGTCACTTCTAATTTGTTTTAAAGGTACTGATATTTCCCGGTGTATTTAGTTTGTCCTCACTTTTATATCTGTATTATCACTTCATTAGAGCTGCTTGGCTGTATTGATGAGTAGGATTAGTCAATCGCATGTTCAATGCCAACCTTTCCTGAACTTTTTGTCTTCTAGAAAAATAGGCAGTTTTTAACTATGAGTGCCGTGGAGGGGAGGGGGCAGGGGGTTGTTTGCCCGCAGATACTCTGTCATCACTGCGCTGTGTAATATTGTTTTCACCTGGTTCCTTCTCAACTCATTCTCCCAACCCTGTGCTTGTGCACGGGTCTGGGTCAGGTTTGTCTCATTTATCATCTCATCCAAAAAGGCTTGTCCAGGTTCTTCTGACATTTTTACTACAATGACTTGTCATTAGTCCTACTGATGGCTTTCAATAGGCCAAACTTTCAAAAGACTCACAGGCATTTTGTATGAAACATGAGTTTCTCAAGTGGATGCTGACATCCAGGTAGACGCCCTCAAATGGATTGTAGTCTTCCTCACAAGAGGCATCCAGAGAATCCGCCTACCACTCTCCACCTCGGAGCCCGAGAGCATCATCTACGGTGTTCCCCAAGGCTCATCCCTCAACCCCACCCTGGTCAACACCTACATGGCACCCCTGGCAGGCATTGTCAAAGCACATGCACTCAATAGCCTGTCCTACGCAGACAACACCCACCTCATCCTCTCACTCACAGAAGATCCCTCCACCACCAGAACTAACTTCCACAATGCTGTGACGATTGTTGCTGACTGGATGAGGAACAACTGCCTGAAGGTCAACATGGACAAGACAGAAGTGCTGGTTTTTAGGGTAATACTCCTCCCCGTGAACGAAACCTGGTGTTCCGCCGCACTCAGACCAACACCCACACCAATAGACTATGCCTGCAACCTCAGCATCATCCTGGACAGAAATCTCACCATGAAACACCAGATCATCGCACAACACCATCCACATGCGCTGAAAAATCTTCAGATGGATTCCCGTCAACACCAGAAAAACCATCACACAAGCCCTCATCACCAGCCAGCTGGACTACAGAAATGCACTTTATGCCGGAATCACCAACCAACTCCTCAAGAGACTCCAGACTATACAGAACTCAGCAGCCAGACTCGTCCTCAACCTCCCCAAATGGACCCACATCAACCCCCACATAAGGAGCCTCCACTGGCTCCCTGTCCAGAACAGACGCCAGTTCAAGATACTGATACACGCCTACAAGGCCCTCCACAAGTAGGGACCAGCATACATCAACCACCTCCTGAATTTCCACCAACCCTCCAGACACCTGTTTTCCGCCTCCCTTGCCCTCGCACACAGTCTCCACATTTGCAGAAGTTACAGTGGAGGTCATTCCTTCTCCTGCCTTGCCAAGTCCTGGAATGGCCTAGCCCTCAACCTGCAAACATCACCCTCTCTCGTAGAATTCAGAAAGGGACTCAAGGCCTGGCTTTTTGACTGAGAACAGCGAGATCCTTAGCACCTGGATGGCCTCAGGGGTGAATAGATGTGTTCAATAAATTCTGCTTTATTGATTGATTGATTGACAGTGGGGTGAAGGATAATTGCAAAAGTGACATGTGGATCAATTCACAGGAAGAGTTTGTAAAAAATATCTATGTTGTTTTGCTTTTTCCCTTTGTTTTTCAGGCTACCAAAGTGGAAAACCCCACAATAAACAAAGGCAGATTTTGGTGGTCATTATGAACACCGCAGGAAACACTGCATCGCCGGCTGTAAAAACTGCCAACAGAGGAGCGGTCTGGACCGCCAAATAATGAACCAACTGAAACACAGGCATCCTGAAAACCACCCACCGCCAGTAGAGGAGTGCCGACAACGACGGCAGAAGCCGGCCACAGGCCAATGGAAAGGCACAACCCGCCTATCAAATAATTAACCACTAGACCGCCGTCAGTTCCGGGGCGGGAACCACTGCCACGCAAAGCCAGGCGGAAACGAACCAAATATGAGGAAACACTCACCGGAGGCTCATACAACACGCTGAAGCTGACATGAATAGAGAGCTGCAGATCATGCCAGCCCTGCTCCTTACCATATACCTCCACGACCAAAACCCCCGACTAAGATGACAATGGTAAGTACCACAACCTACGAAACAAGGGAAGAAAGGGCACAGTTACATACCCACCCACCCACCCTGCAACGCTCCCACAACCCTTCACAGCAGCACAAGTTATACACCCCACAGCAAGAGGTACTTACCCGGCACCAGGCAAATCCAACCTGACCATAGTACATGTGTAAGGAAATGCCTCTGTGGCATGGTTACCCCCTGACTTTTTGCCTTTGCTGATGCCAAGTTATGATTTGAAAGTGTGCTGGGACCCTGCTAACCAGGCCCCAGCACCAGTGTTCTTTCCCTAAATTGTACATTTGTCTCCACAATTGGCACAACCCTGGCACCCAGGTAAGTCCCTTGTAACTGGTACCCCTGGTACCAAGGGCCCTGATGCCAGGCAAGGTCTCTAAGGGCTGCAGCATGTCTTATGCCACCCTGGGGACCCCTCACTCAGCACATACACACTGCTTGCCAGCTTGTGTGTGCAGGTGGGGAGAAAATGACTAAGTCGACATAGCACTCCCCTCAGGGTGCCATGCCAACCTCACACTGCCTATGGCATAGATAAGTCACCCCTCTAGCAGGCCTTACAGCCCTAAGGCAGGGTGCACTATACCACAGGTGAGGGTATAGGTGCATGAGCACTATGCCCCTACAGTGTCTAAGCAAAACCATAGACATTGTAAGTGCAGGGTAGCCATAAGAGTATATGGTATGGGAGTCTGTCAAACACGAACTCCACAGCACCATAATGGCTACACTGAAAACTGTGAAGTTTGGTATCAAACTTCTCAGCACAATAAATGCACACTGATGCAGTGTGCACTTTATTGTAAAAATACACCCAGAGGGCATCTTAGAGATGCCCCGTGAAAACATACCGACTCCAGTGTGGGCTGACTAGTTTTTGCCAGCCTGCCACACACCAGACATGTTGCTGGCCACATGGGGAAAGTGCCTTTGTCACTCTGTGGCCAGGAACAAAGCCTGTACTGGGTGGAGGTGCTTCTCACCTCCCCCTGCAGGAACTGTAACACCTGGCAGTGAGCCTCAAAGGCTCACTCCCTTTGTTACAGCGCCACACTGCATCCCAGCTAGTTGAGATGCCCGCCCCTCCGGCCACTGTCCCCACTTTATGGGGGAAAGGCTGGAGGAGATAATGAGAAAAACAAGGAGTCACTCCACAGTCAGGACAGCCCCTAAGGTGTCCTGAGCTGAGGTGACTCTTACTTTTAGAAATCCTCCATATTGCAGATGGAGGATTCTCCCAATAGGATTAGGGATGTGCCCCCCTCCACACAGGGAGGAGGCACAAAGAGGGTGTAGCCACCCTCAGGGCCAGTAGCCATTGGCTACTGCCCTCCCAGACCTAAACACCCCCCTAAATTGAGTATTTAGGGGCTCCCAGAACCGAGGAAGATAGATTCCTGCAACCTGAAGACGAAGAAGGACTGCTGACCTGAAGCCCTGCAGAGAAGACGGAGACGACGACTGCTTTGGCCCCAGCCCTACCGGCCTGTCTCCCCACTTCAAGAAAAACTGCAACAGCGACGCATCCAACAGGGACCAGCGACATCTGAAGCCTTAGAGGACTGCCCTGCATCTAAAAGAACCAAGAAGCTCCCGAGAACAGCGGCCCTGTTCAACAAAACTGCAACTTTGCAACAAAGAAACAACTTTTAAAGACCACACGTTTCCCGCCGGAAGCGCGAGACTTCCACTCTGCACCCGACGCCCCCGGCTCGACCTGCGGAAAAAAACCACTACAGGGAGGACTCCCCGGTGACTGCGAGCCCATGAGTAGCCAGAGTTGAAACCCCTGAGCCCCCACAGTGACACCTGCAGAGGAAATCTAGAGGCTCCCCCTGACCGCGACTGCCTGCTTCAAGGAACCCAACGCCTGGAAACCACACTGCACCCGCAGCCCCTAGGACCTGAAGGAACCGAACTCCAGTGCAGGAGCGACCCCCAGGCGACCCTCTGCCTAGCTCAGGTGGTGGCTACCCCGAGGAGCCCCCCCCCCCCCGTGCCTACCTGCATCGTTGAAGAGACCCCCAGGTCTCCCCATTGAATCCTATTGAAAACCCGACACCTGTTTGCACTCTGCACCCGGCCGCCCCTGTGCCGCTGAGGGTGTACTTTCTGTGCCTGCTGGTGTCCCCCCCGGTGCCCTACAAAACCCCCCCGGTCTGCCCTCCGAAGACACGGGTACTTACCTGCTGGCAGACTGGAACCGGGGCACCCCTATTTCCATTGAAGCCTATGTGTTTTGGGCACCACTTTGACCTCTGCACCTGACCGGCCCTGAGCTGCTGGTGTGGTAACTTTGGGGTTGCCTTGAACCCCCAACGGTGGGCTACCTTGGACCCAACTTTGAACCCTGTAAGTGTTTTACTTACCGGTGAACTTAACATTTACTTACCTCCCCCAGGAACTATTGATTTTTGAACTGTCTACTTTTAAAATAGCTTATTGCCATTTTCGTCAAAACTGTACATGCTATTGTGATTATTCAAAGTTCCTAGAATACTTGAGTGAAATACCTTTCATTTAAAGTATTGTTTGTAAATCTTGAACCTGTGGTTCTTAAAATAAACTAAGAAAATATATTTTTCTATATAAAAACCTATTGGCCTGGAATTGTCTTTGAGTGTGTGTTCCTCATTTATTGCTTGTGTGTGTACAACAAATGCTTAACACTACCCTCTGATAAGCCTACTGCTCGACTACACTACCACAAAATAGAGCATTAGAATTATCTCTTTTTGCCACTATCTTACCTCTAAGGGGAACCCTTGGACTCTGTGTACACTATTTCTTACTTTGAAATAGTATATACAGAGCCAGGTCCCTACAACATACAAATGCCCCACACCAACAAACAATGAAATGAAAGACCAGGGATCAAGAGTGTGCCGCCAAAACACAGGCCACACATAAACTTTTAATGCAGCTCACTGAGCAAACGATTGTTAAGTAAAGCCAATGGCCAGTCCATAGTGACATGAGTCCCCTGGGCGACAATGGCCCCAACCTGACTCCCACAAGTGCTACGGTACTCCAACTGATAGAGGCAACATTGGGGCATCCAGGCACCTCAGGGAACAGGAGCAGGGGATGGTCAGGGTGGGGATTTACGAAGGGGGTGGACCCTGGATTTACGTTCGGAAGGTTGAGGGGGTTTGGGTTTGGCTTTGGAAGGTGGGGGAGTGTGCTTGGACCGGGTGGAGCCAGATGGAATTGGCTCAGCACGGGGCTTCTTCCTCTCTGGGGAAGGGGCACGGGAATGTGAAGGGCGGACGGGGGCGGGCTGTGAAGTGGAAGGAGTGGAAAGGACAAGGAGGTGTGCATGTTTAGGGACAAGATGGGGTGGGCCAGTGGGTTGGAAGAGGTCAGCACTGGAGAGGAATAGTTTTTTCGGAACAATTTGGGTGGACCTGGAGGAGGGCGTGGGAGAGGAGGCAGAGGGTGTGGACGTAAGTGGTGTAGGGGTACGTGTTGTGGGTGCAGGTGACTGGACAGTATGCTGAGGTATGGTGGATGTGTGATGGGTGGGTGTTTTGGTGCGTTTGTGTGTTTTTGGAGGAGGAGGGGTGGACACAGTGGGAGAAGACAGGCTGCCAATGAGAATGTATGTTGTGTGGGTGTCTGCGAGTCTGGTGAGTTTGCTGCATGTGTCTACTAAAGTAGTTGTGGTGAGTGCAGGTGTGGTGTCTGGGGTGCATGTAAGGATGTGTGCAATTGTGGTGACTGCAGGAATAGGTTCAGCTACAATGAATGAAGGTGCAGTGCCTCGGGTGTGCATGTACAGGGGACAGACAGGGAGGCGGAAGAGGTGGGCACACTGGGGGAAGTGGATGTTGCTGTGTGTGCATGTGTATGTTGGCTGTGTGAATGCTTGTAGTGGGAGGTGTGGTGCTTGTGTTTAGAAGGGTGCTTCTTGTGTGTTGAGGTGTGTGACTGCGTGTCAGAATGTGTGCTTTGGACGGGTGAAGGGAGTGGAGTGCTGGAAGGGGTAGAAGAGGTTGGAGGGGGGACGGAATGACCAGGGAAACTGGCTGCCATCAAAGAGGAGGCCAGAGCCTGAAAAGATCTCTGTAGGCCAGACACGGCACCGTGAATGCCATCCCGATAGGCATTGGTCTGCTGCATCTGTGATGGTAGCCCCTGATGGCATTGACGATGGTTGTCTGCCCTACAGAGTTGGTTCTCAGGAGGTCAATAGCCTCCTCTGTGAAGGCAGCAGGGCTGACTGGGGCAGGGGGAAAGGTGCCTGGGGTGAAGGAGACGCCCACCCTTCTGGGTGAACGGGCACGGGCAACTCGGTGGGGAACAAATTGGAGGGCGTTGATGGCATGGGGGGTGGCGGAAGATGATACAGTAGGGGTGGGCCCACTAGGGTCCGCTACCGCCAGGGAGCCCCCATCGGAGGAGGTATCGGAGTCACTACCTCTAGTGGTAGTTGCCTCCCCTGTGGTACTCTCCTCGCCCTCCAACCCACCGGTCCCCTTGGCGTCGGATGATTCTGCCTCTGAGGATCCGTGGGCCACTGCATCCCCACTCGCCGGTGCCTCAGCTCCCTCGCCAGATGATGCTGATGTACAGAAACAACACAAGAGAACAGGGATGGAGAGACAAAATAGGAGAGACACATGTAAATAGCTGAAAGGAGTGAACATAGTGGTTCATACATACACTCACCCAGAAGACCCTTCAACAGGCAGCACCTTCCAAAGGCCATGACCGTGACTAGTGTACAGAACCCTGCTCTACACCCATTCCCTAAACAACTTAAGGACCCGACGTGTAGGAGACCTGACCAAAACACCCCTACTCCCTACGGGGGCCATCATGTAGATGTACATCAGTCAGAGTCCCTGCAACTAAGCAGCATAAACCCGAATGCACACACAGACATCCATCAAGGGTCAAAAATATGGTGTTTGTACCCACCCCCTTGTGACTGCTGTACAGCCTTCAAGCGCCCATCCAGGTCTGGTTACGCCACCACCAGGATCCGTAGCATAAGTGGGGTCAGTGCCGACGGGCACCCCTTCCCCGTGGGGAGGACTTCCCCAGCTGGGCCTTGCAGATTTTTGACGCCCAGTGCCGCAGGTCCTCCCACCTCTTCCTGCAGTGGGTGCTCCGACATTTGTAGACCCCCAGGGTCCGCACCTCCTAGGTGATGGCATGCCAAAGTGCCCTCTCCTGGTGGGCACCAACCTAATAGGGACACACAGAAAGGTAACACAGAGGGCAGGCACTTGGCAAACATATACAGCTGGCTATACGTCCACTATGGGACGGAAAGTACAAACAGACTAACAGCACATACACACGCAGCATGTGAGGAACCCTGGCCCATCCAGGGTCAGAGGTGCACACATATATGCTGCCAACACCATCCATTACACATAACCATTGCCCCCAATCCCCCTACTCACCTGTACCTCTGGCCGTCTGTAGAGCTTGGCGTACAGGGGCAGGACCCCTTCCACGAGCCTCTTCAATTCCTTTTGGGTGAAGGCCGGGGCCCTTTCCCCTACAACATGAGCCACTTCCATGACCAGATTCAGGACACAGCAGTACACTCAGTGGAGTACCTGCTTGCTTGGATTACAAGGGGCAGACATTTTGCCAATAACTACGCATTTATAATCCTGCCATCTGCCCAATGCAGGCCCTAATGTTCACCAAATACACATAAATGTAAAAAAAAATGTAAATTAGCACTTGTATAGCGCACTACTCACCCGTTAGGGTCTCAAGGCGCTGTACTCATACCGCTATGGAACCCCTCCTGGCTTTTCCCTGTGAGGCGCCCACTCCTGAGCACCCCCAGGGTGAAGCCAGGCATCCAAGCGCTGTTGGGGCCGTTGTGGAGATTAAACAAGCTATTGCCCAGAGTTGCAGAGTGGGACCCATGAATTAGATTAGGCACCAAGGCGAGAATTATCTGGTCAAGGGGAATTGAGCCCAAGACCTGCCGAAGCGGGACTTGAACCCTGGTCTTGAGGCAGATCTCTGCCTCAGGGTCTGCCGCTCTAACCATTGAGCCACACTTCTCCACATATGCATTAGACCATTAACAATACCACACTTGACAAACCCTGAACAATAATTATTGTTTAGTTGATGTTATGTCAAACACATTTAGCATTTGTGTCCATACAATCAGGTCAGCAGTGCTCAATGACTGACAATGTGTGCTGATGTATGTGTCTTCCTCACACGTGTTTCAAATTCCTCCTAGGTACCAACCCTTGTGGCAAGGAAGGGCCCCATCGGTGTACAGACCACCTGTGGATATGCGGACCAAGGTGGAGCGTCACATCATTATCACTTACAGACTGACCCGTGCAACTATTGTTGAACTTTGTGCATTACTCGATCCTGCACTGACTCTGGCAAATCGTAATCAGCATGCAATCCCTACTGAAGTACAAGTGCTCTCTGCACTCCATTTCCTGGCCACTGGCTCATTTCAAGTGACAGTGGGCATGGGTGCTGGATTTTCACAGCCAATGTTTAGCATGATACTGACAAGATTTCTGAAGGCATTTGTACAACACCTGCAGTCCTATGTGAAGTTTCCCCAATGTACTAACCTCCATGCCATCAAGTGGGGCTTCTATGCCTTTGCCAACATACCCCATGTGATAGGTGCCATTGATGGCACCCACATACCTATAATCCCGCCAAGAGTCAGTGAACAGGTGTACAGAAACAGGGTGAACTTTCACTCCATGAACATTCAATTGGTATGTACTGCAGACCAGTACATCTCACATGTGAATGCCATGTTCCCTGGTTCTGTCCATGATTCCTTTGTGCTGAGGAACAGTAGTGTGCCACACAAGATGGAACAAATACAAGAGGACAGAGGGTGGATCATATGTAGGTGTTTCTGTCACTAACTGCCACCTAGCAGACAGCCAGGCTGTCTGCCTCTGAGGCTTGTCAATGACAGTTTTGTTTTGCACCTCTTTCTAGGTGATTCTGGCTACCCCAACTTGCGTTGGCTCCTGACACCAGTGAGGAATCCTGGGACAGACGCAGAGAGGAATTACAATGAGGCCCATGGACGTACTAGGAGGGTGATAGAGAGCATAATAGGCCTCCTGAAGGCTAGATTTAGTTGTCTAGATATCTCTGGCGGTTCCCTGGCCTATGGGCCTGAAAAGGTGTGTAGAATAGTGGTGGCCTGCTGCATGCTGCACAACGTGGCAGTGAGAAATTCTATCCCCCTCTTGGAGGTGGAGGGTGCTGTATATCCAGACCAGCTTCCTCAGAGAGGGGACGAGAGTGATGGTGATGATGAGGAAGGGGCAGATGTAAATTCCAGGACCCAACTGATACAACTCCACTTCCAGTAACTATGTGGAACTAAGGGCTGTGATTGGTGGTTGTGAAACATACTGTCAGTGTGCCTTGTCATCTAGGGGGGGTTTAAATGTACTAATTGCAACCGTGTCCAGGTCTGCATAGGACAGAATACAATTTTGTGTTTTGTCTTCTAAACATATTTCGGCACAACAACATGCAAGGCGGGTCATTTCATGCTACGCAGGTACAAATAAAGTAGTTATCAGCCAGTTGCATCCATACTTCACTTTGTTCACACATTATGACAGGTGACAGTGTTACAGGTGTGGTATGTGTTTTATTTTGGTGCAGGGATTGATTTGTGCAAATTACAGTGATGGCAGTTGGTCATGGTTGGTTATCCTAAATGCCAACATGGTTGTAGCCTTGTTGTAAGTATTGGTAGGTCCATCAATGCTTACATGAGTTCTTATTTCTTGTTAGCACTGTTTGGTGGTTGATTGTGTGGGATAGTTGTAGGACAGATTGTTGCAGAGTCACTTCTTTGAGGGGGCCTTGTTCTTGGCAGGTGTTCCAGTCCCATATCTTGGCTGGAGGGTCCGTTTGGGTGCCTGTTGTTGACCTATAGGGGATGAGATGGTTGTTCCCTGTATTTCCTCTGAGGGTAGTTCGTGTGAAGTTGATGCTGATGCTCTCGTTGTCCGGTCTGTCTCCTGTGCTGTAGTGGGGGCTTCCTGTACTGTGTGGGCCTCAGGCTGGGTTTGTACAAGCTGCAGCAGCGCACCTGCTATGCTGGCCATTGTGGCGTTGTGCATTTTCCACTGCTCCCTGGCCTCTTGGTGGCGTGCTTGCTGCATCCTCTGACTTTGCTCCAGGATGGATGCTACCTTGCCAATCTGTCATGGGTATGCTGGTAGGCCCCCCGGACCTCAGAGATCACATCCTGGGCTGCAGCATCCATCCTGTGGCCTCCCCCCTGGCCCACTGATGCCGTCCCAACGGGCCTAGCCCCCTGTGCCTGTGTCCCCTGCACAGGTCTGGCAGTGCCACTTGTACTGGGGCCATCGTCTTCCTGCCTGTTGGTAGGGGGTGACTGTGGCCTCCGTACTTGTGTTCCACCAGTCTGTGGCATGGATACACAGGTGTATAGATGGTTGCCCTGGGCTGATGTTCTTGGCTGGGTGGTAGGGGTGTCAGTGGTATCCTGGGTGGGTCTTCTGGATGGTGACAGTCCAGGACTGTGCGGGGGGCCAGCCTGCTCATCAGTGTCCAGGGTTCCATCCCCAGTGTCCTGTGAGGTGCCTCTGTCTTCCTGGGGGGCACTGGCACTCCTTGTCCTGTCCGTCAGGGTGGCATGGGTGGTGGTGCCTGTTGGGGGAAATGGACATGTCTGTTACATTCACATGGTCGGATGGGGTGCAGAGGCCTGGGTGGGTTTGTGCAGCTTACACACTTTGGGAACATGCAGGATGCTTTAGTGGGGTTAACATTGCTCTAAGCTTAGGATGTGGAGGTGCATTGTGGGTGTTGTAGGCCATTGTGTTTCCTTGCAGGGGTGGGTGACTGTGCACAGGGGGAGGGATGTGGGCTTGTTAGTGGGTTTGTGTGTATGCAGGGATGGTGGATTCAGTGCCTGCGGCCTGGGTGGGGTGTTGGTCCTGGTGGGTGTTGGAGGGGTGGGGCATGCATTCCAGGGGTGATGTATATGGGGTAAATGTAGACGACTTACCGGAGTCCATTCCTCCAGTGAGTCCCTCAGGGTGCAGGTTGGCCAGTACCTTTTCCTCCCAGTCAGTGTAGTTGGATGGTGTTGGTGGAGGTCCTCCCCTAGTCTTCTGGACTGCAATGTGGTGCCTGGATGCCATGGCACTGACCTTCCCCCGCAGGTCGTTCCATCTCTTGAGGATATCGTCTCTGGTGTGTGGATGGTGTCCCACTGCATTGACCCTGTTGGCAATGGTCTGCCATAGCTCCATCTTCCTGGCGATGGGTGTGTGCTGCACCTGAGCCCCGAATAGTTGTGGCTCGACCTTCAGGATCTCGTGCACCATGGTCCTTAGCTCCCTTTTTGTGAAGCGTGGATGTTTGGGGGTGACATGGTGAGTGTGGTGAATGGTGTTGGAGTGGAATCGCTGTGAGGGCGCTCTTCTGTGGTTCGGTGTGAGTCTTGTGTATTATGGCGTTCGGTGTCTGCTTCTCGTGTTCTCTGTCTTTGTTGGCCTTCTTTTGTTGCAAAAGATTGTGGGGTGTGTTTGTGAGTGCTTTTATGGTGTTGTGGATGTGTGTCAGGTGTGCGGGTTTTTAGCTTATCCAATGTGTGCACTTGTTACTGTTGGGTCCACTTGCCGCCCGTGGCGGTCTGCACCGCCAATGGTCGTTCGGCTTCCACTGATCACCAAGGTGATTTCTGCATCATTATTTGGAGGGCGGGATGTGGGTGTGCTCGGCGGTAGTGGGGTGGGAGGTCCAGCATTTCCACTGGCAGGGTCCTGGCGGAGACTGGTGGACTGGTGATTTTTGACAGAATCTGGTTTTTGGTTCATTATATGGCGAGTTTCTGTTCACCGCCAATGGCGGTCTTCTGTTCACCGTCGCCACGACAGTCAGCGGTGTTTCAAGCCGTGTTCATAATGACCGCCTTTGTCTCTAAGATTATATGTTTGCATGTTGCATGTCTTGTTTGTCACTTAAAAGTCTACGATCCAGACATCTATAGGAAAAAGATTTGTCCTGGAGCATATAAACCTTTCCTTATAGTCCTGATGAAAACCTTGGACCCTTTGGCCTAGTAGAACAGAGGCTGGAAAATGTTGACTAACATAGAAAGGGTGTAGGATCATAAATTCCACATACTTCCCAACATTTTCTTTTGAATCATACCAGAAACACCATTAATAAAAAGGGATACCTTAGGTGTTTTCTAGGTACTTTTAGGATAAGACCCTGGTAGGAAACATTATCTTAAGTGATCCTTGGGATATGGTTGAGTACATCCTGGTTTTTAGGGACCAGGATGAAACCAGAGGATGAAGCATGACACCAAGTGGGTGTGTGAGGGTCTTGTAGAAAACACTAAGGTGATCATTCCGTGTTTGGCGGTAACCAGACCGCCACGCCGGCGGTGCAGACCGCCACATAATGACTAAGGTGGTAAATCCAACGCAACACAGACAACTTACCGCCAGTACCGCCACTGCCGACGAGCAGCATCCAGCGGCGGTAGCCAACTTCAGGCTGGCGGGAACCAATGTCCTGCCCACTATATTACGAGTCACCAGACCGCCAGGATATCTGGGGCTGGCTGACCCCGACGAAAATCTTGGCGGAAACAGAAAGTACAAAAGGAGACACTCACCTCCAGGTACACAGACGCATCCATGGATGCCATGGCAAACGAACTGCAAGTGTGATATAAAGACACTTCAATCAAATTCCTTTTACTTCAGTCTTTATTCTTTCATCTCTACTGCCTCCGCAACAGTTCTCCACACAGCTGCTCTTCTAGCTCCTCAACGTTCTACTGTCAACTCCAGCCCAATAACTATCGGACTCTTCCATTCTAAGGGGAAGGGGAGGTGAAACATACTACTACTATCGGTGTAAATATTAAACTCCTATTAGGATAAACTTATTTATATAGAACAATATATATATAGCTTATTTAATTAAAACTGCGATACAACAAAGTCCTCCCAGCGTTGTATCTCGCCATACACCTTCAGGGGCCAGCGACAACAACGAAGATGACAACCATAAGTACGCCTAGCACAGAGTGGAGGAAATGGCTGTGAAACCCACCCACACATAACACACATTCCCGGCACGGACAGCGACGGCCACACACACACACATACAAACGTACCGTAACAGCACACACATGTACGTAAAAGCAAAGTACACAATACACACACAAAGCCAAGCAGATATCTGCCAAACACACAGCACAATGCACACAAACACCACCAACACAGTCATACACAACACCTCCTAATCACACAATGACAACTAGACCACAAAAACCTCAATGCAGTCATAGACAGGCATGTTGCGAAACACCACACATTCACACACCATAACCTGTATGTAGCAATGACACACAATCAATAGCAGTGAACACACATCCAAACAATGACACAGGTGACAAATCAAATACAACCAACCTATAAGGAAATCCACAGATGCAGCACCATACACATGGACGCACACAACACCCCATACAATCCCACAAGCAAGCAGTCAGACACATAACAACATGCACATGGCACGCAACAACACAGACACAACCTATACACAGACCACACACACCGTTGCACACAGATGTCACACCACCCTGTAGAAGGAAACCAGGACAAGAATATCATCTTGCCAGCCACAGCAATGTGGACAGATGTATTTTGAACCATCAAAAACAAATAAAATATATACAAAATGTGCCAAATGGCAAGTCCAGATTGCAGAAATGCAGGACACATAGTCCATATATCATGGCCCCAACTTGACTTTTGGCAGCAAATAGGCCTCCACGTCATATGGGCATCAATTGAACATGCAGGCATCTCAGAGGTTTGGGGGTGTTGGTGGTGGGGGTGACTTGGATTTGGAAAGGGGGTGTCTCTGTTTGGGCTTGGGAGGGGGGACTTTGGCTCTGGGAGGGTTGGATTTTTTGCTGGGTGGAGAAGCAAGGGAAACACCAGAGGGGGCACCAGAGGAATGGGAGGGGGAAGGGCCTGGGAAGGGCAGGGGGACACGAAGTTTAGGGATAACACGGGGTGGGAGAGGAGTAGGGAAGATGTCAGGGGCTGCAAGGAAGACTTTTTTTTAGGTGCACGGGCAGTCACATGAATGAGGGATGGGAGTGGAGGTAGAGGGAGTGCTTGTGTGACGTGCTGGTATGCTGTACATGGATGCTGGTGTGTGCAATGTGTATATGTCTGTGATGGGTGTATGTTGGGTGGGTGAGTGGGTGATTGTGCATATCTTGGGGGGTACAGGTGCATGGAGAGGGAATGGAAGATGTTTGAGTGAATGTTGGGGTGGTGTGTGCAAGTGAGGTGGATGTGCTGTAGGTGGCAGATAAGGTGGTTGTGTGGATGTAGTATGTGGGGTGGGTGTCTGTGAGTCTGCTATTGTGGTGATTGAGGGTATACAAACACAAAGAGGGAGAAGGATGTTGTGGGGTTGGGTCTGTCCTCCTTATAGCCTATTTAACATTACAAAAGAGGCCCAGCTGAAAGAACTACCACGGGATGGATAGTAAAAAGGATTTTCCTGTTAAAAAAACCCTCACCCACCAGGGTTACCCCTTTGTGGCATGCTTCATCATTGGGTTTCTTCCCGTTCCGCTATGGAGCAGGGTGTGCTACGACCTACGGGATACACGGGAGCACTGATGTAGTCTTGTCAATGTGAATCACAGGAGAGATAGGAGTGGTGGGGTCTTGGGTGAGTTAAAAATATCTGTCTCCTAGTAATTCCAATGATTTAATAGATCTCTTGAAGGCGGTATGATTAAAAAGGGGCTGCGGAAGTTGGGGATGTAATGTACCTGACTTCCTAGTCTATATATTTTGGAGCCTTACCTCTAGGCTCCTCTTCAGGACCAAGGTGGTCTTCCTGGTGCCACTCCTTGTTTGACTACCTCTAATGAAAGCATAAATAATACATGCTCTGTGATATGGTGCCATTCACCTTATTAATGTGGTGACATATAATGATACCTATCATTTATGGTGTACGTCATTGATACCTGTGGAAATACAAGAGAGGCATAGTTATCATAGCCCCCATTTGTAATGGGCTGCTATATATGCTGTTTGTGGGTGTGGTGCCACCTGTTTGGAAACTGCACCCCACTTGGGGAAACGGCACTCGTGAATATCAGGACTGAGAGACTAAAGTACTCTCACAATCAACAGTACAAGACATACTACATTTAAAACTTTTAGGCATGTAAACACGTGAAAGACACCAAACAGCACACATGTGGTGCATGCGTAACCTACTTGGTAGTATTTGGATTCTCATATCATAGCTCCTCCGGGAGGGGGGGTGCTTGTAGTCACTCTCTAAAAATTTGGCAACGTTTTAGAATCAATTAATCTTACCGTAATTGTAGCCCCATGTAAACATTGTTCAAAAGGCACTTACGTCCTCACAGTGACACTCCCGCTCTGTACCTAATGCTCACCTGCCCGGGGTCCGAAACTGGAATGCTCACATGGGAGCAGAGTTTAAATGTGCAGCAGCTCTTGCATCTCTGCATGCTAAAGCGTGTAGCACTAGACCGCTAACTTCCCCAAGATGGCGGCCTCCTGGTGAATGGAGGGGGGTCCGCGAGGACCCTAAAAGTAGGTATCCCTTGTGGGTGCCTGTAATTGCACAGAGGTCATTGGGGCTTCATGGGCTTACAGAGGCAGAACTGGGGTTTCCCATATAGTTTTGATAATTATTTGGGAGCCGCCATCAGAGGAGGAATCTGAATCAGATGTGGTGGTAGCTCCAGTCTCCCCCGTGGTGCTCCCCTGGCCCTCCGTCCCACTGGTCCCCTCGGCTTCGCTGGTGTCAGCCTCCTGGGTCCCGTGGACTTCTGCATCCCCACTCGCCGGTGCCCTTCCTCCTTCGCTAGATGATGCTACTGCACACACAAACAGAGATGAAGAGAGAACGAGGGTGGGAGAAAAAGAAAGAGAGGAAATGGTAATAACCCACACATCCACTTCACATACAAACAATACATATATTTGCTCTTGTTGGGAAAACAAGTGACCATTTTGCAGTCATGAACAGTAGAGTCCTGCAAACTATACCTAAACTTATCACTAATTACCTCATCCCTGCAGCCTAGACACCTGATTGAAAAGTCCTAAATGCCTGTCAACTGGCTAAATGACTAATCCAACAATTTAACCCATTAACATACCCAACCACATGTCAGTCATGACAGGATAAAGCAAATCTGACCTTAGAGGAACTGTGCACACAATCTAAATGACAGGTATGTGTGGATTACATTTGGTACAGATGTCCATTGATATTGCAATGTTAATTAAACATACCTGTCAACACCCAAATACAGTGTCAGTGAGATCACTTTGGACTACTACAGTATACGCAGAGATGGAGTATGAAGCCAGTAAAATGCCTGAGCATTTGAGTAACTATATGTACAGTACAATGTGTGTTACAGTACCACCACTTCTGTTCCTGCATGGCTCTACATAGCTAATGTGTCACACTCCAAAATGATTGGTGTGACAACCAGGACTGTACACTCCCCAAATTTCATCTGACCACATAATGTGCATGCAAAACCCCAAATCAGTCATCACATGCCAATGTGCACACACATTCACCATCAAACACCACCTGAAATGTGGGACAAAAGACCTTGTACTGACCTGTTACCCTGGAGCCCCATACAACTGCCCATACAGTTGTAGGACCCCTTCCACCGGTTTATCCAGCTCCTCAGCTGTGAAGGCTGGGGCCCTATGCCCTACAGTGCATTCCATCATTGTTCCAAGTCTCAGGACACAGCAGCACACAAAGTGGAGGTCTTCCTTCCCTGAATGCCAGGAGTCAAGTGAGCTTGCCCATACAAAATGACAGTCACGACCGCAGCGGTCATGATCATCAGCACCAGTGGTGATCTTCATTGGTCCCAGTTTCCCATAGACGTCAATGTTAACCAGTGAGGAGTTGCACGGCGTGTCCGACTGCCTTCCACCATGACGACTGCCGCCGGTGGAATGAGGTCACTTCCATCTGTCCAATGCATGCAGGACAGGCGGGTGCCATTTTAGTATGTTACATGACTGTCCTGGGTTCACACTGCCTCATTACCTGCATATTGTCACAAAATGATTTATGTAGGTTACATTTTGTCTGTATTGACAGTCCATATCGAAGAACACATGGAAGGTGTATGTTTACATGTCCTGTACACGTCGCTTGTCACAGGGATTATGTAGCATTGTCTGGATTTGAATGGAGTGTGGAGTAATGTGTCTTTCCACAACATGACAGACAACTTACATGACCAATACTTCGTGATTGTCGTATGCCATACTTAGTGCACAACATTGTGAGAGGTACCCAGATTGTTGTTTGTCTGCCTGCCTAGATACCGCCAAAATGGAATGATGAGGAACGCACCAGTTTACCGGCCCCTAGCAGATCCTGAAACCATGGAAGAGCACCACATCATCCTGACCTATCAACTAATCCGTGTGTCCATCAGAGAACTGGTCGCCCAGTTGGAGCCAGACCTCCTGCCGGCTTTGAGAAATCCCCATGTGTAGGAGGCTGGACTGGCTTGTAGTGAGTACCTAGGGGTACTTGCACCTTGCACCAGGCCCAGTTATCCCTTATTAGTGTACAGGGTGTCTAGCAGCATAGGCTGATAGATAATGGTAGCTTAGCAGAGCAGCTTAGGCTGAACTAGGAGACGAGTGAAGCTCCTACAGTACAACTAGTGTCATTTGCACAATATCATAAGAAAACACAATACACAGATATACTAAAAATAAAGGTACTTTATTTTTATGACAATATGCCAAAAGTATCTCAGTGAGTACCCTCAGTATGAGGATAGCGAATATACACAAGATATATGTACACAATACCAAAATATGCAGTAATAGTATTAGAAAACAGTGCAAACAATGTATAGTTACAATAGAATGCAATGGGGACACATAGGGATAGGGGCAACACAAACCATATACTCCAAAAGTGGAATGCAAACCACGAATGGACCCCAAACCTATGTGACCTTGTAGAGGGTCACTGGGACTATTAGAAAATAGTAAGGGTTAGAAAAATAGCCCACCCCAAGACCCTGAAAAGTGAGTGCAAAGTGCACTAAAGTTCCCCAAAGGACATAGAAGTCGTGATAGGGGAATTCTGCAGGAAAGACACAAACCAGCAATGCAACAACGATGGATTTCCAGTCGAGGGTACCTGTGGAACAAGGGGACCAAGTCCAAAAGTCACAAGCAAGTCGGAGATGGGCAGATGCCCAGGAAATGCCAGCTGTGGGTGCAAAGAAGCTGCTACTGGACAGTAGAAGCTTAGGTTTCTGCAGGAACGACAAGGGCTAGAGACTTCCCCTTTGGAGGACGGATCCCTCACGCCGTGGAGAGTCGTGCAGAAGTGTTTTCCCGCCGAAAGACCGCCAACAAGCCTTGCTAGCTGCAAATCGTGCGGTTAGTGTTTTTGGATGCTGCTGTGGCCCAGGAGGGACCAGGATGTCGCCAATTGCGTCAGGGGACAGAGGGGGCATCGAGCAAGACAAGGAGCCCTCTCAGCAGCAGGCAGCACCCGCAGTAGTGCCAGAAACAGGCACTACGAGGATGCGTGAAACGGTGCTCACCCGAAGTCGCACAAAGGAGTCCCACGTCGCCGGAGAACAACTTAGGAGGTCGTGCAATGCAGGTTAGAGTGCCGTGGACCCAGGCTGGGCTGTGCACAAAGGATTTCCGCCGGAAGTGCACGAAGGCCGGAGTAGCTGCAAAAGTCGCGGTTCCCAGCAATGCAGTCTGGCGTGGGGAGGCAAGGACTTACCTCCACCAAACTTGGACTGAAGAGTCACTGGACTGTGGGAGTCACTTGGACAGAGTTGCTGGATTCAAGGGACCTCGCTCGTCGTGCTGAGAGGAGACCCAGGGTACCGGTGATGCAGTTCTTTGGTGCCTGCGGTTGCAGGGGGACGATTCCGTCGACCCACGGGAGATTTCTTCGGAGCTTCTAGTGCAGAGAGGAGGCAGACTACCCCCACAGCATGCACCACCAGGAAAACAGTCGAGAAGGCGGCAGGATCAGCGTTACAGAGTTGCAGTAGTCGTCTTTGCTACTTTGTTGCAGTTTTGCAGGATTCCAGCGCGGTCAGCAGTCGATTCCTTGGCAGAAGGTGAAGAGAGAGATGCAGAGGAACTCGGATGAGCTCTTGCATTCGTTATCTAAGGAATCCCAAGAGACAGAGACCCTAAATAGCCAGAAAAGAGGGTTTGGCTACCTAGGAGAGAGGATAGACTAGCAACACCTGAAGGAGCCTATCAGAAGGAGTCTCTGACGTCACCTGATGGCACTGGCCACTCAGAGCAGTCCAGTGTGCCAGCAGCACCTCTGTTTCCAAGATGGCAGAGGTCTGGAGCACACTGGAGGAGCTCTGGACACCTCCCAGGGGAGGTGCAGGTCAGGGGAGTGGTCACTCCCCTTTCCTTTGTCCAGTTTCGCGCCAGAGCAGGGCTAAGGGGTCCCTGAACCGGTGTAGACTGGCTTATGCAGAAATGGGCACCATGTGTGCCCATGAAAGCATTTCCAGAGGCTGGGGGAGTCTACTCCTCCCCTGCCTTCACACCATTTTCCAAAGGGAGAGGGTGTAACACCCTCTCTCAGAGGAAGTCCTTTGTTCTGCCATCCTGGGCCAGGCCTGGCTGGACCCCAGGAGGGCAGAAGCCTGTCTGAGGGGTTGGCAGCAGCAGCAGTTGCAGTGAAACCCCGGGAAAGGCAGTTTGGCAGTACCAGGGTCTGTGCTACAGACCACTGGGATCATGGGATTGTGCCAACCATGCCAGGATGGCATAGAGGGGGCAATTCCATGATCATAGACATGTTACATGGCCATATTCGGAGTTACCATTGTGAAGCTACATATAGGTAATGACCTATATGTAGTGCACGTGTGTAATGGTGTCCCCGCACTCACAAAGTCCGGGGAATTGGCCCTGAACAATGTGGGGGCACCTTGGCTAGTGCCAGGGTGCCCTCACACTAAGTAACTTTGCACCTAACCTTTACCAGGTAAAGGTTAGACATATAGGTGACTTATAAGTTACTTAAGTGCAGTGTAAAATGGCTGTGAAATAACGTGGACGTTATTTCACTCAGGCTGCAGTGGCAGGCCTGTGTAAGAATTGTCAGAGCTCCCTATGGGTGGCAAAAGAAATGCTGCAACCCATAGGGATCTCCTGGAACCCCAATACCCTGGGTACCTCAGTACCATATACTAGGGAATTATAAGGTTGTTCCAGTAAGCCAATGTAAATTGGTAAAATTGGTCACTAGCCTGTTAGTGACAATTTGAAAGAAATGAGAGAGCATAACCACTGAGGTTCTGATTAGCAGAGCCTCAGTAAGACAGTTAGTCACTACACAGGTAACACATTCAGGCACACTTATGAGCACTGGGGCCCTGGCTGACAGGGTCCCAGTGACACATACAACTAAAACAACATATATACAGTGAAAAATGGGGGTAACATGCCAGGCAAGATGGTACTTTCCTACACCGTGCCATCTCTCTAACAGTCCAGGTATTGGCAGTCTTGCATTTTCTGATGAGTGGCTAGTTTCAGGTGACTGTGGGACTGGCTGCAGGGATGTCACAGTCCAAGTTCAGTAAGGTTTTACAGGACGTACATAAGGTTTTTACAATGTGCTGAATTGCCCACTTTTAAAGCAGCCTTCTACAATATATCACATATCCTACATGTAAAAGGGGCCATTGATGAGACTTACATTGCCTTGGTACCTCTGAGGGCCAATGAACAGGTCTACAGAAACCGGAAGAGTACATATTTGCTCAGTGTACAAGTGGTGTGTCTTGCAGCCGAGTACATAACACATGTAAACGCGAAATTCAGTACATGATTCCTATGTCCTGAAGAACAGCAGTGTCCCTGCATTGATGTTACAGCTACGGAGAAAAGGGCCTGGCTAAAAGGTATGTGTATTGCTCTCCGTGTTAGACGTTTGATACCCCTCCCTACACAGTCTGCACTCTGTCTAGCATTGTTACCTATCATCATATCTCCTTTTCCACACAGGTGACTCTGGATACCCCAACCTGCCCTGGCTTCTGACACCTGTTAGACATCCAACTACAGGAGGGTAGAACAGGTAAATGAGGCACATGGCTGGACGAGGCGGGTGACTGAGAGGACTTTTGGCCTCTTGAAAGCTAGATTTTGTTGCCTCCATGTGTACGGTGGTGCCCTACAATACCGACCAGGGAAAGTCTGCAAGATCTTTGTTGCATGCTGCATGCTCCATAATCTGACCCTCAGATGGCACATCCCACTGTTGGAGGAGGGGGACATTAATTCTGGAGCAGTGGTTGGGGCCGGTGACTCTGATACTGAGGAGGAGGAATACGAGGATGAGGCATATGACAACAGGACTGACCTGATTCGTCACTACTTTCAGTGATGAACAGGTATGTGTGATTTGTATGTCATGTGCACTTGATCTATGTATTGGCAAAGCCAGTCTGTACTCAGATTTTGCATGCATCAAGGTGTGTGTGGGGACTACTGCCTTCCATCTTGGTTTCCGACCCTGAAAGGTAGCTGACTTACCATGAGGAGTAGTGGAAATGCATTGCTGCCAATGACGTGTGAAATGTTGGTGCCATAACGGAACATCCTTATGGTTGTACCAAAGGTTGTGGATCCTCAGTCTGCCTGTTTAGGTAAATGTAAGGGGGACTTGTAAGTCTTGTCCTGCTGTGTAGGCCTATCATACTGCATTGTCAGCTGCTGTGTGGCAACTACCTGTTCCTGACTACTCAGGAAGGTGATCTTTAGAGAATATTACCTATGTGAAATCTTTACTTTCCTACTCATGTGTGTGAGTGACAATGCAGGCCCTTACATGTGTGGTGTCATAGCTGCTGGGGCAGTCATCCTGTGTTTGTGTTCAACTGCTGTTGATGTATGAATATGTAGTACATGCCTTACAATAATGAGCCTAATTGCATGTAATGTTCCCTTTTCAGGTCACATGCCTGTTTGCAAGCTGATTTTGAGTTTTACATCACAGTCCAGAGGATTGGGGACTTGGTTTATGTGAAGATCAGAGTGGGAGGTCCAGCTGTTTGTCTTACAGGTCCATTCCTTGAGATGATGGGAACTTAGCATTGGACAGCAAACAGGGTGTAACTGTGGCACACAAGGGTGACAGTTCAGGAGAGGGATCACTTCCTAATGGGGGGATTGTTCTTTGCCTCAGGTCCTACAGGATGTCTGGATGGCCGACCTCTTTTACAGGGGGGTCCCTCAACTGCAGGGGTAAGGGTGCTAGTGGTCTGTGGGTCCTCCTGCTGGGCCGCCATTCCAGTAGCAGGTGCTGATGTAGAGGGCAGTGGTGTTCTGTGACTACTAGGTGGAGCCTGCTGTTGGGTGGAGGATATACACAGGATGTTGTTGAGTTCCTTGAACTCCCCTAACATGGAGACCATGGTGCCATTGAGTACCTGCCACTGCTGCATGGCCTCCTGGTGGTATTCCCCCTGCAGCCTTTGGGTCTCCTGCAAGGTGGTCAGTATCTGGCCCATCTTGTCCTGGGATTGCTGGTAGGCTCCCAGGACTCTGGAGACGGCCTCCTGGCCAGTCGTGTCCTGCTGCTACCTTGTCCTTTGGTCCACAATTGCCTTCCCACTGACTCGTGCCCCCTGTACCTGTGCCACTGGTGCAGTGTGCCCCTCCCACTGACACCAGGACCATCATTGTCTTAGATTGCAATGTTGACTCATGCCCCCGTCCTGTGGGGCACACTGATGTTTGATGTGACCTTGGGACACAGGTTTGGGAAGGTGGGCTCTGCTGTGCAATGGATGCCACATGGGAGGTGGTTTCAGTTGTGGGCAGGGTGAGGCTGGTGGTGGTGGACTGACCATGCATGCATGATGGGCCAGGTACATCATCCTTATCCAGACATCCAGGGGATTCCTCCTCTATTGGACCTGCTTCCAGGCCTGGGCTTTCTGTTTCTGGCACTCTCTGCTGTTTGGCAGTACTTGGAAGACCTGTGGAATGAGAGGTATTGTGTCACATGACAAGTGATACACATGGTTATATGCCATAATTGACTGGATTTGCAGGGCAGTAATGCATTGACAGTTACTAGACTACTGCTTGTGTTTCAATCAGTGGAATGTTACAATGGTCCTATTTTGGGCAACAGTTTGTATTGGTCTTGTTACAGTCATTGCCATGTACTGATGTACATTCCAATTACTTGTTGAAGGGGAGTGACATAGTTTAACGTGCAAGTGCAGAGATGTGAAGTGTATGTAGCAGTCATGCAAGGGTAGGGAGTGTTGCGTTGTGGTAGTTGTAATACTTGCTGCAGTGTGAGGTATCCATGCACTAGGTGGGCCTGTGAGGGAATGGTGTTAGTATGGAGCTGTGCCATGCAAGGGTAGGTATTGGGTCCATGGTGGGTTTGTGCATGTTAGGGTGGTGTGAGGGAGTGATAGGGTAGTGGGGGTACATGCTGTGCATGCGGAGACATGTTGGCCGGGGAGTGTAGTTGACTTACCAGTGTCCACTCCACTAGGTATTCCCGTCATCCCCTCTGGGTATAGGATGGCCAAGACCTTCTCCTCCCACAATGATAATTCTGGGGGAGGTAGTCTGTGAATCGTGTTTTTTTTTTGTGGTGCCATGGTGATTGTGTTGTCGGTGGTGGGGCGTGTGTTGTGCAGGGATGCTGGGTGTGCTGTTTGCTGGTGTGAGTTGGGGTGATAGGATGTGCGTCTGGTTTGTGATATTAGTATGCAGCGGTCATGTGCGTGTTGTATTTCTGTTGTTTTGTGTGTTGTGCGATGCTTGTTCAGTGTAATGGTACCTGTGATATCTAGGTGCAGTTCCCTCTTTCAGTGTGCTCTTGCCTCGCTCTGTCTGACTTTCTGGGTGCAAAGGGTTCTGGGTATGTGTGGGTGTGTGTTTTGTAGTGCCGTGGTCAGGTGTGTGTGGTGTGCGTATGTGTATCAGATGTGGGATATTGGTATTGTCCGATGTCTTGCAGTGTTCTGGTGGAGGTGCTTTTTTCCCGCAGCAGTTCAGACCACCAATGGATTGGCGCTGTGCTAAGACCACAGTGCTGATTTGTGATTTGTGATTAGGCGGGCGGGATGTTCTCACCGTGGCGGTGCTGGTGGTGCAGATGCCTCTTTCACGTCATCGTTCAGGCCGACGGTGTTGTTTTTTCGGTAATTTTTTGGCAGGGTTTTGTGTGGGTGACTCGTAATGCAGTGGTCTTCAGACCGCCATCAATGGCTGTCTTTCAGCACCAGCTAACACGGTGGTGTTCGGTAAAGACCGTCAAAGTCAGAATGACTACCTGAGTGATGTCCTGACTAGGTCAATGCTCCGCGTTACAAATAATTTTAACCCTCCGTTGAGAATATTATTATATTACCTTTCATTTCTCATGTATATAATTTTGTAGTTTTACCCACATTTTTAGAGGGAAAATGCCTTTTGTTATGATTTGCATGTGTTTGTGTTGCTTTTATTACTTTACCTCTTGAACTACCATAGTATGTTTTAAGTCCTAGAATCTAGCTGCATTATCTTTGGTATATGAATTCTATTTTGCACGGTTGCTGTATGACTGCGTAGGAGCCAAACTTCTGTCTCCAGTCAGCGAAGGTTGCAATAAAGTAAGGATTTCTTATGAAACTACTCATGTCGTAAAGTAACAAAACATCCTCCTGTGCGAACTGCTAACTGCCTATATAAGGGTGGGGGTAAGGTGGGTCACCCCCTTCCTCACACTCCCATTGTTATTAGCTGCCTAAAACTAGTGTGAGCAGCCCATCCAACAATCCCCACCATCAAACATACTTTTGCAAAAAAGAATTGCTCTGATTATACATCTGTGGAGGATATTCCTATGATGTCTCTGCCCATATTTCAAGCTGCCAACCTTTAACAAGCTGTCTAATTTTGACAGCAGGTAATGTCCTCTACTGCTGCCTAATTAGACAGCATTTTTATTGTTATGACTGAAATTATGGGTAGGCAGCGTTCATAATGGGTATACAGAGAGACGATCACCCTAGAAATGCCACGTCTCAGACAGCTACAACCCTGTATTCTACCGACCCTGATCACACCATTTGTATGTATTTAGGGATTTACAGAGTGCAGCAAATACCAGAAGGGGCATCCTACTGCTACACAAGGGAGTGAACCTGGGTGAAACAGGAGTATGAGAAATGCTAAAATAGCCAAGCTTTGAGAAGCTTTCTGAAAGCTGAGAAACTGGAGATAAACCGAATGGAAAGGGGCAGGGAATTCCAATGCTTGCTGGCAAGACATCAGAAGGAGCTGCTGCCGGACCTGGCATGTTTCAAGTAAGAATAGGCAGAAGAAAAATAGAAACAGACGGTAGAGCTGCGCTACATGTATAAATATGAAATGTAGCATGTAATTATAGCTAGGCTTACTTGTGTATTGTGCTGTGGGCCAAACAATGGGATCTGTAAACATAGCATGTTAAACGGTAACCAGGGAAGTTCTTTAGATTTGTTGAAATCTGGGGCGCAGGGAGATTCAGGATGTAACTGAGGACAAGTCTAGCCTCCTTGTGTTGGACCACCTGAAGATGCCAGATCATATAGTCGGGGATGCCCAAATAAAGGGATTTTGTGTAGTACACCCTGGAGGTGATGAGGGCATGAATGGTAGTGTTTCGCAAGGCGTGAGGAAGTACAGAACTTTTTCTCCCCAGCATTTTAAGAAGAGCAAAACTAGTGACAGACACTTGGCTAATCTATTTGGAGAAATCAAGGGTTTGGTCTATCAGAAAGCCAAGGTTTTTTACATGCTCTGAGGGAAACACAGTGGGGCCAAGTACTTGTCGCTACCAATATGGGGACCACCTACTGACACTTCTACTTTGTCTCTATTTAATTTCAGACAAGTGCAGGTTCATCCAGAGGTTTATTGCTTTCATAAAGTTACAGAAGTTAGAGCTACTGTCACAAATATCTTCAGAGATGCCAAAACAAACCTGCATCACCCACATCGATCATTGTGTCCATACCAAACGAATGGATGATGGTGATCAGTGGCCACATGTAAACACTTATTAGGGTGGGGCTCAAGGATGCGCCCTGCGGCAGCCCACATGCAAGGGAACAAATGGCATAATAAGGGGGGGAGGAGAAAAACTACTTGGACTGTACCACTCAGGTAAGTGTCCTCTTACAGACACCCAGATTGAAAAGCCTTGAAGATTAAAATGGAATGAGTTCATGTCAAAAGCAGCAGAAAGGCTCAGAAGTACATAAACCGCCGTTTTGTCATAGTCAAACATCATACCAAGGTCCTTCTTTGAGGCAGTTTTTTTTATATAAAACATAAACTCGACCTAGAGGTACTGAAGCGCTTTACATCACACAAGCTCATTTTTTCAGGCACTAGGCTATTACGTGATTTGTCCAAATTCTCAGGAGGCTGGCCCAAAGCAAAGTATCGAACCTGGTTCCGAGATCGGCAGCTCTGGCCGTAATGTCCCATCCATGGCAAGCAGCGCAGTCAGTTTCTTTGAAACAAGACTGGAAGGCAAGCTGTGAACGGACCGTGACCACCTATCGTTCTGTCTTATGTTATAACCTACTCCCTCTCCACCCTTCCTATCCACAGCAACAGACACAGCCTGAACCAGCCTATCGTGTCCATATTTAATCAAGTTTAGGTCAAACTGTGGTACTACTAGTGGTGACGCTCAGAGTCAGAACTAACTCCCGTTAAAGTTAAGCCCACCCACCAACCAACGTTCAAGATGGTTCGGTGGAGGACTTGTGCACACCCACAACCAATCAGTACTACGCAATTCTGTATGACGCACTAAGATTGGCTGGGCTGCGGCTAATGCTCCAACCCTAGGTCACCTTACACATTTGCAGTGCCTGTCCCTTCCGAGACTTCAACCATTGGATTGGTTGTTATGCGACCCGGAAGTACTAAAATTACGGACAAATGACGTCTGTTAAAAGATAACTAACGGAAGACGGACATAAGGCTGAGTTTACGGAGGGTCCGTGTAAGTAACGGACAGGTGGTCGTCATAGTTCGTAGTCGCAAGAAGGATTGTGGGCATGTGTTTTATTTACCGTAACAATACTTTATAGTGGGTGACAACGTATAAATGAGTTTTGCCCCATAATTATTTATGGCCAGCCAGAAGCAGGTGGTCTGAATGTTTTTCTTTGTGTTTTTTTCAGAATAAGGATCCATGTATTATCTTTGGCTCCCACCATCTTCACTGTCCCGTAAACACACACATAAACGCAAAGGAAAAAAAAAACACCCCCTCACATTTCATACTGATGGTCAATTAATCAGTGTTTACATTGCCATTTCAAGCACATTTTATATGGTTTTTGTTGTAGTAGCAAAACTGTGAAGTAGTTGGAGAGAAACGTAAAGGTGCATGAGCTACGTAACCACGTCATTATTCCATCAATTTGACTCCAGCGAACTGGCTCGCTCTAGGTATTACAAAGTGAAAGCAAATTTAAAATTAGCACCGAATGCGCTGCATTAGCGTGACGTGACAATCTATCCTCAGTTTTTTCTTTTTAGCTAGTTAAAACGTACTGGTCTTTCTTACACCCAGCCTTTTCCTGTAGAGCAGTAGGACATGTTGCGATGGTGCTATTTTGGCGTATGCGATTATTGCGGTTCTCTTGTGTTCACCAAGTCATCAAGTTTGATCTATCCTGTTTTTTCCCCCCTGGAGCTATATCACTTGGTTGTTGGTAGTGGTGGGAGGAGGGGTGGCGTTGTCGGTGCTCACACCCATGTCCTAAGTACAGTGGAGCGATGTAACTGCTCGCGCGCTGTAATCTACGTACAGTGTTATCACCTTTGCTTTCACTGGAATCGGTCTAGTTACACATCAATGCCGTGTAGGTTGCAGCGGCATTCCTTTTATGAAGACTTGTAGACCTTAGTAGGATCTCTCTCTTTTTTTTTTTTTCTTTCTTCATTTTAACTCTAGTGTTACATTCACTTCATTTGTATTTTGCATATGGTCTTTGGGGACCATGTGTTACATAGGTGAGGATTCGAGCCCTGTGGTATCAATTAATGTTCGCACTTTTTACACAGAGCAATCACAATATTGGCATTTTTCATGTGCATAAGAATGATTTTGTTTTTAGCCTTTCCTTTCCCTTGCTCATTCCTGTTATCACGTTTTCCTTTCTTGCTCCTCACCTTCTTCCTTCTGCCCGAATTTACTATTTTTAAAACTTTTCATTATTTATTGCACCTCCCCCCTTGTTTTGCTTCTGTCACTCTGACTTCTCTTCTCAGTTGGTCAGGTCCAGCCTACGGCAAATACATGCATGCTTGGAGATATTCCTGTACCTCGTTAAGGTTTATTGCACCACATTAAAATTGAATGGTGTGCACTGAATGGATCTCCGACTTATTTTGAGTCGAGTAGCACTGATTGGCTTAATAAACATGTCTTCCCCAAGGAAAGAGTTATATGTGGTTGGCTTTATTGCCTGTTTTTGAAAAGCAGTATATTATTTTTCTTGAGTTTAGTTCCAATTATTAGGTCATGCCTAACCGGGTCTTCTCTTTTTTGTAAAAAAAAAAAAAAACGCACCAGGACTGGTAAGGAATGGTTTCTGACAGACTTGTGATTATTTGACTGCTTGGGACTACTTTTCTGCTGCTAGATATGCGTGAGAGTTGCACAAGACATTTTACCTTAAAGCACTTGTAACTTACAGATACTGTTATGGTTAGTTTGTACACACGTTGCCATGTGTTGGCACCACAGGTTCCCAATTAAATTATAGTTGTGTATGCATTACATTTGTACCTGGTGATTCAGAGGCTGGATGAACGTGTTGTGTGTGTGAGACCTGTGTTATAATGAACACATTCAACGCTCAAGTGCAGAATTGCGCTGGCTGCAGCTCATGCATCAACTTGGTAAATCTGGGAGTTAGGACTTGAGTTGCAGAGAGCGCAAGTTGGAAACGCAGAACAGCAGCTGTTTTTTATGTTTGGTTGCTGTTGTTTTCAGAAAACATCCAAACTTGTAGGTTTTCCGCATGTACTGCTTTCACTACAACGACCACCAAGGCAGTATAAATCCTGCAAAACTCAGTTTTTATAATTTCCACGGAAAAGCAAATTTTCAGATTGTTTAAATGGAGGGCACTTTGGGCAGATATATTCGAGGGACGTCAGCCTTTTAGCCTGTAGCTATGGTTCAGTTGTTATGTCATTTCCACCTCTTGCCTGATAATTCTGGCTTCTTCTGTATGACTCGGCAAGCACAGTAGTTTACCAGGCCTGCTACCCTGATCGTACAGTTCATTTGTGATGCAAGCCACATTTTCCTGGCTTTATCCATCTGTACGTGTTTATATCTTAGTTGGCGTTTTGTAGATGTTTTAGACCGTCTTCCATATATTTTTCCCTGACTTTATTTTCAGCCTCCGTTATTTGGTGCTGTATATTGTTTGCTTGTTCACATTTTGCGTGTCATGCTGAGCTGATAACTCTCCCTCTCATGAGTGGCTTGTTTGCTTCCCAAACAGCAGGAGGCAATCCACAGATCGCACATTGTTCTGAAAGTATTGCCAGGTGTCTTCAGAGTCTACCTCTAAACCTTAGTTTGGTTCGTCACTACAGGATCAGACTCCACAATGACTATGATTGAGGGGCTGTGCTGTACACTTGAATTTCCAGTGTGACATTATTGGAGAAACCATGAACATGCAGACAGACTGCAGCTATTCGCCGCAATTCAGTGGTTGGGACAAAAAATTGGGGGAATGATTTATGTGTGTCTCAGAGAAAGTGTCTCTCCCTCTATATTACTGTGGTAATGTCTCTTGAATGTGAAAAATCTCACTGAGGCAAGTTCATTGGGGCCATCAATTGAGTTCCAGATCAGTGTCACTCCCTGTTCATTAGTCCATTAGAGTCTCTTTCTATAGATATAAAGTCTGGTGGCACGTCCATTTAGATAGTGCTTATGTGACTGAGTCCTGGTGTAAGAGGTAGGGGTGCATATACCATGAGCAGTGTAAGCTGTATATTGTGCCAGATGGCATAATGTATCAGCCTAGCCTATCTGTCTTTGTTCGATTTACATGTAGTTTGAGGCGCTGATTAGTTAGTATAACTACCACTCTTGACCCCTTTCTGATTCCTTTCTGTTAGGCCAAAGTGTAACCGCTGTTAAGTAAGCATATACATTCATTTCCAAGGAGGTGTCTCCTGTAATATGAGAACATCTGTGTTGTATTGTTTCACTCGTTTAAGAATAGCATCCCTCTTTGCTTTGCTTAAAAGATCATTTACTTTCCAAGTAAGGCATCTGAATTTTGCTTATGTGTTTGAGTGAATTTCACTTCTGGAGTATGATTATTAGTCTAGTGGATTATCTATTATAAGTAGACAAGTGAGTGTGCAATATGTCGCTGATAATCCTAAAAACGAACATTGGAAAAATCCCATCCCAGACTTTTAACGTTAAAGCTTCTGTCAAATAAGCTCAAATGTTGAGTCTGGTATCATGCCAGATCATGGCTGTGCTCCCACCTTCCTTAACTTATTCCCACTTAATTTATGGTTGCCTGTGCTGTGCCTCTTGTAGTGGACTATTATTTAGGTTGAGTCATTGCCTTCTTTTTCACTCCTAATTTCCTTATCTATGTGTTCTTCCACAATAATTTAAACAGTGTTCTCTTGTTTACTGGTCTGTATTTGTTGCAGATTGAAGTGCAGGGTAAGGAGAGAGTTTGACAGATCTCAAGGTGGGTATCTCCTCTGCCCACTCTCGCAATGCCAGGGATCGGGGTAGTGTTGAGGGGCTTGGGCAGAGGAGTGGTGATGAAGCTCAAAGAAGGTGCCCTACTATTATAGGCTTATGCTGTTATATATGTACGTTTAAAGAGTTACTAACCAATTTGCTAATAAAACCCTTTTCTCCAAAAATAAAAGTTAATATTGTAAAACGTACCAAAAGAATAGCAGCGTGAATTGCACATTTAAACAATTAAGAATAATTAATATAGACTTTAAAAATAACACCACCCAGCCAAACCCTAAGGACAGCCTGTAAAAAAATGAATAAAAAAATGTCGAGTTATATTTTGAAATTAAACAAAATATTTTCAAATTAGCAAAATTAAAATTTAAAAATATATAAGTTGATACGTGTATTGTTTAAAACACTACCCAAGTCCCCAACAAGCCCGACCCAAAATATGCATTTTGTACACAATTAAAACCATATTAAACATGTAAACAAATAACCATTAAATAAACTGTGAATACTTTAGAATATATTAATTAATATATAAGTGAACACTATCCAATCAATTCCCCCACTTAACCAAACAACCCAAAAATATACATTAATGTACAATTACAAAATATTCTCAAAATATAAATAATGAAATAAAATATAATAGAATATAATAAAACAAGATAATAACACATTAAAGTAAACAATGTATTAAGCTTGTTATTTTTGTAAGACTGTCTTCAGACCCAGTTCTTAAAGTCACAAAAGTGCACCCATGGTCTATGCCTTTGAATTAGTGGCTTTCATTAATTCACAAGACCTTACAGAAGTAGACCAGGAAATCGATTTCCGCAGCCAAATAAGCTAACAGGTTGATAACAGTCTGACCCGGTTGGTACTGATATAAAAGCATTTTACTAGGCTTCACTTGGCTGTAACAATTGAATGTTGAGCTCCAGTGTAATCCAGGGTTTCATTGGTGTCCAGGATGCCATACGTAGAATGCCATAAATTTGATCATGACGTCACAGTGCTAATGCTGTGGTGTCAGTTCCTGACAGTACCTCACCTCTAGGACCTACCATCGGACCAGAGCCTGACCTGTTGGGGGAATCTTGTATGAAATGCCCTAAGGCATGGCATCTGAACTTTGGATGCAGGTTCTCAGGTTCTTTTATGGGATTCACAGCCCTTCCATTTGATCAGATAATACAATTTTCCACTTCTTTCTCTAGTATTGCTTGAACTTCTTACATGAGACCCCCAACACTTTTATTTGAAAAGGAGCAACTGATATATAGGTAGCTGTTTTTACTGTTTACCGTTTCCAACAATAACACACATAAGGTTGGATAGGTCTTTAATGCATGAGAAAGCTTAAGGCACCCAGTGTAGTCTGTCATCTTTTGAACTGGGAACCCATTAAAGCAGAGCTAAGGTTTGATATCCAGCAAGATGTAAATGCCTTGTTGATGGCCACGTGAAAGGTAATGTTCATGTGTCCAAGCATTCATTTAGAATAGGGTTCGTGGATGTACTTGACAAAGGTATGAATACGCACTTGACAACCTGAATGGTAGAGAAAAACGAGACCATACTGGAAACCTTTGTATAGTTATTGTGTCAAAACTCAGCTAACCCGATTTGGTCTACTGATTCCTCTTGTGTTTTTATTTTTTTTATTTAACATAGCAACACAAGTATTGTTTTTCAATCCTTTATTACAGCATTCTTTTTCACTATCTGGTAAGCAGTGGATAGATGAAACATTGCCCATTTGCGTGCAGTGTTTCCAAAAACTGCGTCAAATTGTAGTCCTCAGTCAGAAGCAATGTAAAAGTTGTCAGTCCATGCATACGTACTATTTGCTGAAGAAAGGCTTTTGCCAGTTTAGATGTGGTAGTCACTCCTTCCAATTAAGTATAATGACATTTTTAATTAAAAGGTCTGCTTCAACTAAAACCATTTAATACCCTAGATCTTTGGGTGGATCCACTACCAGATCAATAGAAGTAATGTGCTAGGGCACTAGCAGATTTGGTAGATGATGTAACCAACCAGCTGTCTTCTTGTTATCCAATTCAGCATGGATGCAAGTATCACAAGTTGTTAGACTTGTTTCCAGTCTTCATGAAGTCTTTCACTAGAATGACCGTGGTATGAGGTTTTGAGTCTTTAGTTCCACTTGAATTCTCTTCCAAGGGCGCATCATGGCTCCATAACCTATCCAGTTTCAGCAGCATGGCAGTAGAAAGATGTAGTTTCCCTTCCTGATACAGTAATCCATCATGAGGTTGGTGCATTAGCTGTTGGGAAAGCCAGATCCTGACATCAAGCACCGTTATGGCCTGTTGTAAATCTGAAATCCAGCCTTCCAGCATGTGACCAATTTCTAGAAAAGAAGGCAACACGATGTAACAGATAGTCAACAGCTTGATTAGAAGCAAACCCCCCCCCCTCCACACACACATAGGACTGTGTTCCGTCCAGATAGAGGAAAATTAGGAGCAAGGTAAATTTGACTGTCAAGAGGTTTCTAAGAACAATCAACTTCCAGAGACCACTTGAAAAGTAGCCTTTTCTAAAGTAAAGCTGTGATTGGTGGTACAGTGAGAAAATTCAAATATAAATTGCCTATAAAAATTTGCAAAACCCATAAGACTTTGAACTCTCTTACTACAGCTGGAGCTGCCCTTTGAGAAATTGGTTGATCCTTTGAACTACATTTAGGGAGCCTTGCAGAGAAACCCAACAGGAACAAATATGAAAACTAATTATTGGACTGTGGTGGTATTTCTCCCATTTTCATGTGAGCTGTTTTCTTTGTGGATCTACAGAACCTTCTGAAAATGGAGTGTATATGTATTTTTCTCCGAGGATGAATAAATCAGTATGTTGTCATGTAAACAACCACAAATACATCTAGAGACTCTCAGATGACACTGACAGAATGCTGAAAAGCGATTGGAGGTTTGCATAGTCCAAGGGCATAACTTGATATTTAGATAAGCTAGATTTTTGTCCTAACATCAGTTTCCCATCCATCCCCATCCCTGACTTGTGATAAATTATATACTTTTCATACATCTAAAGTAGTAAATCTAGTTGAGGCACTAACCTGATACATAAGGAGAGGAGTCAAGGTAAGGGGATGGTGGATTTTGATGGCCATTTGATACCTTGTAATCTATGCAAGACCACCACTCAGTAACCTTCTTAGGGACAAAAAAATTATGGGGAATGGGGCTAGATATTAGATGGGTGAAAATGTCAATTTATGAGCTATTTGTCCAGGTATTTTCAGACCTGCATGTATTCCTGTTCATGTAAAACTTATAGGAGATCGCAAGGGATTTTAGCATCTAACTTCAAATTAATCTTGCAATCAAATCCCTATGCAGAGGCAAAGTCAGATCCATTTATTCACTAAAAATATCCACAAAATTTTGATTTAAATCTAGCATATCAGAAGTCGTGTCAGTGCTTCTATCCAAAAGTCGGTCTAGCTGATTTCACTACTAATTGAGCCAAGCACTGAAGCTAATTTGGATATTAGAGAGACTGTCTTGATCATACAATTTACAGTATAAGTATTTACCTGTCATAAGCCAAAGCACCCCAGGTATGATTTCATAGATAGGAGCATTAATTAGGTATAGATGACATTCTTTTGTATGATCCATGCCCCCACCTAGACAGATAATCTCGAGTATATTTGTTTGATGGGTCAGTGTCAATAATGCATTTAATTTTTTTTTTTTTAAATGCAGCCCATTTTCCTTAAAGGAAAACGGGATGTGTTTAAAAAAGGAAAGGTTTTATTTTCATTTTTTAAGAGTAGGTAGTGGTCCGCAAGACCACTGCCTGCTCTAAAAAAAAATATATATATATTTTTACAACCATTGTCAAAAGGGAAGGGTCCCTTGGTCCTTGAAAATGGGTTTCCATCTACTTGAAGTTGGAGGTAAAATGTGAATGTATTGCGCCTGCATTTCAGTCGCAAAACATTCATGCATACCACTGTGATTCAGTATTAGGCAGGGATGCCCTAGATGAGTCCCTTCCTAATACTGAATCGCAAACCTGAATTGCGATTCAGTGACAGGTTATCAGTTTGCAGTTTGGGCCTGATACATACAAAAATGCCTTTCCTGTTTCCGCAAACAGCTCGATTCTGCAAATCAGACAGTTTGTGAATGGAAAAAAAGCTTTCTACAGTGTTCTAAATGGCATTTTTAGGGTGTCAGCTCCTAACTGCACTGCAAACGTTCAGATTCTGATTTGGATTTATACTTTGACCCAAATAACACATGTTCATCTTAGTCCGAGTGTGTGGGTCTAAATCTTAAACAGTTTCTGCAAAGTGAGGTACTTAAACTTCTTTGAGGGACAATAGGAGACAAGCATCCTGTCTGTCCAAATTGGTAAAACAAAACAAAATCCAAAATTAATAGCCCCTTCCTGAAACTGATGAATTAATTACAAGACCAAGGCTATCATTATGCATTTACCTGTTATTACTGAACAGGCCTCGAAAAATCTACTTGCTCACTTGTGAATGAGATTTTTTTCAGGTCAGGCTATTTTTAGGACCTACTGGTCCCTTCTGGCAAGTGAACTTGGGCTGCTAAGGAACACGTGTTCTGTTCCTTTAAAAATCAATGAGCAATAATGATGCCTTTAAATTTTGTTTTATCTTGACACATTTGCTGTCTGTTCAAGGACAGGGGTCAAATGTCTGTTTGTCTTTATGCTAAGTGCTGCTGTTATCCCGAAAAATGGTGTTTGCTTTTTTTCCTCTTACTACAGTTAGACGATTTTGTAAAGTGTGCTGTCTAACAGTCATTCTGAAACAGAAGGCTTTGTCAGTTTGTTTTCTAATACACAACATTTAAATAACTTGTAAATAAATATAACAAATAATTCAAAATATATCCAGAATTACAAAAGCACCTTTTTTTGTAATTCAGAAGTTTGATGCAAAGATTTTAAATAGGAGCAAAACAAATCATAACACTTTACTTGGTGATAACCAAATGACATATAGTTGCAGAAACTGGATTTCCAAACATTACTGTTTGTACACTGTATAGTTTTATCAGTAAAACTGCATGTCAGTCGGAAAGCTTGTGGCCATTTCAATGTAAAATGTGCTGATTGGAAATGATAGTTTTGAACCACGATTAGAGAAACATTCTTGCACCGCCCTGATGACAATACTGTTAATGAACTAAAAGCAGGGCCACTGGAATTATGCAGCAGGAGAGGTCCATATTATGCATCAGGGTTGAAAAAATTCTGTGGCTAGAAAAAAGACAAATTATGTGGCATGATGTGGTATATTTTTCAATAATATTATTTAATTATTTTCTCATTTACAAACTTGGTAAGGCTCTGTCATTAGTACCAATTTAAAACACAAACATAGCAATAAGCAACAGAAAGGTGACCAGTCTAGCTTTGCATTCCTCTTTTATTGGTTGTTCAGATAAGTGATCTCTTTTTATACCTTTGTTGGTTTTATGGTGTGCATGCCTTCTATTTTTCCTTCTTTATGTTAACCTAGATGGTCATGCCATTATTTAAAAAAAAAAATAATAAGTTCTCCACTATGTTTCTTTTATTTTCTGTCATATGAACACTAGAGGCGTCATTTTCTGTCATGGGAGTACTAGCGGCGTATTATAAAGGTCAAAATATTTCTCAGCGTGAATTGTTATGCATTTAGGCTACTTGGTTTATTTTGATCATTGCAGTGGATATGGTACATCTTGCTGCTTGTTTACTGTTGCTTCTTGGTAGTGGACCAACGCTGTGCTGTTTTATGCTTCTGCACGTGGAACTCCCTTTGTTGTAGGCAGGCCGGCGTGCTGCCAACCAACTTTCCCCTTCTCAGCCTATTTCATGTGATGCCTGGCAAGTCAGTGTAGTAGGAAGAGGGCAAGGCCAATGGCAGCCATTTTAGCTTGGGAAATATGGCTTTTGCGCTCATGAGCACATTCCCATGGTAACTGTCTTGGAGCCTGTTTCAGGCTTACTGCATTCACCCGTGCTTTGGACATTTAGGACATTTTTTACTTCTTCAGATAGTTTTATATATTTATATGTTTTGTTTTTGCTTTAAATATGTCAAAATAATGTGGGGTTACATGCCTTCATCCCATTGAGTTAAATGAGGAATTATTTAGGAAAATATTTGAAGGGGGGCGAAGGGCCTCAGTTAGAGAAGCAGTGAAAACTGCTTTGGGCGAATGCAAAGGAAATAACTGTTCAGCTGAGGATTACTTTTCTATCAGAAGACAGAGTTCCTGTTTCTCAGAAGAAGGATGGGAAGACAACCAATAAGACGAGGTGCCTTGTTAAGAAGGGCAGTAATGTAAATGCTGAGAAAATCATCTCTAAAAAGGGTGAGCATTCCACCCATTTGGTATCTGGTAGCCCTAGCGCCATACAGAAGGCGGTGTCCTTGGCGGCACAATAGGGAAATTTGTCCTTTGTGGCACAAAAGATGAATATGGATCCTAATTTATGGATGATGATCTGTATGTGAATGGAGGTTTGATTTTGATGAAAATGTTCTTGACGCAGAGGAAAATTTTGATATTTTGGAAAGTATAGATAATGACTTAGAATGGCCTTCTACCTCAAAGGCATTTAAAGACCCTCGGGGTAAGGACATGTGTAACCCTAATGTATTAAGACCTCCCTTAGTTCTGAATGGTAGCAAATAGAACATGTTGCAAAAATTATAACCTTTTGGTTGAGGAAACTGGATAGGGAGACTCATAATATAATGAGGACGGAGTGTTCAAAACCATTTATTGAAAGTAAGACCTGCAGTGCTCCTAATCTGGATATAAAGTTCATTACCTTTCTCTTGAAAACTGGAAAGGATTCAAGAAAGGGCATTGAACATTGCCTGAATTAATGGCAGGACAAATTGTTAGATCTTCTGGGTCCCTTAGCACGTATTTGAGAGATTGCAGAGGAGGCATATTTAAAAGGAATGATTATTGCTGTGGGCCAACGAGCTATTTGCATGCTTGGAAATGCAAACATTGGCCTAATCTCAGAGAGGCAAGGCAATTCTTATGAGAATGAATCCCAAGCTAGCAGGTTTAGTCAATACGAAGGATTTGTGAGCTGTTTGGGAAAGAATGGCTCCACCTTTACTGCCCTAAGCAAGGCCTAATCAAATGAGACGTGTTTTTAACTCTAGAGTCTTTGAAAGGGCTGACATTAGGGTACTGCATTTTGGCTTTGGATTACAGAGGTCCCATTACTATTCTCAGAACTCCAGAGGTTACGTATGAAATTTCCACCCTCGCTTGGGTTTCTTTCTTCAAAGCCGGAGATCCATCTGTTCCTCTGGAAATAGATCTAGATGACAAAACTCTGGACGTCAAGGTTAGTTCACATATTTGATTTGGTTCTTCCCATACAAAATTGGGTGGAAGAATGAGGTTTTGTACTCAAAACTGGGCAAAAATAATAAGACCCATGATTTTTGTAAACGGCAGAAGGCTTCAAGATAGACCTTTTAAAGGTTCCTGTTTAAAAATTCCAACCAACAGAGTTAGTTTAGGACAAGGAACATGCAGTTTTCGTAGATTTAGTGGTTTCCCAAATGTTGGAATAGGAGAGATTGCAAGAACTGTAGATTGGGGAGACACTTTCAATAGTTTATCTAGATGATATATTACTGAAGTCTCAGGTAAAGGAAGAGTTTCTAAAGCTCTTAAAGTGGACGATGTACCTTTTGGAGAGTTAGGTTTTTTGATAAATATAGAGAAGTTGATTTGGTTCCCAAAACAGAATATAGAATTTCTGGGCTTTCAGGTGGATACTATATTGTCTCCGTTATATCTTCCTCCAAAGAAGATAAAGAAAGAAGTACAGTTTGTTGTATCAAAAGTTGTTGTTTTTCTAAAGGTCTTCGCAGGAGTAATTGGACTGTTATCCTCCTCCATCTAGGCCATTGCTCTAGGTTCTCTTCATTAAAGAGACTGAAGGGCTGTGGTCTGAGGAAAGGTTTACGGTACACAGACTTGATTTCTTCATTCTTGGAGACGAGGAAAGACTTGAAGTGGTGGTTGGACAACTTAGAGATTTAGAATGGCAAAGTGGTTTTTGGAAATGCTCAGAATAGATCGTGGATTCAGACACCAGCCGGTCAGGGGGCGGAGTACATTGGAATGAACTACAGCAGTAGATGCTTTTCTTCAAGATTGGAATCTACACAGTCACAGGCTTTTTCCCCCATTTGCATTGATTCAAAGTGTTGTTGAAAGTCAGGAAAGAAGGATACAGTATTGTCTTTGTGACACCACCCCCCCCCCCCTTTCTGGACTTTTGAAGTGTGGTTTCCAAACGTTGATAATTACATGAGCATCCTGTCTGACTCCATCCGTTAAAAAAATTAATCCGAAATAATTAGGTCTTTCCTAAAGCTGATGTTTCTCTTGGAGATCCAGACTCACTCTGGACTGTGCCCATGTCCTCCAAAAGCTTCCCAGAGCTGTAGCCTCTGCCTACTCCCAGTATTTTTCAATGCAAAGCATAGAGAAAAAGCAGGCACAGCCTTCATAGCTGGGATTCCAAGATGGTGGTTGCTGTAGTGAGTCTTGGGAGAACTGAAGATTACACAAGACTATGCTACTAAAACATGAGAAAGGAAGACTGCACTGCTCCTCCACTTGCATCAAAGGCTATAGTGCAATTTATTCTTTAATATTAATATACACACATGTTAGTGTTAATAAATTGCAGCATAATAGTAATAAGTTACAGCCAAATAGGGTAACAAGTTCATGAAACACTGACCTGGTTGATACTGACGTGGACGTTTTCTGTTAACCTGAACTGGATCATTTGCAAGCCTTAAGTGTTATGGTCTTCTGAGGTCCAGTTTACCCCGAGGTACTACATCTGTCTGAGGTCACTTTACCTGGAATGTCACAAGGTTGACTGTGATGCCACTCTACTAATTTTGCGCAGTTGGTTCCTGACACCATGCATGTGGAAGAAAATAAAAGTATTTTGTAGATAAGACAGCGTCTTTGGTGTATACAGAATTAAATAGCTACATGCAATCTGTAACTGTGACTGGCAACACAAAAAGGTAAAACAAGATAGTAAGAGTGTAAATCTTATCTGAATTAAATGTAATTTTCTCCATAGCAGTACATTTCAGTGATGGTATATTCCATAGTCCAATGAAAATGTCAAATTGTTGACAACACCCAGTTTACCATAATCTAAATAAATTGGACTGATTATGAAGTATGAAATGTAACAATTACATATAGTGTGAGAGAATATATTAACATGGATATGTTAAATGGCAAGATGACTGCTGAAATAACTGTACAATCTCAGCAATTGTAATGAAGACAGCAGGGTGAAAAAACATGAGCCTCTGGGGTACGAATGGTATCGATGAAAACACCTGGGATTGATGTTTAGCGAGCACTGGTAAGAATTTGCATTTTGATGATAGGATTCAAAAGTGCTGAGTAAATGTAGTCACCACATTGATATTTGAGGTTAGTATCGCTTTTCGTTCTGATGTAAACCAGAGAAACTGACAGTTATATTATTGGACATTGGAGGTCTGTACCAAACTTAAAAACATTTGTGCTGGTCATCTGTTATTGACAAAAGGTTTGTTCTGAGCAAAAAGACAATTGAGGGTTATGCTATAAAGGAACTATATGGTCTGAAACTCATTGCTCTAAAATTATGGAACCTCACTTTAACTTGGAGAGATTCTAGAAAGCAACTTAAAAGGAATAAATGTCCACCTGTACAAACCATTTGGTTTGACATTATTGGCTAAATGCATGTTACCAATCGATTTATTCTAGTGATTCCCAACATCTTTATAGGGTCCCTGTGCTTGGCAGAATAGTCAAGGGTACAATGATCGAAACTTAAATGAACAGTGGTGGCCTGTGTGGGAATTTCACACTCCACTGGAGTTATATCACTGATAAAGGAATCAAAAAAATATAGCATTGGAGCTTCACTCATGTCTAACTTTCGGTGTCTCCTAGACTAAAGTGGGACGTCACTATCTTTAATGTGGCCTAAACACTTAAAGTTGGTTCCTTTTGTTGCAAGGATCTCACTCATGAAACCAACACTGCATCTAGTCTTGATTAAAGCTGTTTATTTCCCATTTTGCTAGACCTGCTGCAAAGTGTCAGACTCCTGACTAGGACATGCTATGATCCGGAAGTTTTTTTTTAGCAGACATTTGACATGCATGTAGTTTCTGCACATTCTGAGGTGGAAAGTCAGTTTTTCCAAAACTGTTCTGCAATAGCGAGTCTGCAATTTTCATCAAACAGTGCCTCTTTGGAAGAGACAAAGATACAGGCATGGCAGTACAGTCTAAATATTTTCACACAAGAAAGCAAAATACAAAGTCTGTAGTGTATAACGTAGGCATTTTAAAATGCGTTTTATAACTTACAGACTTGCAAATGTACGTTAACCACTTGGATGCTAGGATTAACCTCAGACTCCCTCAACCCGCACTTAGCCCTTTTTTTAAACGTTTGCAGCAGTCTGTGCTTAAAGTTTTGTAACCTTTCTTTTTTCCCATAAAAAGTATCTAGGCCAGACTTGTGTGCTTTTTTCACCACATTTTGGGGGTTGCAAAGGTACCCAGGGTTTTTCGATTCTCCTGGAGGTTATCTAGAGAATAGCCAAAATAAAGCAACATTTTGGTTGTCGGAAAAATGTGCTGAGCAAGAAAGTTTATGAATTCCGCCTCCCCACCCCCCATTCTTTCCGTAAAAATGGCAGCAACAAAAGATCATTGTGGTCCAAGATTTCAGGAACAAGTACAGTTGTGAAAGTAAACCAATGATTTCTTTTTACCAGTGTTTTGCGTTTTTCTAACTGGTAGTCTGTTTGCAGATTCAACCTACTTCCAGTTTGTGGTGGAAACAAACCCGGAATGCTAATGATTTCTGAAAACTAGACAAAATTCTGAATTCTGCAAGGGGTTATTTGTGTAGCTTGCTAATTGTTTCGGAAGTCAAAATTAAAGTTTGACATTTTGATTCCATGTACTCCTTCCTGGCTTGCGGTGTAACCTTTGTGCTTTAAAAAAAAAAAAATATAATTTTTTTTTTTTATCCTGAGCGATATTATGCCCACCCACTTTGCCACCTTTAAGAACCACAGCCTTGTGTGTCTCTCAACGCCACCTACTCAGATAACATTTTTGCCTGGCTTGATACCCTGGGTGTAAATGTATTTTAGCTTGAGAATCTTTCATGGTCTTGTTCGCAAGTCAGATGGGTTCTGCTTCCTGCAACTCAAACTCTGCTATATTTGCAGGAGCTTCGGTACTACATCTTCATCTTAAAAGGAAAGTTTAACTAGTTTTCAACAAAAAGAGTCAATATATATCACAATCAAACTTGAGTCTGCCAACGCGTCTCTTACTAGATAATTTATTCACTCTGGGACTCGTTTTAGGCTGTTGAATCTTTTGAACCTGATTGAAGACACCTTAAGACGAGATCTCTAATCAACATGTCAATCAATAAGTCAATAACGTCATCAATATTCACCATAACAAATCAATTAGATTAATCAGTAACATTAATAAGTCTCGGAAACCACTATGACCTTTCAGTCATGAATAACCTCACCAGTTTAGTATGATTTTATGATGTTTATTCCCTATTGATTACAATTCTACTAGTAAGTTTATTAATCTCAAAACCATGAAACACATCAGTATTGTCATAATATGGCAACTCAAATAAGATTTAATCAAAGCAAAGATCACGAACATTAGAACATACCACGTCGTCAACATAGGTTAACCTTAGCAGAGTATCATTAGCGCACTTTTCAACAAAGCATTGATTCAGTCATTTGTCTATTTGCGTCCGTTTAGTGAACCCCTTAACTAACCTCGAATTAGCATTGGCATGTTGGGCTTCATGCAAAACAATTTTGGCAACACGAATTTAGAAAACATCTGACTATGGTCTCTGTCAAAAGAAGCACTTGGTACCTAGAAAGAAAAGGCAAACAGACAATTACAATTTCATCATCATATAGTTACCCTCCGTAATGGGTCAGCATACAGTCAGTCTTCATCCTCAGGACATCAGTTGATTCGCCATCAGCCAGGAAACACAGCAAAGTTCAGGAAGACGGGGTAAGTAGGGACACTTTCCTCATAAGGAGGAGAAGTATAGAATGGGCAAGGTAAGGGTAACCATCCGTTTGAAGAGTCAAACAGCAAAGTCTTTAGGCAGAGTGACAAAGTGTCTGGGTCATAGCAAGAATAATTTGCAATGGCATCTCCCAATGGCTCCTCGTGTCAAAGGTTTTTATCCCTTTTCTGTTGTACAGTCCCCTAATTTCTAATTGGGCAGGTTTGGCACACCACTATCTCCCTCCAGTGGTTCTCCAGTCGTACCATCAATATTGTCACCTCATAACAGTTCTCATGTAGTTTATTGGTTCTTGTGATTGACGTCTTCAACGGGTAGAATGTCCGGTATGATTTCATATTCTCGTGGTCCTCTCGCATTCCCAGTCAGTAGTTCCATTGTCTATACCGGTTTAGCCGACCTTGTACCTTTTGCGAGTCTACACTGTTGCATTCAGCAAGAATGTTTCCTTGAGCAAGTCGAGTTTCATGAGAACGGATCTACTGCAGTTACACTCATCTTCTACCTTCTGGAAAAATACGATTACATGTCCTTCAGCAAGTCAGCACACTGCACGTTAGAAAAACACATTTAATATGAAACCGGGCAGCTAGGCCCAGACTCACGCTAACTAAGGCCTAGTGAATTAATTAGCAAAACCTAAATATGTATATCTCTTAATACTAATACAAAATCATACATTAGTGCATCAATAACTCTTTATTAGTCCCCGTATAAATTGGCGGCCACTCCCCGTGGGCACGTTTCAGACTCACGTTTAGTAAAAACACATTAATACATTTTCTATCAGGGATTATTATGCATTAGTTCATAAACATTTCATGTTAATTCTGATTATGAGAGCTATGCTCCAACAATCCCTCCTCTGACACTTGTCATCACACAAAACCTTTCCCTTCACAACCTTTCACTTTCTTAAATTACGCATTTCAATTTCTTCTCCCTTCCTTAATTTTTCATAAGTTTCTTTGAATATTTCCTCCTTTTTCTTTTCTTCTTTCCTTTTATTGCGTTTTGTCAATTTTTCTGTAATTCTTCATAGTCCGAATAAAAAAGGCTAGAACAATCAATATACCCCATATTATTTTTGCAAGAATCCCATTCCAAACATTACTAAACCAATTCCCTACTTAGGCAATTTCCTTTCCAACCTTTTCCCAAACTCCAGGTTCCTTCAGCTCCTTCAAATCTGTACTATCTCTTGTTAGGTTAGTAAGCATACTCCTAATCTTATTACTATTGTCAGGTATGAATGCACGACAGTGGCGCTCATTAACCCCTAGGTTGCCTTGGATGAGGTGACCTCGTCCAAGGCGGACGAGGTCACCTCGTCCTACACCTGGGAACTGGGGGGAGCGCTAGCGCTCCCCCCCCCCCATGTGCACCCCACCCCATGTGCACCCCACTCACCCCCCCCCCCCCCCCAAAGGCAGGGATGGAAGGGGAAGCCCTCCCCCACAATCCCTCCCACCCCCCCTTGATGGATTTGTCACAGGGCCTCCTCCCAGCTTCCAGCGCGATCGCAAGGGAAATGCTTTGCATTTCTCTTCGGATCACGTGGGGGAGGCCGAGAGAGGCTTCAAAGGGAAGGAAAGTTATTTTCTTCCCTTTGAAGTCTCTCTCTGCGTTTCAAAAGCCGGATTGCAAAGCAATCCGGCTTTTGAAACGCCCACTAGACACTAGGGATTTATTTTTTATTTGTGAAAGTGGCATAAGGGAGCGACCCCTTGGGCAGGAGGGCCATTTTTTTTGGAAGGCCTTTTCTGGCCCCCCGGGGGCAGAAACCTCTAGGCATCAGGGATCTTTTTTTTTCCTTTTTGTTTTGTTCTGTTTTTTAGGAGGTGGGGAGCGACCCCTTAGGCAAGGGTCGCTCCCCTAGGGGGCAAATTATATTTAGGCCATCTCTGGCCCCCTTGGGGGCAGATTGGTCTATTTTTATGAGGCCAATCTGCCCCTAAGGGGGACAGAAACCACTAGACACCAGGGAGTTTTTTTTTTTTTTTACGTGAATTTCAAGCAAGGGGAACGACCCCTTAGGCAAGGGTTGTTCCTCTGGCGGGCAAATTTATTTTAGGCCATTTCTGCCCCCCCTGGGGGGCAGATCAGCCTATTTTGATTAGGCCGGGCAGAAACCACTAGGCACTGGGGATTTTTTTTTGTTTGTTTTACAGATGGGGAGCGACCCCTTGGACAAGGGTCGCTCCCTTGGAGGGGAAAATTTTATTTAGGCCATTTCTGCCCCCCTTGGGGGAAGATCGGGCGATTTTAGGTCAATCTGCCCCCAAGGGGGCAGAACCCACTAGGCACGGGGATTTTTTTTTTTGTGCCAATGTCACGCAGGGGGAGCGGCCCCGTAGGCAAGGGTCGCTCCCGGGAGAGGGTTGGGGGCGCAAATTTATTTTAGGCCATTTCTGCCCCCCTGGAGCCGGCTGAGCTAGAGGCCAAAATCTACAGGTAGGCACTTTGCAAAAAAAACCTCTGTTTTCTGTCAAAAATTGTGATGTGTCCACGTTGTGTTTTGGGGCATTTCCTATCACAGGCGCTAGGCCTACCCACACAAGTGAGGTATCATTTTTATCGGGAGACTTGGGGGAACACTGTGTGGAAGGAAATTTGTGGCTCCTCTCAGATTCCAGATCTTTGTGTCACCGAAATGTGAGAAAAACGTGTTTTTTTTTTTAGCCAAAGTTTGAAGTTTGCAAAGGATTCTGGGTAGCAGAACCTGGTCAGAGCCCCACATATCACCCCATCTTGGATTGCCCTAGGTCTCTAGTTTTCAAAAATGCACAGGTTTGGTAGGTTTCCCTAGGTGCCGGCTGAGCTAGAGGCCAAAATCTACAGGTAGGCACTTTGCAAAAAACACCTCTGTTTTCTGTCAAAAAATGTGATGTGTCCACGTTGTGTTTTGGGGCATTTCCTGTCGCGGCCGCTATGCCTACACACACAAGTGAGGTATCATTTTTATCAGGAGACTTGGGGGAACATAGAATAGCAAAACAAGTGTTATTGCCCCTTGTCTTTCTCTACATTTTTTCCTTCCAAATATAAGACAGTGTGTAAAAAAGACGTCTATTTGAGAAATGCCCTGTAATTCACATGCTAGTATGGTCACCCCGGAATTCAGAGATGTGCAAATAACCACTGCTCCTCCTCACCTTATCTTGTGCCCATTTTGGAAAAACAAAGGTTTTCTTGATAGCTATTTTTCATTCTTTATATTTCAGCAAATGAATTGCTGTACACCCGGTATAGAATGAAAACGCACTGCATGGTGCAGCTCATTTATTGGCTCTGGGTACCTAGGGTTCTTGATGAACCTACAAGCCCTTTATATCCCCGCAACCAGAAGAGTCCAGCAGACGTAACTGTATATTGCTTTCAAAAATCTGACATGGCAGGAAAAAGTTAGAGTAAAACGTAGAGAAAAAATGCTGTTTTTTTCACCTCAATTTCAATATTTTTCTTTTTTAGTTATTTTCTGTAGGAAACCCTTGTAGGATCTACACAAATTACCCCTTGCTGAATTCAGAATTTTGTCTACTTTTCAGAAATGTTTAGGTTTCTGGGATGCAGCATTGGTTTCACGCCCATTTCTGTCACTGACTGGAAGGAGGCTGAAAGCACAAAAAATCGTAAAAATAGGGTATGTCCCAGTAAAATGCCAAATTTGTGTTGAAAAATTGGGTTTTCTGATTCAAGTCTGCCTGTTACTGAAAGCTGGGAAGCTGGTGATTTTAGCACCGCAAACCCTTTGTTGATGCCATTTTCAGGGAAAAAACCACAAGACTTCTTCTGCAGCCACTTTTTCCCATTTCTTTTGTTGTTGAAAAAAACGAAATTTTCACTGTATTTTGGCAAATTTCTTAGCCTCCTTCATGGGAACTCACAAAGTCTGGGTACCTCTAGAATCCCTAGGATGTTGGAAAAAAAGGACGCAAATTTGGCTTGTCTAGCTTATGTGAACAAAAAGTTACGAGGGCCTAACCGCGAACTGCCCCAAATAGCCAAAAAAAGGCCTGCCACAGGAGGGGGAAAAGGCCTGGCAGAGAAGACTCCGCCAGTCTTCGCTAAAAGAATGTCTAAAGCAAGCCGGTTTTGAAGAGTCATAGCCCTCTCCGCAGCAAGTTCAGTATCCATCAGGAGTATAGCCCCTGTGAAGTTTGTCAGCATTTTATCCACAATAGTAGACAACTTTCGAATCTTTATGGAGTTTATGATAACCCCCACTGAAGGAATTATGGCTCCAAATATATCACCTACGACAGCAGCCGCTCTGTCTCTCTTTTGTCTAGTATGATGTAATTCAGACATTTTAGGAAGTTGCTTTAAGTCGTCAAATTGGTAGATCTTTGGGAAAACTATTCCCAAATAACATTTCCCATAGCATCCCTTTTGAAGACGGTAATAAGCATTAAGTCCACATATGTAATGAATCCCAGGGATCGCTGGATCCTGTCCATTTAACATGAACGTCCACTTACTCTGAAACAAAAACACATGTCTGCATTCAGTCGTTCCCACAAACAGTGTCATGATCAGATTTTGGCCTATATATACAAAGCTTTCCTACATGTAATGCATCTGCAGCTAGCTTCTCTTGCACCTTTATTGCACTATAAGCATAATCATTTGCAAACGTTTGTTTTTCTAATCCCTTTTCTAGCTTTTCCTTTAACGCTTTTCTTCTATCATCAGTGTGATCTAAAAAGCTCTTCTCTACAGGTGTTAGTAAGCAGTTTAGATTATTGCGGTGCGCATAAGGTGCCCCAAATGTCAGTGTCGGCTCAAAGAAACCCCTAACTATTTTTACGCTATGATCCTTATCTGTTTTACTTAAAAACTCAATTATAGGCACAAAAGAAAACAATACTTCTATTCTAATCTAGATGTAGTGAATATGTTCTTGATCATAGAATCTTGTTATTAGCAAACTACAGCTTATTTCGTAGGTAAGCGACAAACTATGATAAGTAACCCCTTCTTGTACTGACAAAGGAATCTTCGTGCACACATAGCAATTCTTCACATCCATTGTTTCAACATACTCATTCAACAAGCGATACAAGACATTAGTAGATAGTTCCTTTTTCGTATTAGTTCCCTCATGCAAGTACTTAGTATCCTGCTCAGACCTTTCCCATGGTGTTAGTGTAGCAGTCCCAGGAGTTGGAGCTTTGTTAATCGCACTCTTATCCACCAATGGCATTCCCACAATCACACCTATAATTATTATTGCACACACAACACCCAAAATAACACTCAACCAACTACGAATCCTACCTCTATTATTATTATAATCTCTAGTGTTACTCATGATCTGTAAAGAATCAGAGAGCAGAATAATATAAAGCAAACAATCAACTTGAGGAAGATCAAAAGCTCTTTTTTTTTTTTTTTTCTTCGTGCAAAGTCTTTCTCTTGGCAAGTATTTACAGCGTTTCACTCACTCCCAGGACCCTTTTGTCAAATCAGGTTAGCAGCTTGTCCTAATCGTTTTTTCAGAGTCAATTCAGGTTAACAGTGTCACATCCGGTAATTTATCAGTCTCTTTTCTCAGGTTTCTTTCTCTATTTAATTTCAATTTAACACAGTCTCTTTCTATGGTTGAATTCAGGTGCCGTAGTATTGACCTGGAATTTCTCGATCAAAACAGAATGCCAAGAATTCTTGTTGCCACTCAGCTGATGTCGCATAAGCCCATTCAGGGCCTGCGTACCTCCTGTTTGCAACTCTTTCTTTTCAGTCTGTGATCACCCTGCAACTCTCCTTCACTGAGATCTTCTTTCCTTGTTGTGTCAATTTCTTCTTCTATTGTTTCATTAAGGACCACTTTCTCTTTTGCAGCTTGTGGTCCCGGCCAGTTATCTCCTTTATGTGTTTTCTTGCCGCTCGGCCTTTCAGGATGTTGAACAGTGCCCTCCTCTTGTGCTAGGGTGTTTTCTCTTGATGGATCTGCAAGCGGGTCAGGAGGAGTCGGAACACTTTGACCTCCTTCTACCTCACCTCCTTCGCCTTCAGGGTCTGTCAAGGGCTCAACTTCGAACCTGTATCCGTCTGCTTCTGGGAGAACCTCTCTTTGGGTCGGTCCTCCTGGCGCCTCAGTTGAGATAGGCTCACTGTCAACCCTCTGGATTTCGTTTGCTGTCTGAGTGACCAAGCCATCCTCAACGGGCTCTCCTTCAGTCTCAGTTCCCCTTTGATTCCTCTCTGGTCCTGAGACTTCCTTCTCTGCAGCTGTTGTTTTCGACAATTCGAGTTCCTCATCAGTTGGACACGTCACCTTCTTTGTGTGACTGGCATGGATCCAGTTTGGAAGTCCTGCACATTTCACAGCAGTAGTAGTTGTCAGTATTACTTGATACAGCCCCTTCCAACGTGGCTCCAAACACGACTTCCTCACGTGTTTCTTGACGACAACCCAGTCACCGGCTTTCAGGGTGTGACCTAGATCAGTTATTGGTGGCAATGTGGTAGCTTCCACCTGGTGAGAGAAAGAGCGGACCACGTCAGCCAGACCCTTGCAGTAGTCCAACACCATATCATCCGTGATATTCACAAGAGCATTTACAGGCACTGCGGGCAATCTCATAGCTCGGCCCATAAGAATCTCATGAGGAGACAGTCCTGTTTTCTTGTTGGGTGTGTTTCTCATTGACATCAGCACTAAGGGCAATGCATCTGGCCATTTCAAATTTGTGGCTGCACACATCTTTGTCATTCTCGACTTCAAGGTACCATTCATCTGCTCTACTAGTCCTGATGCTTCAGGGCGATAGCTACAGTGTAATTTCTGTTCAATGTTCAGGGCAGCACACAAGAGCTAAATCACCTCATTGTTGAATTGACTTCCCCTATCTGATTCTAAAGAGATCGGAAACCCGAAATGTGGTATCAACTCCCTAAGCAGCAGCTTCGCTACTGTGAGACTGTCATTTCTACGTGTAGGGTAAGCTTCAATCCAGTGACAGAAAATGCACACAATCACCAACACGTACCTCAAACCTCCACATACAGGCATCTCAATAAAATCCATCTGCATTCTGCTAAATGGACCTCCTGCCCTCCCAATGTGGCTAAAATTCATCACAGTTCCTTTCCCCGCATTCATCTGGTGACAGATAATGCACCTGTGACAGATAACTTCTGCAGCTTGTCTGAATTTTGGATTGAACCAATCGACTTTGAACAACCTGATCATTGTGTCTCTCCCAACATGTGCTTGACCATGGTAAAACCTCGCAAACTGTGACAAAAGGCTGTTTGGAAAAACTATTTTCCCCTCCTCTGAAACCCATAAATCATCAGATCTCTGTACGCATTGCATTTTGAGCCAGGAGCGTTTCTCCTCTTTGCTGGCACGTCCCTGCAACAATCTCAACTCATCCAGTCTGTCAACCACCCTTAATGCATATCCTGAGCATGCTTCATTTTCAGTTTCAGGTAACAATTCCCATTGGTCTCGAAACGATATACAGTTCAATGCACAAAACCTTGCGACTTGATCTGCATATCCATTTCCCATTGACACAAAGTCTTGTGATTTAACATAAGCATTGCATTTCACCACGGCAATTTCAAGAGGTAACTGAATCGCATGCAACAATTCCTTAATTATTTCGCCATTTTTCACTGGTGAACCAGAAGAGGTCAGGAAACCTCTCTGTGACCACAACTGGCCAAAATCATGGATGATTCCAAATCCGTATCTGCTATCAGTATAAATAGTGACTTTCAGGTTCTCAGCAGCGTGACATGCCCTAGTAAGAGCAATTAATTCAGGCACTTGAGCAGAGTATACTCTTTCGAGCCAGGATGCTTCTAGGATACCAGAGATTGTACACGCTGCATATCCAGCTCTCAGTACTCCTACTGAGTCTCTCAGGCATGAACCATGAACAAAGATAATGTAATCATTTTCTTCCAATTGGGTATCTTTAATGTCTGGTCTCGGTTTGGTGCACAGATCCGTTACCTCAAGACAATCATGTTCTACCTCTTCAGCATCATCAATGTCTGCATTTTCATTAGGAAGCAAAGTTGCCGGGTTCAACACAGTACATCTTTTTAGGATACATTTGGTGACCCCCAGTATAATTGTTTCATACTTACTTAGGTGAGCATTTGTCATATGTTGAGTCTTTGTTCGGGTCAACAGAATTTCAACTCAATTGTGGGACCATTACTGTTAAGGGATGTCCCATCACTATACCTTCACACTGAGTGAGGCTTTGACCAACTGCTGCAACTGCACACAAACAACTCGATAAGGCTGCTGCGACTGGGTCCAAAGTAGCTGAAAAATATGCTACTGGGCGGTTTGCACCTCCATGGACCTGTGTCAGGACAGACAAAGAACAAGCATCACGTTCATGACAAAACAATACAAAGGGCTTTGTGTAATCAGGCATACCTAAAGCTGGTGCCTTGCACATGCTTTCCCTCAGTTCAATTAATGCCCTCATTTCTTTCTCGGACATGGTTATGGCACCCGGGCCGTCTTGAATTTCTTTGACAGTCAACCTCACCAATGGTTTAGAGATAATCGAGAAGTTGGGAATCCACTGACGACAGTAGCCCACCATTCCCAAAAACATCCTAACGTCCCTCTTGGTTGTCGGGGGATTCATCTGCAATATGGCTGTCACCCTTTCTTTGGATATTTTCCTCAACCCTTTTTCAATCAGGTGACCGAAGTACTTCACCTCTTTCTGACAGTACTGTAGCTTCTTTGGAGACACTTTATGTTCGTTCTTTCCCAAATGATTCAGTAAGGCAATAGAATCGTACCTGTAGTCATCTCTCGTTTTGGACGCAAGTAACAAATCATCAATGTACTCTACTAGTCTCAAACTAAAAGGCAATTCTAATGATTCCAAATCTTTCTTCAATATCTGATTGAAGATGGAAGGTGATTCAGAAAACCCTTGAGGAATTCGACACCAACTGTAAACCTTGTCCAGGAATTTGAAACTGAAGAGAAATTGGCTGTCCTCATGAAGAGGCACCGAAAAGAATGCTTGAGACAGGTCCACAACTGTGAACCATTCTGCATCACACGGAACCTGAAACATAATCACTGCTGGATTTGGCACTATGGGGCAACATTTTACCACAATCTCATTAACTTTTCTCAGGTCTTGAACAATTCGAACTTTCCCACAAGGCTTTTTCAGACCCATTATTGGATAATTACACGGGCTGCTCATCACTTGTTTTAGAACCCCTTGCTTTACAAAGTCTGCAATTATCTGCGTCACCTGTATAAGAACATCTTGTGCCATGTGGTACTGCGGTACCTTGGGAAACACAGCATTTGGCTTCACTTCTACCTTGACTGGCTCTACTCCTCTTATTAATCCCACTTCCTTTCCTGTCAAGTCCCACACTTTCTCTGTCACTGTTCCCTGTAATTCGGCTGGTAAATCAGTCACTGTGAACATCGGGAAGAAGGTTATCAAAGGGTACTCCTCATTTGCGGTCTCCGTCTCTGAGATCTGACCATCGTCCCCTTCATCTTCACTGTTTGTCTGCACCTCAATCCCTCCATTGGAACAGGTAATCGAACACCTCGTCTTACACAGTAAGTCTCTTCTCAGTAGGGATACGGGACTCGAGTCACAGACTACAAATCTATGTAATCCCTGGAAGGTACCAATCTCAATTTGGACCGGATCTGTAATTGGATTTGTCAGGAGCTGATCTGCTACTCCTACCACCCTTATGGTACGCCCGAAAGTGGCAATTTCGGAACCTCTGTACTTCTGACTTTAGAGCGTGTAGCTCCTGTATCAACTAGGAACGAAACCTTATGACCCATCACCTTTCCCTGAACATAAGGTCCCGTCTGATCTACTTCTAGGGACACTGCAAGCCTGTACACCTCACTATCTGAACAATCATCCGACCATTCATCGTTTATTCCATCCTCCCCACGCAATGGGAACTGTTGTACTGTATCATTTTGACTCATTGTTTGACCGGTGACCTGTTGAGGAAGCATCACCTGTTGCTGTCCCATTGGAGCTAGTGATAACTGCATTTGCTGTCTAGGTACCATGGGGATCTGCTGTTGTACCTGCTGCATCTGTGCTGGTTAAACGCGTGGCATTTGCATTTGTTGCATAGGCTGGAGACCCTGCATCTGCACCATGTTATTCTGGAAATTCGGATTTTGACCCCTCACTCTTGGACCCCTCACATTTTGAAATGTACTGACATCATTGCTTTGTTGAACAACACCATCCTGCACCATCATTGGGCACTCCCGCTTCTAGTGTCCCACGCCCCTGCACGCGTGACATGGTAACACCTTTTTCATTCCTTGCACATCATTTTGAAACACAACGGTATTCAAATCTGGACCACGGTTCACAAAACCTCCTCGACCTCTGCCTCTTTGCTGCGACTGAAACATTCCGTTTCCTTGAGGTTGTTGTTGTACCACCTGCTGTACTCCATTTCTCTGCATCCCTGCCTGAGCTGCCTTAATTTGCACCACCATCACCTTTTCTTTCAGCTTTCTTTGTTTCAATTCAGTCTCATCACTACAGTATTTTGCATACTGCAACACCTCATCAATTGGCTTCGCTTGCCAACAGATCAAATGATTTTTAATCATCTGGCTAATCTCTGGTCTCAATCCTTCAACAAACCTAAACACAAGGTGATTCATGTCTTTCGGCTCTATGACCTCAGTACCACTGTAATGTTTGAATGCCTTCAACAGCCTCTCATAGTAAGCATGTATCCACTCTTTGCCCTCCTGTGACGTTCGATCAATTTTCTGCTAATCAGTAACTTTTGGCGACACTTTCTGCTCCAAAAACTAAATCACCTTATGGTAATACCTCCTCACTTCAGAAGACAGTGCTCCAGTAATCTTGTCCCTTGCCGGTTCCTCTGTCGGCCAATCCACACCCCTCTTGCATTCAAGCCATAAGTCTGCTGGAACTATAATCTCAAACGGGGTATTCAAGTCTTCCCAAAGACATTTCGCAAGCTTCACAAACCTGTCTGTCTGCTGATTCCACTCTATTGGCTTCTCCCTCAACCTGGGATAGTCATTTGTGAATGACAGAATGTCTCCCCTAGACCACGGTACATGGACTAGAACCCCTCCAGCTGTTTCTCTCATTGGTAAAATTTTTATTGTTCCCGTGTCTGGTGCAGCTTTCGCCTGCTTTGGTTCCGGGCAGTCACCTTTCTCTTTATCTCTCTTCTTTGCCCATCTGCCTTCCCACTTCTCTAATGCTCCCCAAATTTGAGCACTCTGCAATATCTCTTTAAGATGTGCATTCATTCCGGTGGATCTCATGTGATCGAAATCTTTAGGTTCAAAGTCTAACCTATAACTCCTCTTCATATGCTTAGTATTGTCTAAGTCTATGCCGTATTTGTCCGCTAGGTTTGCCAACCTCTGATGTACCCTGCTCACTTCTTTGGTTATTTTGGGGCACAGAAACCTCAATTCTGCTTCCGTGTATGACTCTAATCTGTTCACCCCCATTGTCCCTTCTACTAATTCTGTGGCTTCCACACCCAGCCTCACAAAATTCAGGTATTCCTCTTTCTGATCTGTCTGGTCACTGAAGTAGTCTGCGGAGTGTTGAGCTTGTCAAACCACTCATTCAATTGTTGCACTGTTAAGCCTTGCAACAAGACATTGCCAGACTGCATCATTGATGTCTGTGACGTATTTGCACTTATCACCTGTGGGGTTAGTGTACCTAACCCTGGTTGCCTCATTGTCTCCAAAGGAACCCCAATCGGACTGAAGTCCAACAAGGATCTAAACCTTTTGGCTGTCGGTCCCCCTTGTATCATTCCCTCCAAGTTTCCTGTGAACCCTCTTCTTATCGCCTCTTGGGTAATTATTTCTTGATCACATATGCTAGGCTTAGCTTGCGCATACAACGGTACTGGCGGACCAACAGTAATTGGCAATGATATAGCAGCTGGTGTCTGTCCAATTCCCAAACCCTGTGGAGCATTAACTCCCATAGCTTGATTCATCATGAGTGCTGTAGCTACTGACTGCGGTCCTGTGACAGAAGTGTAACTCAGAACCACCTGTTTCTGTGGCTGGGGCAGCAATTGTGGAGTTGGCTCAATCTGCACGAACTTTGATTTTGTGTATACTGGATCAGGCGGCACCATCAAACTCATAGTTGTCTCTAATACTGGGACATCAGGATAGAGCCTTTGAATTGGCGGTGGCTGCAACTGTATCTGTGTGTCTGGTGCAGTGGGTACACTGACACCATTCTGTATCGGAACTGTATTGCTGGTCTGTACTGTATTCGTGATTCCCTTAGTTTGTGTCGGATCTTCAGGACCCGCACTAGTACTCGTTCCATTATCATTCATGGCATATGGTGGCGGGCGATCATGTAACAACTGATTAAGAAACTCCTCATCGTCTGAATCATCTGCATCTGCCCAAGACTTCTGAGTCTCCTTCGGTTTACAAGAGCCCTTGTCGGTTTTACAAGTGGCCTTTTTTCCTTGTGTCTCGTCTTCTTGAGTTATTGCCAGAAACATCCTAACTTTGTCTACTATTCCCCTACTCCACATCTTAGTCTCGCTATCCCATCTAGCGTCTGCTAGAGTCTTTTCTGCTTTTCTCATTCTCCTCACACATTTCTGCTGCCTCTGTATGGCCATTAAATCCCAAATCGCTAATGCCTCAAACTGAGCTGGTCTCGGAGGCGGTTTTTGCTCACTTAACACCCTCCGCAAATTTTCCAAAATCCTTATATTACACGTTCTGTACTCCGGAAACGCCAAACACCCCTCCTTTTCTGTCATTTAGCACCACTGCTTTAGCCAGACATGGCGCTACTCCCTTCTCCTCCATTACGGTATAAGCTGGAGTATCCTCTGGCGGTGTAGCCTCCCCCACACTTGCTGTAATGTATGTATCTCCCCTCAAAGCACTCCTTAGAGCCTTGAAAAACTTAATTTTTGCATCTTTTATTTTGTTTAGAATCTAATCAGGAAGTGACTTTAATTCCCAGAACACTCTTTGCCTACCCTCTCAACCAGTTGCCTCTCACGGACGGCTGCCAATCCGTGCGCGACCCCTCTCAGCAACTGACCTATCCCAGCGCGGCTCCAATGACGTCACACTCACACTCACACACACTGCTGCTGACAAATCTTGCGTCTTGTCTTCCTCACACAGAAACTAATGCGCTATATTGCGAGCACCTTAACAATAAACTCAAATTTGCCCGTTTACTACAGGAAGGGTAACACAATCGCTTCAGAACTTTACAGAGATTTCACTTGAAGCCTCGGCCGCTACTCACTCCTTCTCAGCTCCCGCACGAGCTCCGGCACTTGCAAGCAGAATTCGACCTGCAAATCCTACTCTCAACTTGTCAATGGTTCGTTCAATTGGCAAATCTCCATCGAAGGTTGCATTCACACAATTGACTCAAACTCGATTCGTCAACCACGCCCGATTGACCTATTAAACCGCACAAATTACAACATAAACCAAGTGTCCCATACACTTCTCAATATACTCCAGAGTCTCAGACCACGACAGGTCTATACATCACCAACAACCACGTGGACAATTTTTGAGCACAAAGCGCCACATTCACATGAAGTTCGCCAACTTCTCTACTCTCATACTGCGGAGTACGCCCACTTCTACTAAAACATTACCTGGCCTAAATTCACACAAACTTCACAAATCACCTGCAATATGCATAAGCTGAGCAAGCGCAAATTCTATTTCACACACATGCTAGGACGCCGAGAACATACCCAACTCACTTAGGCAAGCTCCGTGATTCCGGGAAAGTCATTTGGGACTTAGAGACACATCATACCCCCAATTTTCATTATTTCGAAAACACTTTTAAACAATGGGCCCTAGGGCCCCCAAAGGGCCAAACCGTCCTTTGCTACCAGAACTGCTAACGCGTCCCTTCCTAGATAATTTATTCACTCTGGGACTCGTTTTAGGCCGATGAATCTTTTGACCCTGATTGAAGACACCTTAAGACGAGATCTCTAATCAACATGTCAATCAATAAGTCAATAACGTCATTAATATTCACCATAACAAATCAATTAGATTAATCATTAACATTAATAAGACTCGGAAACCACCATGACATTTCAGTCATGAATAACCACACCAGTTTAGTATGATTTTATGATGTTTGTTCCCTATTGATTACAATTCTACTAGTAAGTTTATTAATCTCAAAACCATGAAACACATCAGTATTGTCATAATATGGCAACTCGAATAAGATTTCATCAAAGCAAAGATCACGAACATTAGAACATAACATGTCGTCAACATAGGTTAACCTTAGCAGAGTATCATTAGCGCACTTTTCAACAAAGCATTGATTCAGTCATTTGTCTGTTTGCTCCGTTTAGTAAACCCCTTAACTAACCTCAAATTAGCATTGGCATGTTGGACTTCATGCAAACATTTTTGGCAACACAAATTTAGAAAACATCTGACTATGGTCTCTGTCAAAAGAAGCAGTTGATACCTAGAAAGAAAAGGCAAACAGACAATTACAATTTCATCATCATATAGTTACCCTCCGTAATGGGTCAGCATACAGAGTCAGTCTTCGTCCTCAGGACATCAGTTGATTCACCATCAGCCAGGAAACACAGCAAAGTTCAGCAAGACGGGGTAAGTAGGGACACTTCCCTCATAAGGAGGAGAAGTATAGAACGGGCAAGGTAAGGGTGAGGATGGTTTGAAGAATCAAACAGCAAAGTCTTTAGGCAGAGTGACAAAGTGTCTGGGTCATAGCAAGAATAATTTGCAATGGCATCTCCCAATGGCTCCTCGTGTCAAAGGTTTTTATCCCTTTTCTGTTGTACAGTCCCCTAATTTCTAATTGGGCAGGTTTGGCACACCACTATCTCCCTCCAGTGGTTCTCCAGTCATACCATCAAAATTGTCACCTCATAACAGTTCTCATGTAGTTTATTGGCTCTTGTGATTGACGTCTTCAACGGGTAGAATGTCCAGTATAATGTCATATTCTTGTGGTCCTCTCTCATCCCCAGTCAGTAGTTTCATTGTCTATACCGGTTGAGGCGACCTTGTACCTTTTGCGAGTCTACACTGTTGCATTCAGCAAGAATGTTTCCTTGAGCAAGTCGGGTTTCATGAGAACGGATCTACTACAGTTACACTCATCTTCTAGCTTCTGGAAAAATACGATTACATGTCCTTCAGCAAGTCAGCACACTGCACGTTAGAAAAGCACATTTAATATGAAACCGGGCAGCTAGGCCCGACTCATGCTAACTAAGGCCTAGTGAATTAATTAGCAAAACCTTAATATATATCTCTTAATACTAATACAAAATCATACATTAGTGCATCAATAACTCTTTATTAGTCAATTTTATTAGTCCCCGTATAAATTGGCGGCCACTCCCCATGGGCACATTTCAGACTCAAGTTTAGTAAAACACATTAATACATTTTCTATGCGGCATTATTATGCATTAGTTCATAAACATTTCATGTTAATTTTGATTATAAGAGCTATGCTCTAACAAGTCCCAGTGTTCTATAACCTTAAAACATTTTTGAATATGCAGCGATTGAGAAATGCATTCCATTTTGTTGCTGGAAGATAGAGGTTTGGTTAGGAAAGCATTGATACATTCTGGACTTGAAAGAAAGCAGAAGCCCTTGGGTCCCGTTAATATGGAAGAAAAGGCACTATATTATCACAGTGTGTGCCATTTCATTGACTATCATCCAGGAACTTGATCTATTATAGAATTGCTTGTGGTCTTAAGACCTTTGATCACGTGATTCTACAATACCTATATCTTAGGAAAACTTTAAGTACTTGCTGGATTAGCAGTTATGCTTTGGTTGTCCTCACCTCATGAATATTCCCTAAGTTCACCTGGGCTCAAACTACAAAAGATGCTTTTCATTTCAAGTGCTAAATACTCTATTTCCCAGAGTGAGACACATTTAATTTGGGTATTCCTTATGAAAGCAAATCAAAGAATTTGTGTGATTGGATTTATTGTGTTTGTCCTCTGAAATAACTGGACCATGTGTAACCTGTTAACTGTGCTATATATGTGGTAAGTTGTGCACAAATGCATCCAATTCAATGAAGGACCTGTCACGTAAAATTGTTGTCCCATCTCCCATTCTTTACTTTGTCATTAAGACCTGATGTTAAAAAAAGAAAGAAGATGCCCTGCTAACCGAATGTTACATATTTGTCATTTCATTTTCAGGCAGAGTTAGCTCTCTACATAGTGGTCATTCTTCAGCATGGCTGCAGATTGGCTTGGGAGCATTGTGTCAATCAACTGTGGTGCCACTTTAGGGGTGTACCAAGGCAGGGTGTCTGCAGTGGACCAGCAAAATCAGACCATCTCCCTTACTCAGCCCTTTCACAATGGAGTAAAGTGCCTGATACCAGAGGTCACCTTCAGGTGAGTGCTGACTCTTGCCTCATCCCTCTTCGCCTTGTTTTAAACCTAGCTTTTCTATTGAGACGGGTCACTTATATCACAGAAATTGTGAGGTTTACATGTGCATATCATTACTGCAGTCCACCGCTACAGACCACGTTTCTAATATGTGAAAAACTGTGATGAGGTCACCCTACTTACCATCGTAGTTTTCATTAAACAGTTTTGGCATATTTAGCTGGTTAGTGTTAAGATTTCTACTACACTACCTTTATTGGGTATTTTGGTCCCAAACAAGGTGGTGCATCAACTTGGTGATTTGTTCTCTTGAAATAACTTTATGTAATTGCCTGCATGTACCCAGATTAGAATTATGTTAACAAAACAAGACTTGCATTAAAAAGTAAGCTGTAATCGAGTGCAGTTGTTTAGCGAGAGCAAGGATAGCATTGAAGGTGGCTTAGGTAGGAAATGTGCATACACAATTGGATAAGCCAGCTAATTTTACAGTGGAATTCTTCCTCTCTGCTTTGGTGTACAGTTGCCTAGAATTACCCTTGTTATTATTTAATTTTAGATCTACAGACGTTATGAGGTGTTCTGGTTCAATTGTCAGTCATTCAAAGATAGCTGCATCTAATGGTCTGAATATTATTAAAATGTTGCATTTGCAGCACAGTACATACTGTAAAATGTTTGAGAACTGTGGATTTCGTTTTGGTACACCAGTAGTATTATTTTTGTCTTCAGCAAATGACTACACGTTAAGGAAGACAACTGGTTATTTTAGTTACCTTTTTTAATACAATTTAACTGGCGAAAAAAGTATTCTTCAGTACCACTGCTCAGACACAAAAGAACCTGCTTCAGAAGCAAATGTGTTTGACTGTAACTCACCTTTGAGCTCAACTTTTCTACATTTTAAGCTACTGCAAAAACGTAGCTTTAAAGAATGTAGCTTTAAAGCAGGCTCTCGATTGCACATTTCAAGACCATGGCTCACTTGTGACATAATGATCAACTCTCTCACTTGTTCAAATCATGGCATCCAAATCGTCATCCATTACGTTTATAAGGTAGCTACGTACCTGTCTCATAGTAAGGTAACTCTGCTAGTTTATGGTGTATATATTGAAGATAAAGATATTTAGAAGCATTTGATTTTTAATTACAAAATTACTTTACGTCTTTCAATAACGCTTGAAAACTGGAAGGAGGCAACCTTTTTGCCTGGGTTCCGTGGTACATTTTTTAATTGGAACAACTAATTGTTTCATAAGAAACAGCGGCCCACAAGCAAGATTTACAGAGTGAAAATAAACACGTTATGACTAGGGTTGTGTGAAATTCACGCAAGCTGCTCATGTCATTTTGCAAAATTATGTGTTTGTGACATTTCAGCAAAATTCAAACCCATCATCCATTGCTACCTTTTAGTGTGAAATGTAGCCTCGTGTCAATTTTAAGAAGAGTTGGGGGGGGGGAAAAAAAGTACAAAAAAGCACCACAAACAACCACCACTCCTGTGCATTTGCTGTACATTTTTACAGTGACTGGTACATAATTACGCATAGTGGCATAACTCTATAATTTAAAAATGTTAATGTAACAAATGTAACAGAGAATCATGCAAATTAAGCAGCATAATTTAAATTTCGTCCAGGCCTTATGATGACTACATTATGGAGCAGAGGACGAAGGTTCCTAGAAATATTTTGTTTATGTATCTGATGAAAGACTCTGTAGGTTTTAAACTGTCTCTAGAGAGAGTTTATTTAACTCCTTTAGGCAGTATTGATTTTTGAGTTTATTTAGACATGCTACTTCAAAGATGCATGAGCAGTAGCTATATCTTAATTTCATCACAGTATCGGCTTAGTGTCCTGTTTTACAGCTGTTTACCTAATGGGAAGAAGAAGTTCTATCATATATTCGGTAGAAAATCCTGATCTCCTATGATCATTGGATTCTGGCTCAGCAGTCAGTTTTGAACCCCCAGAGCCTGTACTAGATGACGAAACCTTAGTTAAGTTAATATTTTATCTCATTCTAAATAGTTCACCTCTGCAGCGTGTGAGGCTTTGTAGTGTTTACAATACTATTGACTCTTTCTGTTCTTTTCTGGGATTTCACATGGACCCAGTGTTGGTGTAGTCTTAGTCTGTTCAACACATTAATTAGTGGTGGTTAGTATTGGTTGAGTGGAATGAATGTAACATCTGTGGTGGACTTAGGGTCGGCTTGCATAAGCCGTATCATATTTCTGTTTATTTCCCTTCTCATATGTGAGTACCTGCCTGATGCCCAGCCGATATACTATATTTGTATAGTTTAAAAACCTTCATTTGCCAATGATAAGGGCTTTTGTTTTCTGTCTTCTTAAGGGTGCAGGATGGTTTGACGAATTTACTCCATTGGCGCAGTGGAGCATGAATTTATGATGAGTTGGTGGGGTGGGGAAACATAAAACTACCAAATAATAAAGTATATAATAAATCAATAGGAAAACATTAAAGAACGCTTGCAATCTGAAGAGGAAAGCACAGTGAAACAAAGCAATATTCTTAAGAATCAAAGAGGGTGTCTCTTGACTGCCAGAGGTCAGACATGAGTCATCTAGGATTCATTCATTGTAGAAAGATAAACTAGATTTCTGCATATTGGTGTTTATTTCACTCCATGTATTCATACGTGCATGTCAACCAGCCAGTATAGTTGGGTTGTATAGTTCGAGGTTGTTCAATAGCCAGTAGTGATGGTTTTTGCTGCTCTGTTACTGAGGGTGCAGGATGGTTTGACAGATGTGTTCTTTTAGCTCAATGGGCAATGATTTAATGACGAGCTGGTGGTGTGCACTATTTTACAGCAAATCTAATGACTTTTAGTGTCATGTTGTATGCATGCATGAATGAACATGTGGGATATCTAGCATGTTCTGCTGCACTGGTAAGGCACATGATGTTTATCAGATTGAGGTACTTATCTTTTTAGTCTCTACAACACAGTGCTTTGCTAAACATCAAATACTCTACAAATATTAATAGTTACATTATGTTTGATACTAAAATTAATGCTGCAGCACATTATGTGATGTTTATATCCATTGTTGGCTAGGTCATTACCCAGGGGTGACTCCTCCGTTATGGCGGAGGAGTGTCACCCCACTGCTGAGGGCCAGCAGATAATAAAATTGTTTTATCATCATTTTATGTTTTTTATCTTATTTTTCACTATCTGGGCTGACTCTAAGGCAGAGAGCGGGGCCATCCTCTATGGACAGCAGCGTGGAGGAGGAGTGGTGGGCACTGCAAGTGGATGTTGGTTTGACCGGCTGTCTTAGGATGACCAAACTAACTTACACACTTACATTTCTCCAACCCGAGCTGGGTTGCACAGCCGGGTGGAGAAGGCACAGGCTCCTTGTCCCTGAGCGAGTATCGAGTCAGCCCTCTCAGACCAATTCTGATGCTTCTTTCACGCTGGGTAATAGCATTACCAACAGGAGAGCAGTATCTGGATTGGGTGGGGAGTCTAGGAGCCTGTGCAATCTGGTCCATGGATGGCTGGCAGCAGAGGAGCAGTAGGGAAAGACTTTTTATTTTTTTATTTTTTTTTATTGTTTTTTTTTTTTTTACCGTGGGCTACCCCTCCAATTTTTATTGCCCGTAGCCACCACTGTCATTACCAGTCCTTTTGCATAAGGAAAGTAAAGACATAGGGCCTGATTACAACTTTGGAGGAGGTGTTAATCCGGCCCAAAAGTGACGGTAAAGTGACGGATATACCACCAGCCGCATTACGAGTCCATTATATCCTATATTTGGGTATATCCGTCACATTTGGGACGGATTAACACCTCCTCCAAAGTTGTAATCCGGCCCATATTGTTTTAATGTGGCACAAGGTGGTCTAATTAACCTGAATGTAAACATTTCCGCATAAATGAAAAGTGTTAACTTTTGGAGCAAACCCAACATAGCTCATCACCCAAAGAACATCACCCTTCTGTGATGAGCCCTGGGGCCAATATCATGTTATGGGATCGTTTCTCATCAGTATAGGGATTTCTAGCGATTGAAGGAAATAAAAATAGAGTAAAGTAAAGAGACGTTAATGAGAAAAAACTTGCTTCTCTTTGTGTTTTTTTTAAATTTCTTTATTGATTTTTAAACAAAGGTGTCAATCCCTTAAGTGCTCCCCTCTCCCCTTGCCAATGGAGGAACTAACATCAATTTTGTGCACCTAAAATAAGGCCACTGGTTTGGCCCACCTCTGACATACATTATCATAGAGCACGTTCAGCTCAATACACATCAGAATCCCCACCCATCTCATTCAGGCTGCTCACTATAATTTGGCAGGCTTTTCTCTTTAAGCACCTTCTTCTGCTTGTTGCAAATTAATTTCTGCCATGTTCCATATTATGAGTCCCCGCCGGTCCTCCCTATATGTATGTCAATGTATGCCGCCCTCCACATTCAGCCCATACCCACTGGCTAAATTCCCTGGTCCAGCGCCCTTTAGTCAGCAGTTGACTAACTATCCTCTTCAACGCAATATATTTTTTGGCCATCGCCAGTCTAATTCCACCACTTTGTTTTATTACTTTTGTGTGCTTAGAGCGAGGTACATAGCCTGGCAGCCACGACTGTATCATCCGCTGCAAGAGAACCCCTGTCAGTGCACTCAGTTTGGTAATAATGTCTCCCCAGAAGTCCTTCTCCCCCTGGCAAGTCCACTATATGTGTAAATAGTCCACTACATGTGTAAATATGTGCCCACTGCCATCCAACATTTTGGGCAGTTATCTGATTTGGACAGTCATCCGGTGTAGGTGCTGTGGTGTCACATAGTCCATATGTACACATTTATAGTTAATTAATTTCAACCAAGCATTGCAGGTGACTTTCTTGCCGGTGCTGAGACTACTCCTCCACTCTTGCTCCCCCAAGTCCTCCCTTATATCTCTTTACTGGTAGGATTTTAGTGTAATCATACCTCTGTCTGTGCGTGGGACCAGTACTGCATAAAATCGTGAAATCTCTAAATGTGTGTCTGGCTCCCACGGAAACCCTGGCCAGGTCTTCTGGATTGCTGCCACCAGCCCAGCATACACAAGAACGCAATTGCCAGCAACACCCCATCTAGCACAATACGCTGCATACCCGATCAATCGGCCATCCTCATATAAATCTCCCACCCATTGGGGTATGCCTTCCCCATCCTTCTGTCTCAGGGAAGTTGGTACTGTGGGGAAAATCCCTCTACACCAAGGGACTAGTTGCTGCAGATGTATATATTTGCCTCCTTCCTCCTTGGATGCTTTGTCCCATATGTCCAGGGTCATTGAGATTTGCATTGGTGGTTTAGCTCTTTTCTTGTGAGAATTCAGGGGAACACCAATAGACTCATCTTGCTAAAGTATTTGAACTACCGGATCTGTGTCCTATTCATGAAGCCAGGGGACTATGTACTGTAGCTGGCCTGCTTGGTAATGAACTCTGAAGTTCTGTGCCTACATGCCTCCATCATTCAGTGGAAGCTTCTGAACATCAAGGCAAGCCAGAATCTTCCCTAATATCCTGGCGTTCACAATAATTATAGAAAGTGGACTATATGATTCACATTGTAAGGGATCCTTCCAGGCTTGGCAACACCACTATGTGTACTTCGTGGGGTGAGGTTGGGAGAGTCCCCACTTCCATCGCCTCCCTGTACATGACCAGCGAGGGGGTGCTTAGAAGATTCACATATGTTTGGTAGCCAGACATTTCTGGGTGCCTAGCCCATGCTCCTATTTTTAATTGCCCACATAATGTGTCATCAATTGGGGTATTCAATAGAGTCTGCGTTTCTGCAGTCACCCTGTGCAGGCCTGCTTCCTCTAACAGAGTTGTGATACCTGCCTCGTCAGCGGGACCCTTATTTGTATATAATATTGATTATAAACCCCCCCCCCCAAAAAAAATAATGTCATAGAAAATAGTCCTGTGCTCATTTTTTTTAGCCTTCACTGTATTACTTCTCTTTTCTCTGTTCTTTAGCTATTCTAGGAGACACCTAGCCATTACCCCCTGTTCGTGTATTAGTTCATTGTAAGTCCTGTAATCAGATTTCCCTAGTGTTTCTCTTGCTTGTTCCATGTCCTCCATTGACCGTTGTTTAGCTCCCCAGGTGTCTTCTGTGTGTGGTGCCTGCATTTCTGCTATGCGCCTTTCCAAGCCTGTTGTTGTTTTCCTGAGGGACTTCTTCACTCCATTGGTCATGCTAATGCATTTACCCTGTACGATCACTTTAAATGCCTCCCATACAGTCCACATCCCTGTGTTAACAGCAGATTATTCCCTGATCGCCTCTCGAATGTTTTCCCTGTCTACATGGTCATACAGTGCCCAGGTTTGTAAATGCCACTGTGGAAGTGGCACCACATATTTGCGTCCTAGCAGTTCTACTTGGCGAGTAATACCCACTGTGCATAAGGCACAAGATTGAGTTGACACATGATAATTAAAAGTAGGCAATGTAGAAGCTTAAAGTGAACATGTCTTTACAGCGACTACCACCCAAAAGCTGTTTTTGTACTATGGCAGGCCTTGCTGTCCTATGTAGAAAACTGAAATACAGGTTATAATCTGAATACTGTATCTCTGTTATGGGACTAGTTAGAGAAATAATTAAACAAGTATTTGTATTAGTTATTAAAAATCCAAGTCGGTGGTGAAGTCAGATTTTTAATAAATATTTAAGAGGAGTAGCTTTTAGAAAGTTGTCTTTTCTTTGCCTAAAAGTTACATTTGCATTTGCTTACTCTTCTACCAGCCAGTAATTAGCATTAGAAAACACACTCTGGAACCTGACAGAATATTTAGGATGGGAAGTAAGCATCCTTTTTAGGTCGAGTTTAGGCAGCATGCATGTGTTGTCTTTGACATATTGTAATCTATTTCTGTGGGCTTTCACCTCGCCCATCACGTTCATTCGTTCCTTAGCCTGCCTTACAAAATTTCCATGATTTCATAGACAAATACTTTACGTTTTTCCTGCTTTGAGACTGCTTTGTTACCGCCTTGGAGACTGACCATGTTACATGGATTATTGCACAATCAGCTATATACCTTAGTGTGGCTCACTAATGTTTTATTTTACCTCTCCGCTTTGTGCTCCATGTCTGTATGCTGTTTCTTCCTTGTTTTTGGGCATGCCACTGTTTCTTTGTGGTGTCTGGGCCCAAAGGATGCAACCTGAAGGGAGATTCTTTTTTCTTTTTTTTGTTGGAAGTTTCATACAGTACAAACTATCAGAGGAGCGCTTTACATGTTTAGCAGATAAAAAATATATGGACTGGCACATTTTAAACAGAAGAAAACACAGAAATCCTCAGCGCGGCTCTCCTGGCACAGCAGGAAAGTCTATACTACAATATTCATAATACTCTGGGGAAACTCTCCGCATAATGCTTTGCGGAGCATTTCTTTTACAAAAATCTTTGCCCATAACTCAATGTGGTAGTTCTAGGATAATGGGACCATTACCAAAACATTCAGCATGACACACTCTTTCTGTCTAGGTCATCTCTAGGTCCCCACTCTTAAGTTGGGGTGACCCCAAAATAGTAACCTCTCCCACCATTCAGTGTCTTTTTAAGCTCTCATGTCTGAACTTTGTTCTATGGCTGGGAATACTTTGTGTTTTTAAGGCCCTTGTTTTTAGTAATATTGCTATAGGCCTGCAAGGCCTGAAAACGTGTAGGGCACTGAGCCCACTAAGGGCGAAATATATGGTTACCCTACATTACTTTTTGCCATTCTCTTCATGTGGCTATGCTATCTAGGAGCTGACTATATTGTTACATGACCACCATATTTCTTCCAAATGCTATGTTTATTGTGGTGTCCTCTAGGGGCTGTTCTGAGCACTACAGTCAAGACACTACAAAATTCGCTGCACTAGGAAACTCACCCCTTAATGCTTTGTGGGGAATTCCTTTTACAAAACATTTCTGGCCATAACTCCATCGTGTGGCGCTCCTAGGACTATGGGACCACCATCAAAACGTTCAGCACGATGTGCCCTTTCTGTCTAGGTCATCTCTGGGTCCTCACACTAGGTTGGGGGGGACCTCAAAATAACAACCCCTCCCACCATTTAATGTCTAAGTTCTCTCATGGCTGAAACTTTTGTTTTACAGCTGGGAGTAGTTTGTGTTGTAAGGACCTTGTTTGTAATATTACTCTGGTAGGAATGCAAGGCATGAAAATGTGTAATGCATAACTCCCCCTAGGGGCTAGATGTATGGTTATACTGCATTACGTTTTGCCATTCTGTTTTCATGTGGTAATGCTCTCTAGGGGCAGACTATGTGGTTACATGACCACCATATTTCTTCCAAATGCTATTTTTTAGTGTGGTGCCCTGCTGGGGCTGTTCTGATAATTACAGTCAAGATACTACAATAGTCGCTGCACTCAGAAACTCACCTCGTTATGCTTTGCTGGGCATTCCTGTTACAAAACATTTTGCCCATGACTCGATGTGCGGTGGTCCTAGGATAATGGGACCACCGTCAAAACGGTCAGCACAACTTGCTATTTCTGTCTAGGTCATCTCTGGGTCCCCACTCTAGGTTGGGGGGCGGGGGGCATCACAATATTGATATAAATGCATATGATAAATAATAGACATTTTTTCATTTTATTTTTGCTGCAGATAGAGAAAGAAGGTAAATGGAAGTGCTCTAGTTATTTGCAGGGCCATTGGATTTATGTGACTGAGAGGACCAAATTATGTGGCAGGGTTGACCAATTTATGTGGCAAGAAAAGTCCAATTATTCATTTACAACCCCAATAGCTCTAACCCAAGCAAATGCAAGACCTATTACAGTGCAGATGCTTGTTTACCTTAATTTCAAATCCTTTTTGACAGTTCTGCTGGTGTTTTAAATATAACTCTAGTGATGTACTTGAAAGTAAAGGAACAGGGTGTCAAACAATTTTTGTGGATCCACTATCTGGTTGTGGGAAGACCCTACAGAGAAGTCTGTCTCTGGGTATATTCTGAGTTAATGGTTGCTTCACACCTTTTTTTGGTTTTGATTTGAAATGTGGGAGGAAATGAGAATTACCATAATACACTTCCCACAAACACCCCAGCCCTTGAAGTTTTAGTTTAGTATAGCTGAAGACTTTCACCATCCAGGAAAATGCCTGTAGTGGATAGGGTTGGCCCTAGGAACTTTTTTACCCCTTTGGTTAGGGCTGCCCATGAGTCAGTCACACCCACTAGCTCATGCCAGGTATAAATGTAGCACCTCCAGGCAACCACTTTAGAATACTCCTGGACCTGCGGACGTTCAAAAAAGGGCTGAACTTGCTGTCTGCAACCCGAGAAGAGACCTAGAGGACTTGAGTGGCTCTCTGTTGTACACGGGACAAAGAAGTGGACTCCAACAGTCATAAAGCTGACCTCATGTTTATGCTACTGTGAGAAAAGCTGCAAGAGGCCTTTTCCTGCAACTGCCCAGCTGACCAGCCACAATTGGAATGGATTGGGCCCTACTGTAGGTATCTGAGTCTGTAAGTACATGAGGTTCCTGGGGAACTTTAACAGGGTACTCCTGTGGTAGATTGGCACTTAAAGGACTAAAATCTGAAGATAAAATCTTTGACCAGGACAAACCTGGTTGTTGCCTCTCACCCCGTGCTCCATCACGGCTAGCATCAATATGTGCCTAGCTTCTAGTGTACCCGAACCATTGACTAGCAATGGCACTGTATGCTTTTTGGCACTATTCCTACTTAAAAGTTTAAAAATACATACAACCACTTTCCCTTATAGTATTTTTGTCATTCTTGGTGTTATTTTGTGGAGTAAGATTTACTCTATTTTTCTAATTGTTTGAGGATTTTTATTTTACATCTCGATTTTATTACTGCATAAATATGTTACACATTTCCTAAGATAACTGCTTTGTGCAGTTCGCACCAGCGGGGTGAACTCCGGTTAATTTGGTGAGTTTAAGGGTTCCTTCTGACAAGTTTGATTATTCCTTGAGGTGGGTAGTCACCCATCCCAGTTAATAATCCAATTTCTTATGCTTACAGAACAAAATATACTTATACTAAATGATGGTGTATTTTTTTTTCCCTTGGGAGGGTTTTCTTCCGTTGTCTTGATATTAAGTAGGATAATCCTCACTACTATGTTTTTAAAAGAATTGAAAGTTTCAATGTTCTCCCGGAAGCATCATATGCCAAATTATGGGATGTGAATCTATCCTGAATCTTATGGACTCATGGCAGGATAACATCTGTCAAGGAGAGAGGAAATTTTACATTGTCGATTAGGACAGAAGGTTTGGATTTAGCAAGTTTAAAACTTACTGACTACCAATGATGCAACCATCATCCCTGGTTAGAAGTAGAATTCCTTGAATGTTGATTCTGTGGAAAAGTTGAGCGAATTCAATAGTTCTTCCACCCGACCACCTAAAGAGAAGGCCTTTTGGTGCCTTTACTCCTCTCACTGAGTGATCCCCCAAATCTGTAGCTGTTCTTGCTTCACTCATTACCCAAAAAACCCATCATATGATAATTGAAGAGAATACTAGTCTGTGGGTTTCTTAATAGCGATAAGTTGTCTAGTTCCGATACGCCTGGCCTCCTTTGTCATAACCTCATAGGCTTTAGCTCATCTGACCACACACAGTTTCAGAGTATCTGAAAATGCCGAATAGGAAACTGGTCTGGTATAGCACACTTCCCCTAGAGGCTGTAAATGTGACACATTGAGGAGTAAGTATTAAATAGGTCTAGGGCACTTTTACATGATCGAAGGCACACAGCAAAATAGCCAGCTTATTTAAAAGCTCTCTCCTTGACAGATAATATCCTGCCATTATGCCAAACGATTCAGGGTAGATTTGCATCCCATAATTGGGCATATAGTGCTTCAGGGAGAAAAGATAGTCGAATGCCTGGGAGATGTCTCCACAAAGTGGTATGTTTTTCCACCAGCACCCCAATGAGAGTCTAATAGCTTGCCAAAATTGCAGGCCTTCAGGTTTTGATAGTCCTAGAAGCAAGCTCGCTGTCTGCCAGTTCAGAGAGGTAATTCAGTATTTATTATCTGTCAACCTGGGATCCCGCTGCTATCTCAAACACCAGCAGGGCCACATTCGCCATGCTGAATTGTATCATTTGACTGACTCAGACTAGGCCTTTTTATGAGACTCATAATACTGGGATTTTCCAGTATCTCTGGTAAACTTCCATGCCTTAAGTTGGAAAGATCCTTCCCGTACCAGTTGATAGAAGTTACCTTGACAGTCCTTCAGTATATCTGGCTGCTGAGGAAGAAGGACTAGAGAAGTCTAAGAAAGTCAAAGAAGAACTGGAAACCAAATGTGTAATCTCCACAGGACCGTTATTAGAGTTTGCCTTCTGTCTTCCCACCTGCACAGTCAGTCTTGTAATAATTGTAATTGGGTGAAAAGCATAGTTCAGTTTGACTCCAATTCTGATTGAAGGTGTTTGGCTTCATCCAGCTCTCCTAGACTCCAGCAGAAGTACCACGGCATCTCACGTTGTCTTGCTTTTTTCAATGTCACGTGGAACACTCCTGCATCCAGTATTCATTCAGTGAAACCCTTCTGGTGCGTGGTGTTCAGTCTGAAGTCCTATTTTGGCTGCCAACTGAAATCCTCTGTCAAGGCAGAAGTGCCAGAGGTTTTGGCCAGTTCTTCCAGTACTCCAGACTTCATGCCCCACTATTCTATTTATGTATTGTCTATTTGTAGAAGCACAAAGCAGGCTATTTTGTTCTTTGTCAAACATTTTACTGTGAAGTATTTCACCAGGAGTTCCGGAGAGATGATGATCATTCCCAGTTGTTTAGCTGACAACTGCCCCACTGTGGTAATATCCTCGCAGTGAGCTCCCCATCCTGAGCACCTGTCACTCACTTCTTTGACTATATCTGAAGTGGTTCAGAAGATAGCCCTGCCATTCCAGACCCTATGTTGGTCAGCCACCAATGGATCTCTGTCCTGGCTTCTTCTGTGAGAACGATTTTCTCTGCTCAAGTGAGTTCCCTCTTGAGATGAAATACTTCAGTCTTTGAAAAGTCCGGTAATGAAGTGGTTGCGGGAAGATTGCCTGAAATGACTGTTAGGAGTCCCTCCAGCCTTGCCGGTTGTCATAGAGAAATGGCCATCCTCAGTAGTGCTCTTCTCAATTCTTGTCTGATAGTCTCCTTTTCCTTCTAAGGGAGTTTCAGCGTTTAATGAATTAAGTCTGTCACAGACCTGAGCAATGTAACCCTTCTGTTGATGATGTATCCCAAGCCTTCCAGGAGGGTTCTTGTCATCCTCAAGTCGTCTTATTGGTTCATCAGTGAAATATCTCCTAGGTATACTATTGGATAAAAGCCCGGTCCATGCACCTTAATTAAATACCAAAGCACTGATGATAGATTGAACTGTAAGTCCAGTAACTCATAAATCTGCTCCTTCCACAAAAATAAGATGAACTTTCAATGAGGTGCATAAATCAGAATTGAGACAAGTATGTTTCAGGTCCAATCTGGCCAGCCAGTTGTTATTTAAAAACATGTGTCTGATGAGATGAATCCCCTCCATCTTAAAAAGGCAGAAACCAGCCATTGTTGAATTTAGCATCGATTTAATACTGTATGAAGACCTTTGCCCATTTTCTCTATTAAGATTAGATTGCTTATAAAACCCTCTGGGTGCAAAGAAAAAACAATGACCCCTCAGCCTTTCGCTGTTTGAAGGTCTCCAGCATTTCCTTAATCTCTCTCCACTTATGTTTAAACAAGCTGAGACTCCTGCCCACTCATGGTTGGGGGTGGGGGTAATCCTTACCTTAACGACTCCTAGTGCACTGGTGGTGCAACAGAATGCACTTCTGCTTCCATGACATCTGCTGGTTTGCTGTGTGGGCAGAAAACAAAATTCTGAATATCGTTTGATCCTGTCGTTAGATTGTTTTCCTAAGGATTGGAGGTAATGGTTAGCTGGTCGAAGGGCTCCCCTTGCTGTACTGGCCGTGCTAAAAGTCCTACAGCTTCAAACTCTTTTCATAGCCTGTTGGGATTTATTCAAAGAAGGAAAAAATGGTAACAAACTTGTGAAGGTCCATTTATGAAGGGGTCTCCGAAGAGACCTCCCTCTGCACTGGCCCACTTCTGAGAATGCAAATTTGCCCAACTTGGGGATTACTTTGTGTAGGAAATTACCATCTTGCCTGGCATGTTACCTCCAATTTCACTGTATGTATGTTTGTTTTAGCCTTTGTGTCACTGGGATCCTGCTAGGCAGGACCCCTGTGCTCATAGTATGTGCCCTGTATGTGTTCCCTGTGTGGTGCCTAACTGTATCACTGAGGCTCTGTTAACCAGAACCTCAGTGTTCATGCTCTCTCTGCTTTCTAAATTTGTCACTGCAGGCTAGTGACTAAATTTACCAATTCTCATTGGCACACTGGTACACCCATATAATTCCCTTGTATATGGTACTTAGGTACCCAGGGTATTGGGGTTCCAGGAGATCCCTATGGGCTGCAACATTTCTTTTGCCACCCATAGGGAGCTCAGGCAATTCTTACACAGGCCTGCCACTGCAGCCTGAGTGAAATAAGATCCACGTTATTTCACAGCCATTTTTTTACTGCACATAAGTAACTTATAAGTCACCTATATGTCTAGCCCTCACTTGGTGAAGGTTGGGTGCCAAGTTACTTAGTGTGTGGGCACCCTGGCACTAGCCAAGGTGCCCCCACATCATTCAGGGCAAATTCCCCGGACTTTGTGAGTGCGGGGACACCATTACACGCATGCACTATATATAGGTCACTACCTATGTATAGCGTCACAATGGTAACTCCAAACATGGCCATGTAACATGTCTAAGATCATGGAATTGTCACCCCAATACCGACAATTCCATGATCCCCCGGGTCCCTAGCATGGAACCCGGGTACTGCCAAACTGCCTTTCCGGGGTTTCCACTGAAGCTGCTGCCAACCCCTCAGACAGGATTCTGCCCTCCTGGGGTCTGGGCAGCCCCGGCCCAGGAAGGTAGAACAAAGGATTTCCTCTGAGAGAGGGTGTTACACCCTCTCCCTTTGGAAATAAGTGTGAAGGGCTGGGGAGGAATAGCCTCCCCCAGCTTCTGGAAATGCTTTGAAGGGCACAGATGGTGCCCATCTTTGCATAAGCCAGTCTACACCGGTTCAGGGATCCCCCAGCCCTGCTCTGGCACGAAACTGGACAAAGGAAAGGGGAGTGGCCACTCCCCTGACCAGTACCTTCCAGGGTAGTTGCCCAGAGCTCCTCCAGTGTGTCCCAGACCTCTGCCATCTTGGAAACAGAGGTGTTTGGGGGCACACTGGACTGCTCTGAGTGGCTAGTGCCAGCAGGTGACATCAGAGACCCCCTCTGAAAAGCTCTTACCTTTCTTGGTAGCCAGTCCTCATTTCTTGGTAGCCAAACCTCCTTTTCTGGCTATTTAGGGTCCCGCCTCTGGGGTATTCTTCAGATAATAAATGCAAGAGCTCACCATAGTTCCTCTGCACTTCCCTCTTCGACTTCTGCCAAGGATCGACCGCTGACTGCTCCAGGATGCCTGCAAAACCGCAACAAAGTAGCAAGACGACTACCAGCAACAATGTAGCGCCTAATCCTGCCTGCTTTCTCGACTGCTTCCTGGTGGTGCATGCTCTGAGGGCTGTCTGCCTTCACCCTGCACTGGAAATCCCAAAGAAATCTCCCGTGGGTTGACAGAGTCTTTCCCCTGCTAACGCAGGCACCAAACATCTGCATCACCAGGCCTCTGGGTCCCCTTATCTCGACGAGGGTGGTCCCTGGAACAGAGGAGCTATATCTAAGTGACCCCCACAGTCCAGTGATCCTTCAGTCCAAGTTTGGTGGAGGTAAGTCCTTGCCTCCCCACGCTAGACTGCAAACCTGTGTACTGCGTGATTTGCAGCTGCTCTGGCTTCTGTGCACTTCTCCAAGGATTCCTTTTTGCAAAGCCTAGCCTGGGTCCCCAGCACTCCGTCCTGCAGTGCTCAACCCTCTGAGTTGGACTTCGACGTCATTGGACCCTCCTTTGTGACTCTGAGTTGACTCCGGTTCACAAATCTTCCAAGTGCCTGCTCCGGTACTTCTGCGGGTGCTGCCTGCTTCTGTGGGGGCTCTCTGAGTTGCTGAGCATCCCCTCTGTCTCCTCCTCCAAGGGGCGACATCCTGGTCCCCAGCAGCACCCAAAAACCTCTACGGCGACCCTTGCAGCTAGCAAGGCTTGTTTGCGGTATTTCTGCATGGAAACACTTCTGCAACCTCCAGCACGCCGTGGGACATCTTCCATCCAAAGAAGAAGTTCCTAGCCCTTTTCGTTGTTGCAGAATCCTTGGCTTCTTTCACCCAGAAGCAGCCTTCTTGCACTTTTATCTGGGGTTTCCTGGGCTCCTGCCCCCGCTGGACACTATCGCTACTCTTGGACTTGTTCCCCTTGCCTTGCAGGACCTCAGGTCCAGGAATCCGTCTTCAGTGCTTTGCTGGTGTTTGTGGTTCTTGCAGAATCCCCCTGTCATGACTGTTGTGTCCTATTGGAGTAGTAGGTGTACTTAACTCCTACTTTTCAGGGTCTTGGGGTGGGGTATCTTGGACACCATGACTGTTTTCTTACAGTCCCAGCCTCTCTACAAGCTCCCATAGGTCTGGGGTCCATTCGTGATTCGCATTCCACCTTTGGAGTATATGGTTTGTGTTGCCCCTCGACCTATGTTCACCTATTGCATCCTATTGTAATTCTACACTGTTTGTATTACTTTTCATACTATTACCTACCTGTTTTGGGTTTGTGTACATATAACTTGTGTATATTACTTACCTTCTAACTGAGGGTACTCACTGAGATACTTGTGGCATATTGTCATAAAAATAAAGTACCTTTATTTTTAGTAACTCTGAGTATTGTGTTTTCTTATGATATTGTGCTATATGATATAAGTGGTCTAGTAGGAGCTTTGCATGTCTCCTAGTTCAGCCTAAGCTGCTTTGCCATAGCTACCTTCTATCAGCCTAAGCTGCTAGAAACACCTCTATTTTACTAATAAGGGATAACTGGACCTCGCACAGGGTGTAAGTACCACAAGGTACCCACTATAAGCCAGGCCAGCCTCCTACACTTTGACTAGGGGAGAACTCCGTCGGTCACTCTACAATGTATAACTAGCATACAAAAGGAAACATATTGCCCTTCCGGCCCATACAGACAGAATTTCTGGTGAAATCGGTTTGCTAGTTTCCCTGGCCTCTTTTCACCACAGCTAGAGGTTTTGCCAGGGGCCTGTTAAGCATCCTTAAAGAAGTCTGTGAAGAAGGTTTCCATTTTCCCATTCATTTTGGGAGTCACTGCGACTTTGCCTTTCTAGGAACAGTCCGGGCATACTGCCCTAAGTCGTCCTCTGACCATTAGCCAGAGGTTCATAGTCTGTGAGCCACTTTCTCTCCTAGGTTTTACTCTGAGGACAAATGGTGATAGACATCGTCTGAGTCCAGCATGTCTTAGTCACTGGATGGACCTTCTGAGGATTTATCCTCCAACTTGGGATGCTTGGCTCGCCTCTTTTGCCAGGATAAACTATGACCTGGTTCCTCACCAAAATCATCTTTATGGTCCTGAGCCACTGAACCTTCTCTGTCATCAAGTTTTCCCTCATGGAAAGAAGGTGCTTCCTTTCCAGGAGTATTCTCTGGTTGATTGTCTTCCAGCTTGCTGTTTCGTGTGGACACCTGCCATTTTAAACAGGCATAACTAAGTCTTTCAAATGCATCAGAGGTGGGAAAACCCTTAATGCTCTTATTCCTGGCCTTTCGTGGAGTGTTTTGTACACCTTGGGGTTCAAAGAATTTGGAATGCCCTAGATCGTTCTTAGATGGGTTAGGGGTTGTTCAGATGTGGGCTGTGGCTAATAAGACACGTTTTCTGCCAAGGGCCTCTAGAGCAGATGACACTGCTTCTGTCAGGTTCATCTAAAGCATTCAGTAAGTTGCCACCAATTGGGAGGAAATACTGTTCCTCCTTTACCTTCTCAAGGAACAATATAATTTAGCATCTGCCATGTGTTTCAGGTGTAAAACGTAATATTTATATTGGCACCAGTACCAATTGAACATTTGAGTACCGAAGGGCTAGTTACCTCAGGTGTAGCAATTCTTTTAAAACCCCAACTTTCCCTTGGATATGTTGGGCTGTTTCACATTTGACCAATCACTTAAAGCATAGCCTACTGCTCTTCACCTGTTTGTTGAAGTGATTGGTGAAGTGTTAAGATTTTTCAGTGAGAAAGAATTGTAATGAAGGAAGGCAGGTGCTATGACCTCTAGCTGTTATGCAGCTCCCTCTCTATTGTCTGCAGGGATACAGGATGTTGAAACAACAAGGATCTAAGAGCAAGAGAGCGATGATGCACCTACAGTGCCCCTGGCCTGTCGAGAAAATAATCATGCTCTCAACTTCCATGGCTCCAGTACCACTGTGAAGAAAAGAGCCCAGAGCAGGAGCCAACAAAGCAATCCTTTAAGTGTGCACCTGATACCAACAATTGACAAGTCCAAATACATCAGAAACCTTAAAGGAATAGGTTTCTTACAGCACAGAACCTACAGTGATAATAAATTGTACATAACGCTGCTCAGGAAAAAAATTATAGCAGCAGAGAAACAGCAGACCTGTTTTTAACCGATTATAACAATCTGATCAAGATATATCACCATCATAGCGAATGCAGTAGCATCTGGGGCGCCAATCCCGGAGTCTTGGAAGGGGGCCATTGTTGTCCCAATTTTCAAAAAGGGTGACAGAAGCCTCCCCAGTAATTATAGGCCAATTAGCTTAATAGACTGTGTGCAGAAAGTGTTCTGTTATTGCCTTTTGGGCAAGATTCAAGACTGCATGACGGAACGCAACATCCTTAGGGCCAGATGTAGCAAAAAAGCAATTTGGAACTTGCAAATTGCGAGTCCCTGCGACTCGCAATTTGCAAGTCGCAAATTGCTATGCAGTACGGTGTCTCAGACACCGACTGCAACTCGCAATGGGGTCGCAATGACCCACCTCATGAATATTCATGAGGTGGGTCGCAAATTGCGGCCCCATTGCGAGTATAGGCACTCGCTAACATGGAGGCCTGCTGACGTCAGCAGACCTCCATGTTAGCGACCTGCTTTTAAATAAAGCATTTTTTTTTTTTTTGAAGTGTAGCCCGTTTTCCTTAAGGGAAAACGAGCTGCACTTCAAAAAAAACCGAAACCTTTAGTTTCGTTTTTTTTTTCAGGGCAGGGAGTGGTCCCTTGGACCACTCCCTGCCCTGAAAAAAATATTTTGGGGTCCAGTCATAAACTGGAAGGGGTCCCATGGGGACCCCTTCCAATTTGCGATTGGGTTACCATCCACTTGAAGTGGATGGTAACTGCGATGCCATGCGGTCGCAAATGGTATTGCATCCCAATGCGACTCGCAAATAGGAAGGGAACACCCCTTCCTATTTGCGAGTCGGAAATGCATATTGCGAGTCGGTAACGACTCGCAATATGCATTTCTGAATTGCAAACCCAGGTTTGCGAGTCGCAAACGGCGATTTTCGCCGTTTGCGACTCGCAAACGGGTTGCTACATCTGGCCCTTAGTCCCCTCCAGGCAGGTTTTCGCAAAAAAAATCTACCATTGAGCAAGCCCTTAAGTTTCTGCTCTTAAACTTGAAAAACGTTTTTATTGGAAAAGGGAACCTGTATGTTGCTTTTGTGGACTTGAAATACGCGTTCGATTTAGGACCCCGTAACAAGCCGTGGGAAGTTCTTTCCGTAATGGGAATCCCCAAGCACATTCTTGTATTACTAACTCGGCTCCATGAGGGTATGCACGTGTCGGGTGGGACGTTAGGGCCCAGCTAACTGACAGAATTCAGATGTCAAGGGGTGTGCGGCAAGGGTGTGTCCTTGCCCCCCCCCCTCCGTTATCCCTGCACATGAATGATATTGTCCCCTCTTTACTCAGACTGGAGGCTGACCCACCATCGCTAGGCACACAGAAAATCTGGTCCTGCTCTTTGCAGACAATACAGTCCTGATATCCAAGACCCCAAGTGGATTACGTAAACTCCTGTGTTTTGAGGAATTTTGCTTCACACGGGGACTTGAAATCAATGCCTCTAAAATGAAATTGATGATACTAAATCCACAAAGATCATTTAGAGGAAAGTTCGCTGGCGAGGGAACTCCACTTGAAAAGGTTGGCACTTTTAGTTACCTGGGCATAATGTTAACTGAAAAAATGTCTTGGAAATCACATGTTGCAAAGCAAGCACTGAAGTTAAAGCAAACAACGGGGGTCTTAATAAAGCACTTTAACCTCTCACATACCAAACCAATACGCCCGCAATCCGGATATATGAAACCAGGGCAGTAAGTTCAGCCCTCTACAGGCCTGAACTTTGGGGCTATGCCTAGGCCCAAGATATAAAGTTTTCTGAAAATAATTTCTTAAGAAATCTGGTGTCCCTCCCTTCAAGTACTCCACTGTTTCCCCTTTTTAAAGACAGAGGCATGAAGCGCATTGGCCACAAAGCCCGCCTACGTCCCCTCTTGTATTGGCAGCATCTTTGGACCACCCCGGAGCTTGCCTCCTTTACTATAGCCCTGCAGGTCATCTTAGAAGCTGACCACTCTCATAGTATCCCCCGGTTCAGACACATCAAGGGGCTACTTTACTCTCTTGGGCTTAGAGAACTTTGGGATTCCCCAACCACTACTTCCTTCCCTTCAAAAAGTGATCTTAACAAATTGTACTGGCACATGGTAGACTCTGAAGACATGAGGGTTGCTCTTCACTCTACACTATCATGTGACCTCACCAACTTAAGAGACGTGCAAATGTGAGGCTTTCGGGGACATAATCACGGTGCCAAGAGAAAGTAAGTTGTACTTCCATTTCTGTATTGGCACCCTGCCTTAAGACTATTTACTAGTCACTGGTCACATGATGAAACAACCATCTGCCCAGCTTGTAAAGCATCCATTGAAAAACTCCCTCACGTTCTATTTGTCTGCCCTGCATACACTGCCTCACGCAGGAAATGGCTGGCCACGGCTTGTAGACTGCTGGGAGTTCGCAGGTCCGATTTAGCTCTCCGAATTCTTAGATCAGACACTCGCCCTATGCTAGTGATTGCTGTTGCCAAATTCCTTGGGGCAAGTTGGATTGTCCGAGGTAAACTTCTATCTGTATAATGGTTTTTGCAAGAATGTATAAACTTACTCTGGGAGTGTATTTAATTTAATTTAATTTTATCTAATCACATGTACTGTATATATTTCATTTAATTCTGTGTAATTATTTATTGTTGCTGTGCTTTTGTGGCTCTTGTAGCCGAAATAAAGTTCTTTTGACTGACTGACTGAAACAGGAAGTACTTTTTCCTTGACGACTGTTCTATATAAATTGCTGTACTGTGATTGGATGATTGTTCTCTCTTCTCTGGCTCACTTACATTATGTTATCCAAGACTAGTTTCTTTTTTTATATATATTGTTAATTGTAATTATGGGCTGCTGATCAGAAATAAAGACTAAAGTAATGAATAAATCGAGCCTCAGTCCTAACAAAATCTTCTTTCACTGATCCACATGGCCAGTGCTGGGGTTGGGTCACTTGTTCAGTGGACAAAACAAATATGAAAACTTGTTGTCCTTTAACCCAAACAATGTGTCATAGGCATCAGGTGATTAGAATTCCACACCCCTGGTAAATAGTGTACAGTAACACAACGGCTAAATTCATCTTTCTGGCAGTAAGTCATTCTAAACAAATTCTGCTACTCCATTAAGTCTTACTACTACTTATATCTGTAAAATTCCAGGCAGCTCACCAGTACTGAACAGTGGTATATTGATTTAAGCTTTGAGCTTGTGGTGATGAAGGTTGGATTGTGGATTAATGTTGATGTTTTAATGTACCTACACCAGACCATAGTAGCGGTTTCTGGATTTCAGGTTACGCTAACATGGGCTGGTTTGGAGGAGAGTGTAGGAGAACTGTTTTAAAGGAGTTCATAGGAGTTGTAAATTACCAGGTGACTCTAGCAGCTAGGTACCCTGGTCTAGTTAAAACAAGTGTTTTTATTCGGTTTGTATTAAATAAAATATATTGTCTAACTGTAAAAATATTAAGGTGAAATGTGTTCATATCCACAATATAGCTAGTTGATGAACTTTTTTCTCCATGTTTAGGGCTGGAGACATAACAGAGTTAAAAATTCTGGAGATCCCAAGTGCCAAGGATAATCAGATGTTTGTGGATCCTCAACAGATCGATCAGATTGCCTATGCTGTCGCATTTCCAACAGACACCAACCAGAATGGCATGAGCAAGTTGCCAAAGAAGCCTCCCACTTCAAGCAGTGCCCCTCAGAGCATCCCTCGGATGGTTGATATGAGGAGCCAGGATATGATTAACTCCCCTCAGCAAAGTTCCCACAGCTATGTAGAGCGACAGCTTGAGTCCTTGAATTCGTCCAAAGCTTTTAGACGCAGACACAACTCCTGTGAGTATTCAGGAAAAGCTGGCGTTCTTTCCCATTTTTGCTTCTGAGTTTGAGAGTGAAGAAGATACAGGCATGCTGCAATATCCTTTGGATAGGAGTAGATTCCTGAATGCAAACTCTTAATATATTTGTTTTTGCTGTTATCGTTCATTCTGATGAGCCTAGAAAGGTTGACCTGGGAACTGAAGATATTTGGTAAATCTAAGGATATTTAGTTGTCAAAATTGGATGGTTTTTCTTCTAATGGTGGCCGTATTTGAAGTTGATCATTGAACCTTATTCTTGTTGCTTCAGTCACTTTCTTGGGGTTTGTAATGACACTTTTTTGTAGAGTGTCTACGATACCACCTGGGCATGGCTTGCGACCCTGTGCACTGGACACTGGTCACAGGAATAATCTCCATTGAGCCCACAGTTTCTACTAGGATTGGCTGAAGGACTAGCAGATAATGGGAATGATCTTTGCCCTCCGCTTTCTGGTCCACCTGCTGGTTATTCCCTGCAACTGTGCCCTGTGAATACTGTGTATATGTGTCTGACCTTTGGTCATACACTGACCAGAATTACCTGAAATAATGACAGTCTGTGACCAGAACCTCTTTTCTCTGGCTACAAGCCACAGGGCTTGGTATTTGGCCATGCATCATGGATGGTGAATTCTCAGCTTTGATGTCGTTTCAGTACTGGGCATAGGACCGAGAAATATCATGCATGTATTTGTGATGGATACTTCTAACTCCAGATTCCTCACCTTAAAATATTCCCCAATCACCAGACTGGATATGGAAGGTTTTACAGCAGTACACAGTCATGCCGCTAGGTGGTGCTGCACAGCTCTACATTGGCTTCCTTCTGCCCCAGAAGTGAGAATGGAGCTGCATGTAAGAGACACTCCTGCATACTAATATCAGTTCTGTTTTGTTACACTCCTTTAAATGAGGATCTTGAGCTCAGCCCCCTTCATTGGTTTGATGTGTTTTTTTGTTTGTTAGAAAATTGAATTCCAGTGCACCAGGGAATGAGATCTCCACCTAAAACTACAGTATTCAAACCTTACTGTGATTGTCGTAAGTGGGTGTTAGTGATGGTCCCCTGAGGTGTGCCTTTCTGTTTGGGCTCAGGGCACGACTCCAAATGAATATGCTGTCATGCTCCCAAAGACTATCTGTGACCTTGAATCGAAACTGTAAGTTACTGAACATTGAAAGAAGTAACAGACCTTGCATAATTGCCGTGCATATCAAGGGTGCAGATCCGTTCTTGCTCTCTAGGCTGGTCCCGGACCAAATTCTCTTTGTGATCGAAGTCATCCAGTCAGTCAGTCAGTCACACAAGGAGGGGAAGTGGGACTCAATCTCCATCTCCACTCTGTTTAGCTAACGAGAAGTCGCTAAGGTGTCAAGATGCCACTCTATTTTTCTCCCAGTATCTGATTAAGGAGCCAATTTCCCCCAGTTGATTACAAAGCACCCTGTGTTCCCTGGGCCATTGGTCATACTGTAGCAAGTCGAGGCCATACTGCGCATTTGTGGCACTCTTCTGACTTTTTCTGCCATACCTTCGGGCCTCAAGGATCCACGGTCTGGTTAGCACCAGTGTAACTATTGTCCGCACCATCTGAGCCTCTGGAACCTGCCTTGGGTTCCACACCTTCTCCATTGTTGACTTGCATGCTGGATCCACTACTTTTTCCTGCACCTCTTTTATGAATGGTCTTCCTGCTGTCACCAGAGGGGGCTCCTCTGCAAATTCTAATGTCTGACCCCAAGCTCAATCCACTTGATCCTGACCGAGGTCACACTCTGACTCCTCTCCAGCGGACCCAGTTCCTATACAGCCTAAATTAGAAAACGTAATTCCTCTACCAATGAGCCATCCTCGAAAGTTTCCATTAGCTTTTCGATTCACATTGCTACCATTATGTGATGGCAATGGTGATGTTTTAGATGATTTATTTCCACATTATTATAATAATAGTTTGCACTTGGATTTGGATGAGGCCAGTGGGCTTGATACTCCATTCCCCCCCCCAACAGTACAGAGTTGATTTCTTCCTCACTCTTCCCTCAGTCCACCAACATAAGAAGGTGCTTATTTTTCTGTAGTCCTCAGACATGCTGCTGAGGTCCACGGCCTACAGATACCTCCTGTTGAAGTTAAAACAAATGTACTTACCTTCTGCAACCTGGGCCTGCTTCCCCGGAGCCTTTACTATCATTCAACAAATACCTAACTGATACTGTTCTGAGTACTTGGTTTAAGCCTTGTTCTTGCCCAACAGTGAACAGGCAGGTGGCCATACTCCACAGACAGCATCTGGTGTCCCTGTTTCTTTTATGCAGCATCCTACTCCTGAGAGGTTCCACTAGCAAGATGAATCCTAATTTAGTCTGCATTTATTCCCACCTCCTCCTCCAGATAGGGATAAAGGGCGTCAATAAGGATTGAGGCATTTGGGAAATGGATGTTCTCTTCAGCCAGCCTAGTCATGAGATCAGTAAACACAGTTTGCCTACTAGGCTGTTAACCTGGATGCCTTCTGGTTCACTGCCAGTAAGGTCCTTACAACAGTCCTGGAAAAGTTTGCAGCCTTCATGACTCAAACCATTCAGGGTGGTCAAGATGAAGGAAAATATTTGATTCATGCAGATCTGGACAATATAGACTGCTTGGGTGACCAATCTGCACTAATGTGATGCTCTGTTGCCAAGCAGGTTTCCACAGGTTTTTCTGGACATCTCCAGGCATCACTTATGGATATGCCCTTTGAATGCATCTTTCCCATTTGGCAAGAATGCTGATTCTGCCTTAGAACACTTCAAAAAAAGCTTGACCATGCGTGCTGTTTGGGCCTTTCGATCCATACTAGTTTTGTCAACCATTTCGGTCCTTCCAAGGCTACTCCAAAAGTTTGGTCAAGATGCAACTCCAGGCCCCATTATCTCTGCTGTATTCACCCCAGTCATTTTGCGGCTTGGGACCAGGATTGAGCAGGCAACACATGGGGCACCATGTCTCCTGCAGCATCTGCTAAAAAGCTGCTTTAGTTTCCATTAGTCAGGAATGGCCACCTTGTAAGAGGCATGGTCTAATATTTTCTCGCAGTATGGAAATTCATCTTTTCTAACAGATGGGTCCTCCAGATAGCCCAGAAGGGCTATGCCCTTCTGTTTTTTCTCAACCCATCAGGGCTTCCCCCTCGCCCCACACATCACAGCAGCTTTCAAATGAGCATCTAGTTATCTTACGTCAATAATTGCTAGCACTTATTTTTAAAGGGACCATCAAGAGTGCCAGACTCTGAAATAGAAAGAGTTGTTACTTCCAGTATTTGCTTTTGACTTGGAAGGATGGAAGCCTTTGTCCTATTTTGGATCTTTGCTTTCTGAATGCCTTCCTGCAGAAGGACAAATTCAGAAGGGTCACACTGGCTCAGGTTGTGTCTGCCCTGGGCAAATGGATGGTAGCCTCCGAACTGCAAAACAAGTACTTTCATTGGCCTGTCCTGCAGTGTGTCATAGATTACCTGCGGTTCAAAGTTGTCCAAGAGCGTTTTCATCTTGCTGTGCTCCCCTGTGGCTTTACCAGTGCTCTTTGGGTGTTCATGAAAGTGATAGCTATGGTTGCCTTCTAGCTTTAGAGATTGGGATACAAGTTTTTCCTACATCGATGACTGCTGTTGAAGTCAGGCTTGCCACAGTCTATTGCAGACCCCCTCTAGATGACTGTGAACCTCCCGACTTTGTTGGGGTTCCCAACCAATGATCCAAAGTTAAACCTGAATCCTTTGCAAAGACTTTCTTTTATAGGAGTTGTCTTCAGTGCAGTGCAGGTCAAGAGTTTTCCTCTCCAACAAAGAGTCCAGTACATTAGTCTGTCCTGAATCTTGGTGAGAGTAGCTTTGAGGCTTCTCAGCCTGTGGGCCTCTAGCATCCCGTTTGTTTGCTTTGCAGTGAGATCTTAAGTCTCAGTGGGCCCAGCACCAATGAAGCCTGTTGGATGTCATCCATTTTTTGGAGAAGACTGCACAAGATCTGAGGTTTGACTACAACCTCACCAGCAGCAGACCCGCTCCCTTTCGTACTCCGCTGACAGTGGTGACGGATGCATTACTGCTGGGTTGAGGAGGTCAGCTGAGAGAGGAGGATATCAGAGGACTCTGGTCTCTGGTGTAAAACCACCTTCATATCAGTCTTTTGGAGTTGAGGGCTATTTGTATAATGTAGAAGGCCTTCTTTGTGTCTAAGGAATGGCTCGTACAGGTGGGCAACACAACTACCATTTGGTACTGCAAAAAGCAGGTCAGAGTGTGGTATTGGGTCTGGGCAGGAGGCTCTATACTTGTTGACAGAGGTTGAAACGTTTGGTAATTTCCCTAATTGTGAACCACAAGGCAGGATCTTTGAACTACAGGGCATAGCTGAGGGGGTACCTGGTGGATCCAAAATGGCGGCTACACCTCAAGGTGGCATAACGTGTCATCTGACAGTAGTAAGAACTCTGGCTAGATCTTTTTGCCACCATCGGCTGTGCAGTGGCCAAACACTTACACCAGCAGTTCCTACAAAAGTTCTCCCTAGGTGATAAATTTCAGCCGGAGTAGAACATGGGACCACCACATGCCTTCCTGCAGCGCCTGCCCAGAGTTCTGAAGAAGATCAGGAACAATGGGGTGCAAGTTACTCTAGTGACCGCAGATTGGGCAGGAGAATGTGGTCCTCAGAACCTCTGAGCTTATGCGTCTGCCCTCCAATCAGGTTTCCACTTTGGGATGATATTCTGTTAGAGCAGCAGGGCAGGGTTCTCCAGTCAAATCTATACTCCATGCATGAAGATTGAGGGGTGGCAGTTGGCCGGTGTTTGATTTTGCCAACCAAAGTTGTGGTTGTGGTTGCCTTTTTGGCAAAAGCCATGACTCCTTATCACAATAGGCAATCTGTCATCCGCCAAACATCTTTGCTGTGCCTCCTCTCTTGAGAGGTGGAGAAAAATTTGTCAGTTGGATCCCAAAAGAGCTTTAAGGTGTTACATTTATCGTGCTAAAGAACATTGGGTGGGCGATCATCTTTTTGTATGGGTTTTGTAGGGCAGAGAAAGGTAAGGTGATGAGGCAAAGCACTTTGGATAGTACTCTGCATTAAGATCTGCTGTGCATTGGCTAAGAAGCAGCCTCCAGAGGGATTGAGGGCTAATTCCACCAGGGCTAAAGCTGCTACCACTGGATGGGAACTTGAGTTGCCTGTTCCTGAGACCTGTCAGGCTGCAATGTGAGCGTCAGTGCACATTTTCACAAAGCACTACTGCCTTGATAGCCTGGTCAGATGAGAAGGACATTTTGGCCATTCGGTCCTGCCGGTCGTTTTTTGCTCTGAGCTCATTCTGCAGACCTCCACGTTGGGAGGTACTGCTTTGGTATCTATTCTATAGGTGAGAAATCTGTGATTTGAAGTATCCATTAGAAGAACAAGTCCGTTAATTTCGGTAGCGCTCTTTCTGGTGGGCACTGTCTAACTGCAGATTCCTTCCTCCCCCCCCACCTCGTCGTTTTATGGCATAGTTTCTTCTATCTAAAAAGATCAGTTTAAAGATCTGCACACTGGTACCTCTAATTGCTTCCCACCAGAAAGTGCATAACTGAAGGCTAGTAACTTGTCCCTTACATCATGTGATCAATTATTATGCTTTCAGTTCCACAGGTTCTGACTTCTTGCATGCCTTGCAAGTACAGGGCACAGAGCAGCCCCACCCTGTAGTTGCTTGTGACTGGTGTCGTCCCACTGCCCTTTAAATAGAAGTGTGCAGTAACCATGCCCTAAAGTACCCATTATATTTTCTTTTAACAATGTTGATTTATAATTTGACATACCCAGTGGGCATGCACGAAAGCAACCTGGCACACACAGTGAAAATCCTGGGGCACTAGAGACACCTGGTTGTCTGTGGGGTATGGGGGTGGGGTGGAGAAGGGGATCCCCTGCAGGTACAAGACGAGATGAAAACTGGGGCTGTCAAAAGGGCCATTAGTATAATGGAAGGGTGAGACTTGTTAGGCAAAGTAGTAAGACAGGCCACAGAAGTGATAATTGGGTGCAAGAGAGTGCTGTATCCTTGGGGTGGTAAAGGATGAGAATAGTAAGATGTGAGAAGATGGGGATAGAGACTAGGCCGACTCTTGAACTGTGGAATGGAGGCGAGAGAGGTAAGGAGACAAGACCTATGCGTGCATGCTGAGGAAGAAGAGAAGGTGCAAAAAAGCATGGCAAAACCAAGGAAGCTGAATGACATGGGGCACAGGAAGATGGAGAATAACTGTGGACATAGTGGCATAACATGAGGGTGAGAAGTGCAAGGGAGTAGAAGGCCCCTTTAAGTAGCACAATGCACTGGAAAGTTTGAAGTTTAGTACATAAAGCTGCAAAGTGTATGGACTAGTAGGTCATAAAATCTAGATGCTTCCTTTGCATTCTGGGACTTGTAGTTCTATTTATCGAAGTAGCAAATGAGGAACACAAGTTCCAGAGTGGCAAAGACAAAATCTCTACTGTACCCACCTGATCTTAGATCTCTCACTTATGTGGTTATATCGCTGAAATGAACACTCTGCAAAAAGTTCTTTTACATACGTGCTACCACTGGTATCAGGAAGTCGGAAAAATGAATATGAGAGATTGAGAGTGGTAGAAAGAAAGAGGGCACAGTGTAATGGAGGGGAGAGTGGAAATAAAATGTAATGGCTAGGGAAGAGGCTAGTGATTGAGCGAAAGCAGAGGAATCGAGTGAGGGGCAAAATGAGCAGAGAGGCATATGATAAAAGAAAATCGTTCCATTAAGAAAATATTTTTCAACATTATTTTTTAAACATTTCTTTTTGTGTTGTGAATGTCTTTAAACTGTTCTTACAGAGCTGACTTGTGCCTGCTTGCTTCACATGTTTTAGGAACTGGAAAGAAAATATTTGCTAGGACAGCTTTTGGTCTCCCATTTGTCCTGAGTTACTAATTCCTTCGTAGTGAGAGCCCTATCTTCCAAGAATAGTATGGGTTTAAGACTTGAGATATTAAACCACTTTCGGTCACTTGATATGTTTAATAATGAAATGAGACATCCTCATCTAAGCAGATCCCCTAAATTATTAACCCTACCTACGGGGGAATTTTTCCCAAAGATGAAGGGTGCTTGCAGGGATGACCCCAGATATAATTTCCTCGACTGAATTGGTGAGACTAAAGGAGACTGTCATTCATCCAGCCATTAATGTTTAGCTGCAGTTTTGTTAGGTCAATCTTGGGGTTGCGGCATAAGATTGGGTGGACACTGTACAATGCGTTAGGCAGACCAACCAGAGGATGCACGTAGATGCTGACTAGAGCAAGAAACCCCATAGAGGAACTTTTAAGAATGGACCAAGCTTAACTTGTGGAGTCCAATGTGACAGGAGAATCTTAATTTGCTGGTGTTCTCTGTAGATGCCTTCGCCACTGTAGTGAGACATTCAAGTAAGAAATTGTGGTCTATTCTGTCAAATCCTGCAGAGAAATCTAGCATCACCAGGAATGCCATGACTTTTATTCATAAATCTTACACAGATTGGATAGGTGCTAGGGTATTATTAGAATCTAAACATCGTTGTAGTTGTGAAACCACTACTTTTTCTTAAAGTGAACCCATTCTTCAGCTACTCCAAGACTAAAAATGTCACTGGAAATGCACTACTTAAACATACTCTATTTTGGAGTGCCTTTCAAGGAAGGGCCATATAGGCAAACATGTCCTGGATATTTTTTCTGTACGATCTAAGGGTCACTGTCATTGAGGATCAGATGTACAATTTTGGGAGTAGGTTTTTTGCACTAATCCCCATGGACTTTGGGAGCTTGCATTTGTTAGCCTTCAGTGTCTCTGGAAGCTTTCCTTTTATTGAACACTTGCCTGTTTATTCCAACACCTACCACTTCTTCTGAATAACTCCAGATGCATAGCAATAGTTTCTTTGAAATTTGGGTGTAGCATTGCTTTTGGTGTACACGTCATCGGCTAGAATCTTAAGGTCCCTTGACTTAAAACCAACTTCCCTTTCCTCGCCCTTTGACACCGTTGAATGTCCTGCCCTGTACTATGAGTGAAGCACTTCCACATTTATTAAGCATGTTTTTTCATTTATAGATAATACTTCTGTAGACGTGACCTTGTATGGTCCCATCTAACGGTATTAGACATCGTTCTTTTCTTTTGTTTAAGTAAGCCGTGTTTTAATCTTGCCTAACCCCCATTCCTAGTGTGTGCAAACCGTACTGCATAGGGCAGTGTAACCTACCTTATGTTAATGCTAATATAGATGGCCATCCTGATCTCTTGTGGGCTGTTCCTGTGCCCCTCGGAAAAGGTGTTTAGTGTCCCTCATCACTAATGTCTGATATTTGCATCTAGATGGTGTGGATATCATTGCTATCTCCAAATGTTTGTTCTGTTCATAAATCAATGCTATTCGCCCAAACCTGAGACAGTGCAGCAGTGATTGTATGTAATGAAACAGAGTGCTAAAATGTGAGGGTAGAAATCGTAGTTAACCTGTACATCTATGGCAAACATCAAAATGAAGAGTTAAAGTAAAATGTTTACCACATTTGTGAATGTGAAAAGATGCCCCGTAGCCTTTTCCCTAATTCTTAATTATTGCCACCCGTAACCTGGACTCTTTTCCATGGCATCATATTTATTTGGTATATTATTGGGGGGGGGGGGGGGGGGGGGGGGAGGAGTATACATCTATTTCCCTCCTTTACCACCACCACCACCACCATCTGTGCCACTCTTCCCCCTGCATTCTTCTTACACCATTGCTTTCTCTGTCAATCTGTTTATCAACATTTTGCATTAAGTTACATGCACGTTCATAGTATTGGTAGCTGTACATACATTAGAAAAACATAAATAGTGAAGAGTCCCAATGGAAATAAATACAGCTGGCACCTAGTTGTACTTCAACATGCTGTACCCTGCTGTTACTTTTCTGTGAAACAGATCATTTTCGCTGTGATAACCTAGCTATAGGAAAAACAACAAGTTGTTGTCCCCTGGGTAGCACGTGTTGATCTACAATGTAATTACAGTTTATACCATCTCTTAAGCTTTCCGTTATGCTAAACATAACCCAACATCTTAATCAAACCACCCCTTTCTCAAAGCTTAGGCTTTACCCTAGTTTTAACATCAACACTTACTCTAACCCCTTCCCTTACACAATGCCTTACAGTAACCCAGCCCCTAAAGTTAAACTAAAGCAAACCTTATCCCTTGTCCCATACCTAACCTTTATCCCACATCCACCCTCACTGTGTACCTTATTGTAACCTTACTCCGACCCTTCACCCAAGCTCCGCTCCTAAGCCATAAACTTGCTCACTGCCTTTTTTATGTATGTATGTGGTATTTCTGTAGCTCAAACCTAGTCAAACGGCAGCAGAGCACTGTGCAGGGTCAAAGGCAAGCATAAAGTCAGTGACTGAAAGGAGAGGTAACTGGTTTGTGGACTGTTAGTGCATTGTGATGTTGTGTGATTTGTAAAGCACATGGCTGCTTGGAGCTTCCCAGCGCTAACCAGAGGAGGAGAAACAAAGAGTTCATAATTATACCTCAGCATTCTGTAGAATAGAGCCAGATTTTCAAGGACTTCCTGTAATTCAGATGATTCTCAGTGTTCTTGATGTAGAGGGGGAGTGAGTTCCAGGCAGCAGAGGCATTGACTCTGAAAGAACAGTCACCAACTCTTGTTCGCCTAGCACGAGGGATCCCCGCTAATATGAGATCATTGCAACACGCAGGCTGGAAGATAGGGAAGCACCAATTTTGCCAAGATAAAAGGACCTTGGGAGTATAGATTTTTTTTATGCCACACACAAGGATTAAAAAAATATACGTTTCTCCACAGGGAGCCAGTGTAGCTTTGCTAGAAGTCCAGATACTGAGCAGAACTTAGAGAGTGAAAACAAGAGTCTGGTGGCAGCATTTTGAACTAGCTGGAGTCTCCTAATCACTGATTTATTAATACCCAGATATAAAACATTACAGTAATCCAGCCGAGCTAAAATTGTGGCTGTTATTAATTTTCTTGAAAAACCTCATCATACAGCACTAGCAAAATTATTTGACAAACAAGTATAGAATGCAATTGCAAAAATAATTTAGCCTTGCAATTTGTTTTATTTTTTCTCTCTCTTTAAGGCTCTGTTGCTTTGTGAGTGTCCAAATTTGATCATCTTTTCTTATCCGATTTCTTTCCTCATATATATTATATCTCAAAAACTGACGGTCACCAATAGGTAGTTAATTAGGACCATGTTTCAACATAAAAAGCATTTTTTGACTTGCCTGTCTCAGGCACGGTTTGACAAATCTGCACAAAACTTTCCCGAAAAAAAGGGCCCCTGTGATTCTTGTTGCACATGGAAAGGTTTGGGGCAATTAGTCAATGAGGGGCCGAGAAAAAGGGGGGGGGGGGGACAAAAACATTGTTTCACCTGTTAATTCCCATAGGACCTTAAGACACGACTACAGCCTGAACCGCTGGACTGAATTAAAGCAGATTTGCCAGAAAGCTAGGTTTCGGTACACAGATTGTGCTTTTGGTGTAAATCTGTTCAGTAGTTTACGAGAAATTAAGGAAAAATCCAGATTTGTAGATCCCTGCCCACTAATAAATCGTGGAAATATGTTGCGTGCATAAATAGAAGTGTTGTAATTGTCCTGACTAGTAAGTTGTGCCATTTTATGTTATAGGAGAGGGTCCCTGGGACTGAAACCACAAATAAGTGGTATAGGGGGCAGGGTGGATGTGATATAGTGGTGTTTTACGGTCAAATTATGGGTTTTAAATTATTTTTCTGCACATATTGTGTGATATTTGAGAATATCCTCAAATAGTCTAGAATATGGGGAAAACAACATTCAGACTTGCACACACCCACTCACACACACACACTAAGACCCACTCAGATTCTCACACCCACTTTCAGACCCACTCAGACACTCACGCACCCACTCACAGATCCACTGTCAGAGACGGGCGCTGCGGCCAATACCCTGTGCGCGGCGTGGGGTTGGGTGGTTATAAGGGCTTGGCTGCAGGGCTTTGCTCCCGGCAGTGCGCGGCCGTGACTTGGTTAACGTATAGTAATTAAAATTACTTTACATTAAAAAAAAACATAGACATTCACTGACCAAACTAAAGGTTACAGGGACCTTATAGTTAGGTTCTGAATTTACTTGTACAAACCCATAGAAATTCTGCTGTTGTAGAGTTTTTTCAGTTAACTATAACTTGCACCCTAATGTAACTATAACTTGCACCTTTGCCGTGCACAGTTAAAACCATAAACATAAAAACAGTTAAAACCATCGGACATTTCATATGTAAATAATCAACAACAATTACTTCCCCCCCCCCCCCCACTGGGCCTCAAGTCTCACAGCAGCAGAGACGAACTTATAAACACTTATACATATTCAGACTGTAAAAGCTGTAAATAAAATAAAGCAGGTCTGTACCTCCTCATAGTCGAACATTGTAACATTGATACTAAGAACTTTTTTTTAAGGGGCGGAGTATAAGGTGGAAATAAATGAACAGCAGAGCTATAGAGACATGGGTCAAGAGCAAACTCCTGAATACACTTTGGTCGGATAAGCAACTAAAATGAGCTATATCCAACCTAAATCTAATAAGGTAGAACCTTTGATGGGGCTCCAGTGGAAATAACAGGTAAGGCTCAATGCCCTCTGTGGTGACCAAAGGGAAAAACTCCTCCACCCTCCTCTTGCCGCTCATAGCCAGGATTCTGTGTGCTGAAAACAAGCTCAAGAGATCCCGCTTCAGCTGCCACCTAGATACCGATGCCAGGCTTAATGGTGACAAAAAACATTAATCTCTGCCCAGGGCCACCTGGAGACCCTTCACATATCTAATCCTGCAAGCTTGTGCTAATAATAAGCTATCTTGCATTATTTCCCTATTGAGAGAGGTCCAAAGAGAGTGCCACATTACTGAAGCCAACCCAATACGATCCTGCAGAGGAGAAATGCGTAGCTCTAACTGACATAGAAGGCCTGATGCGCTGTTAGGAACTGCCAATAATTTCCTCATAAAAACATTTTCTACCGCCTGTAACTTTGACATGTCCCTATAGCCCCACACACCAGCCCCATAGGTGACTGTTGAAGGGCACCATGCCTTGTAAATGGTAAGCAGATTATCCTGGGGGCTAGACCCTAGCTTCCTCACACTTAAAAAGACCCTCCATGGTTTGCACAAATCTTAAGGATCTGATGTCAATACGATGGGACCAGTCACTCCTACTATCAAAAGGGAGACCTAAATACTTGAATGTATGGACCACTGCTAGCCCCCCACCCCCCCCACAATTCCCCCAATGTAATAAGATTTCAAACTCTTATGGGCACCACCCATAACCATCACATGAGACTTGGTCGAGTTCATCTTCAGTCCCAAGTTACTCATGAAGTCCACAAATTTATTTAGAAGCTTTTGGAGCCCAACCCCAGTCCTTGACAACAATACACAATCATCGGCATATAAAAGAGCTGGTAAATTGTTAAATCCTACCCTAGGGGAATCTGTTTCCACCTTACTCAAACATTTGTCTAAATCATTATATATATAGAATACAAATAGGGTAAGCACACACCCTTGCCTCACTTCTCGTGTCATCTTAAAAGGGTCTGTGCACTTCCCATCAATGCCATATCTGACTCGACCTGTAACATTCTCATGTTATTGAGCAAGATAAAATACCAATGATTCGTTGATACCCATTGCTTAGATCTTAACCCACAGCTTTCCCCTGTCTACCCAGTCAAATGCGGAGACTAAATCCATAAAAGCAAGGTGTAGTTGCCCTTATTTGACAAAAGTATATTTACAGTTAAGACGCTGCTTTGCTGTTCCCAAACCTTTTCTGAAGCTATACTGGACCTCGGAAAGACAGCCCTTCTTCATAACCCAAGATTCAAGCCTGGCCAGCAGCACCCTTCTCAAAATTTTACTTGTAGAAATTGGGCGATGACCACGTGGTCCGTCTTGTCGCCTTACTTGAATATGGGCACAATAATTGCACTGCACCATTCACAATTGCAGATCTTAATACATTAGTCCGAATTGATGTTAACGGGTACCCCATCTGGTCCTGGGGCCTTGTTCCTTGCGCACTTCTCCAGGGCAGAGAGCGACTCATTTAATGAGGGACTTGTCAGCCTAGTGTCTACCTAGGTATAGCAATGTTCAAAAGGGGTCCTAGAATTGACCTCACCCAGGTTACTCCAAAACAGCTTTTCAAAAGTGTTCCTCCCACATTCTCGGGGTGATGACGACATCATTATATTCTGATATTTCAAAGATGCATATCAAAGTAATTTTAAACACATCTAGAGTTTGTATTTCTGGTGAGCATGAATACCTAATTGCAAGACCTCAATCTATATTTAGTACTACCAATATTTAGAAAACATAAGCAATTTAAATATGCTGTGCATAATAGAATTTTGCTACTCACAACAACCCTGTTATGTGTACAATCATATCAATAGCAGGGCATTTGTCAAGGATAAAGTGCACCGAAAATATGACCTAGTGTAAACAAATGCACAGGTCCGACCCTGAACACCGATAAGGACATAATCTGCATAATTTATATAGATGTAACATTTCTTCCAGTTCAGAGATTAATATAATCTATTCCTTTAAATTTTGCCCTTCAAAGATGTATATGTAGCTCAGGACCAGAATTATGTCCCATTGGTATTTCAGTCCCTAACAATATGATAATTCATAATTCCAGTCCCAGTAATGACCATTCATGATTACCTCTGCTTTTATTTGGTTTGATGTATTTAACCCCATCACTTTTATCATGCCACCAAAAGTTTTTTTTTTATCGATTGGATATGAAAAGTCTTTCTAATTTCTAATAAGGCTTGATTTCTAATTGCGCGCAAGTGCTGTAAAATGTATTAATCATACTTCCAACATATAATTTCTGACAGGGACACTCCAGGACATAAATTACAAATTTAGTTTCACAAGTTGTTTTCTCTGATCTGTTCCAGTCTGCCATTATATGTTTTGTAGATGGGTTTTATTAACTCCGTGCAAGTAGACTTTTCATTTCATACACTTCCAGAATTCTGGCTGACTGAGCCAGTTGATTCTAACTGTTCTTATTTCCTCAGATAGGAAGTGACTTTGTGTGAGGCGGTCACGCAGTGAGTTTTACGATAAATTATTTGGGGATAGTCGGGGAGAACCTGCTTCAGGTGGTCATCTTATTTCATAATTTTCCAATTCCTACAGAATATTTTTCAAATCTTTGTGTGTTTGTATTGGTTGTCCTCCTTTATGATGTTGTTTTGTGGACTACAAGCAGTTCTTCCCTTGAGTGATTTTTAATTCTCTTTCCCGCATCTGCTAATATTTCCATAGGAGGGCCTCTTTGATTAAATATCTCCATCATTTCCTATATCTGTTCCTCTAGATCGTATATATATAAAATTCACTTGATAAACCAAAGGTTACAGGGGTGTTATAGTTAGGCTTGCATTTTAAATGTACAAAACCACAGAAATTCTACAGTTGGTTATCTGAAGTAACTTTAACTTGCACCCCCGCCATGGAGTTTTTTTGTCAAATATTACATTGATCTGAAGTAACTTTAACTTGCACCCCCGCCATGCAGTTTTTTCGGCAAATGTTACATTGATATTATTGAAGATGTCATGAGTGCCGTAATTTGTGGGGTAATTTGCAGTGCATGGCGAGTGTGGGAGTTATAGTTACCTTAGGGCACAAGTTATAGTTACTTCAGATAACTCTAACTATAACTGGTGAATTTCTTTACACTAAGAACACTCCCACCAGAGGCACCGTCCCTCAGATTTTCACTGTATGCTGTGTGTGAGGGAGTCTCCCTAAGCTTTGCTCAGTTTCTTCAGGTTGCCTGATCTTCAGATATATATTTCCTCACCATTATGCCAAACAGGTTAAAAAGGACTTTTCCGGCTGTGTGTCGTACAACGTCGACGAGATCCATTGCTTCATCGACGGTCACTTCCACTAAGACTGTACCAACACCATCAACGATGTCATAGTCGTTAGTACCGCTGTCTATGAACGCGTCGTCAACAACACCTCATCAGTGGCCGCTTCGTCGACAACACCGTAGACTGTGCAGATTTTGGGAAAATCCACCTCTCCATCAGTAAAACCAAAGAAAACACCATCCAAACTATTATTACCTTCATTGTCGACAGCTGTCTTCTCACCACAGCGTTTCCATGCTGGTTTCACGTCGCCTGCTAAAGTACCTCGCTTGCACCCAGCTATTTGTTGGATATCCAGGACTCAGATGACGACCAAGGGATGTTTGGAACTGTCCCTCTGAATTACATGTTCAAATTGACAAGGAAGAACAATATTACTATGAACCTGTATACCAGAGTTACTGTTATCCACGGCAGTACCAACAATATCCTCCTCCTCCTCCTCCTCCTCCTCCCCCACCACCAGACATGGTCCAGGTTCCAGCTACTCTAGTGCAAGATTTACAAGGTATGCTGCAAGATTACACGTGCTTCCTAACGCCAGCTGCAGCACAACCACCAGAGGCTCTGCCTCCTACATCTCCAGAACACCTTCCTCATCCTACTTGGAAGATGACGCCGCAATCATGTATTGCTTTGCCCCCTGGAGAAGACCCTTCTTTATCAGACAGTGATGATGTCAATGATGATGGAGACTGGCAGGAAACCGAGACCACTAACAACCGCACCACAAACAGTCAATAGGATGATTATCTCATCCCTCATCCCTCAACCTTCCCCTCCACCACCCCAACAAGCAGATTCTCCGCCTGCAGATATTGGTGGTTTCCACATGTTGATGGAGAGGGCAGCAAAGCATTTTAAACTGCCCATCACTATTAAGCCGACAGACTTTTTTCTTTATGATTTCAAGTAACAATCTAGAAAGGCGATTAGAGCAATTCCAATGGTTGGTTTTATATGGGAGGAAGGAGTTAAAATTATGACGATGCCGGTCGCCGTTACTGCTGTCCTTGCTGGACTTGCCTACCTGCTTGCTTGATCGGCCTTAAAGCCTGATTTGATGATTTCTCAGGCTCCACAACGAAGGTTGAAGATTCCTTCCACTCCAATAACATCTCTGCTAGACAAAGAGGGTAGGCGGTTGGAGAACACTGGCAAGAGATTCACCGTGATGTCAGGTACAACTGTCCGTGCCTCACACACTCTGGTTATTCTGGGGCATTACGATCGCCAAATGTAGTCGGACATTGCCTCGTATCTAGATCTTTTGCCGGATGATAAGAAATCCGAAGCCATGCATATTCTACAGGAGGTTGAAAGAACGGCATCCGAGATTAGACTGTGCAATGGACATTGCATCCATTGACTTCTGCCAGTTTGCAAGTTCTGCTGTGTTCAGACGTCAAGGTTGGCTTAAAGACACGTCATTCCGCCCAGAAATGCAAACCAAGATCCTCAATGTGCCTGTTGATGGCAACTCCTTCTTTGGGAAGCACATCTGGTGCCCTGCAATCCATGACGTTGGACACCTAGACAGCTCGATCCCTCAGACTGATCCAATACCGCAAGTCTGCTTTTCGAGGGACACATGGCAGCAGATCATATCTGTATTGTGGCGGAAACCAAAGATTCCAGTTGCAATCAGATCAGCCCTTTCGACTGGCCTACCAGCAACATCAGCCTTATCGGCCTCCACCATCGGCAGCCTATTCCAGTCAGCCAAGACAAAAGCAGCCAGTTTCCTCCAGAGACACCACTAGGAAACAGTGACAGTTTGAGTGCCAGCTATTTCCCCTTCACAACATCAACTGGGTGCCAAAATCTCCATTTTATTTACATCACTGGAGCAACGTAACTACAGACAGGTGAGTCTTAGACCTCATTGAACATGCCCGTACTCTGGAGTTCACTCAATTTCCACCCCAAACTCCACCAACAAAATTTATTCAAACACGACTTTGTCTTGTTCGGAAGGAAGTTGCAGCCATGTTATTAAAAGTAGCCATAGAACATGTTCTACATTCCCAGAAAGAAAGGGATTTTACTCCTTTTTTTTTTTTTCTTTCTTGCAAGGAAGAAATCAAGGGAGTGCGTATCATCCTCGACCTCAGGAAACTCTTCAGTTACCTGAAGAAAGAGTTTCGTATGGTATCCCTACAAGAAATTCTCCAGCTTCTCAGTCGCCTTGACTTTCTTACGAATTTTGATCTCCATGACGCCTACTTCCACATTATCCATCCTACCCATCACACATTCCTCAGGTTTACAGTAATCTGTACTCACCATCAGTTCAAAGTCCTTCCTTTTGGTCTCTGATCCACTCCCCGGATATTCACAAAGCTACTTGGTCCAGTGGCAGCTCACTTGTGACAACAGGGCATTCAAGTTTTCCCATACCTCAACTTCCCAGCAGTTGTCGAGTGATACTGCAAGATGCCTGTTAGAAATGAGGTTTTTGGTTGGCAGTCAGGTTGCCCTCTGTCCAAGCAAGAACCCTCACTCTAGTCAGGGTAAGTCACACACAATCCAAAATCAGCCTGTGCTCACCCTCCGGTAGCTTGGCACGAGCAGTCAGGCTTAACTTAGAAGGCAATGTGTAAAGCATTTGTGCAATAAATCATACAATACCATAATATAACACCACAAAAATACACCACACAGTGTTTAGAAAAATATATAATATTTATCTGGGTATTTGCAGGTCAAAACGATCAAAGTTGCAATATGAATTTGTAAAGATATCACTGAAAAGTGATATAAAGTGTCTTAAGTCTTTAAAAAGCAAATAAAGTGTCTTTCAAGCACAAAGTACCTGGTTTCTGGTGGGAAATCTCCTCAGAGGGCCACAGGAGAAGAGATACGTGGAAAAATGGTGTGTGCGTCGATTTCTCCCCAGCACACACAGACTTGCGTCGTTATTTTCCACGCGGGGAAGTCGTGCGTCGTTTTCTGGCGTGCGGACAGTCTCTTTCTGTGGATCGCGGGGATTACCAGATGGCCCGGGTCTGTGCATGGATTTTCCTGCTTGTTTTCCGGCTGCGTGTCGTTCTGCGGGGCTGCGCGTCGAAGTTTCGATCTCACGGCAGGCGTTTCGTCGATTTCTCCTTGGAAGTCGGGCGGCGTTGTCCTTGCGAGGCCGTGCGTCAAAGTTTCGGTCGTCCCGAAGGCGTCGCGTCGATCAGCGTCAGTGTGCAGCGTTTTTCTTGCCGCGGAACAAGCTGTGCGTCGAAAAGTTTGGCGCACGGAGCGTCCAAGTGAAAGCGAGAAGTCTTTTTGGTCCTGAGACTTCAGGGAACAGGAGGCAAGCTCTATCCAAGCCCTTGGAGAGCACTTTTACAGCCAGACAAGAGTTCAGCAAGGCAGCAGGCCAACAGCAAGGCAGCAGTCCTTTGTAGAAAAGCAGACAGGTGAGTCCTTTGAGCAGCCAGGCAGTTCTTCTTGGCAGGATGTAGTTTCTGGTTCAGGTTTCTTCTCCAGCAAGTGTCTGAGGTAGGGCAGAGGCCCTGTTTTATATGAAGTTGTGCCTTTGAAGTGGGGGTGACTTCAAAGAGTGTCTAAGAAATGCACCAAGCCCCCTTTCAGTTCAATCCTGTCTGCCAGAGTCCCAGTAGGAGGTGTGGCAGTCCTTTGTGTGAGGGCAGGCCCTCCATCCTCCCAGCCCAGGAAGACCCATTCAAAATGCAGATGTATGCAAGTGAGGCTGAGTACCCTGTGTTTGGGGTGTGTCTGAGTGAATGCACAAGGAGCTGTCAACTAAACCTAGCCAGGCGTGGATTGAAGGGCACAACAAGATTTTAGTGCAAAGAAATGCTCACTTTCTAAAAGTGGCATTTCTAGAATAGTAATATTAAATCCGACTTCACCAGTCAGCAGGACTTTATATTACCATTCTGGCCATACTAAATAGGACCTTCCTGCTCCTTTCAGATCAGCAGCTGCCACTTCATCAGTGTATGAGGGCAGCCCCAATGTTAGCCTATGAAGGGAGCAGGCCTCACAGTAGTGTAAAAACGAATTTAGGAGTTTTACACTACCAGGACATATAACTACACAGGTACATGTCCTGCCTTTTACCTACACAGCACCCTGCTCTAGGGGTTATCTAGGGCACACATTAGGGATGACTTATATGTAGAAAAAGGGGAGTTCTAGGCTGGGCAAGTACTTTTAAATGCCAAGTCGAAGTGGCAGTGAAACTGCACACACAGGCCTTGCAATGGCAGGCCTGAGACAGGGTTAAGGGGCTACTGAAGTGGGCGGCACAACCAGTGCTGCAGGCCCACTAGCAGCATTTAATCTACAGGCCCTAGGCACATATAGTGCACTCTACTAGGGACTTATAAGTAAATTAAATAGCCAATCATGGATAAACCAATCAATAGTACCATTTACACAGAGAGCATATGCACTTTAGCACTGGTTAGCAGTGGTAAAGTGCCCAGAGGTCAAAAGCCAACAACAACAGGTCAGAAAAAATAGGAGGAAGGAGGCAAAAAGTTTGGGGATGACCCTGTCAAAAAGCCAGGTCCAACATGACCCCCTACCAGCCTAAAGCCAGGGGAGAACAATCACTATCCTGATGTACTTCCCTGTTTGAGGCGACAGAACAAGGACCCAGGCCCACAACAACAGGGGCATGCTCCAGTTCTTCGCCTTCCTGACTCCAATTGGATCCCTCTGTCCATACTCTCAGGGCCCACTAAGCCAACCCATGGGGAACCTTTCTCCTTACCTGCGGATCCCATCTGTGCAGCCCCTAACCTTACTTTGCTCACAGATGTATCCCAGGAGCAGGATAGTACCACCATGACCAACATAGTGGTGTTGCCCACTCTACCCCCGGGGTGTGACACTTGTCCCCTCCCCAGGGATAACTCTGTCCACCCGGACAGCAAGCCACAGTGGTTACTGACAGCTGCCAGGGACGAGAGCCAGGCCCCAGGCCTCTCAAAGCTCTCCCACCACTGTGGTTGTGGAGAGTGGGGGGCGGTAGCCCCAGGTGCTGGGCACACTTTAACCACTCTCCCTTCCACCAGGTCAGGGATGACAGCCTGAACCTGGTCCTCCCCTCTGGGGCTCTGTACCCTCCCTTCTGGAGCGGTACCCCCCGAGTCCAACATGGTCAGGGTGCTTATAGAAGTCTCCCTGTACCATTCCTCCACCAGTGTAGGGCTGTTAACCTGCAACTGGCCCTCCAACCTGGGGTCTGTACCTTCAGGTTGGACTAGGGCCCGGGGTGAGGCTTCCCTCTCCCTGCCCACCCTTCTGGGGTCCAGCACCCTCCAACTAGGAGTGGCCTCCTCAGAAGACAACATGGTAGGGGCACTGTTATCAGTAGCCCCTTCCTCCAGGTCCGGGGGGACACCCTGAACCTGGTCTTCTAGCCCAGGGTCTGTACCCTCAGACTAGATCACTGCCTGGCAAACCAGGACTTTCTGGGAGGCACACCTACCCCCCACCAGGTCAGAGTTTAACCTCTGCACCTGACCATTCAACTCAGAGTCAACACCCTGAAGTTGAACAATTGCCTGGCATGCCAGGACTTTCTGGGGGGCACACCTACCCCCCACCAGGTCAGAGTTTCACCTCTGAACCCGGTTATCCAACCTAGAGTCAGCACCCTGAGGTTGGACAACTGCCTGGTACACCAGGACTTTCTGGGGGGCACACCTACCCCCCACCAAGTCAGAGTTTAACCTCTGAACCCGGTTATCCAACCCAGAGTCAACACCCTGAGGTTGGACAACTGCCTGGCATAGCAGGACTTCCTGGGAGGCACACCTACCTCCCACCAGGTCAGAGGTTAACCTCTGAACCTGGGTATCCAACCCAGAGTCACCACCCTGAGGTTGAACCATTGCCTGACATACCAGGACTTTCTGGGGGGCACCTCTACCCCCCAACAGGTCAGAGTTTATCCTCTGAACCTGGTTAGTCAACCTAGAGTCACCACCCTGAGGTTGAACCATTGCCTGGCAGGCCAGGACTTCCTTGGGGGCGCTCTCACCCCCCACAAGGGACACACCGTCCCCAAGGGCCACACAAGAGTCTGGTTGGCGCAGGTCTCCCGACCTCTGCCCATCCGGCAGAGTCTGGGTTTCCACCAAACCAGAAACGGTTTCACCTGGGTCATTCCTGGGGGGCTCTGCTCTCAGAGCTGACCCCTGACTCTCAAGGTCCTCCACTGGGGTCTGCAACCCCCTCTCAACCCTATGTCTGGACTTCTGCAGCCCCTCACTAGGAGGGGCACTACCAGACCTGTTGGGATGCTGGCTACAGTCACCCCCCCAGTTCTTCTGACACTGCGGGGCTTCCCTCAAAAGGTGGCCCTACGGTACAGGCTAGGCTTCCCTCCTTGTGTTCCCTCATGGAACCCTCTAGGACCTGGGACCTACCTGGGACACTACAATCCTTTCCCACCTCACTCGGTTGGGAACCACCTAGACCACTCCCTTCAGGAGCACCCCCAATGCCTCTTCAGACTCTCTGGTACTCACCCAGAAGTCTGCCTCCATTGTAAGTTCCCTGGGGTCAGAGAACTCACACTCCACCTGGTGTTGGCGTAGCTCTGGAAAATAAGGACCAGACATATGCTCTCCAGCAATTACATCACTCTGCCCTTCACATGTATTAACCACAGTACCCTTCACCCAACCATCCAGTGACTCAACCTTGAAAAAGCACTCTACATCACCCTTCTGAGACTGGTGAGACAGTATCTGACTGTCCCTGACACTCAACCCATACTCTTCTGGGATGTCTCTACACTCTATATCCAGGACGTCCACCAGGGGGGAACCCTTTTCTCTGTCACTCTCTGCTAGAGTCAGTAAAGTGTCCCTCCCCCCAGTAGGAATATGACTCCCTGTGCCAGTTCCCCAATCCTTCTCAGGGACCCTGTGCATAACGGGAACTACCTCATACCCTTGAACCGCCTGGGGTGTGTCAACTCCCTTCTTCAAGTTGGGCACCACATCTCTGGGCTTGTGCCCTTCTTCTGCTGTACTAGATGCAAGATTTTTGCTGCCACCATCTGAACTGGACTCAGCCCTTCCGGCTTCCAGTTTCAGCTCTTTACAGCTCAGCTCTTGAGGTGCAATCTTTTCTTCTTCCAGGGCTAAGAGACTTGCTGCCTCAGCCCTTTCAAGCTGCTCATTTAGCTCTTCCATACACCGCTCTAGAGCTAGGAGCCATTCATCTCTCACTGGGTCTCTTTCCTCGTCTGAATAGTCTGAGCAGTCTTCCTCCTCATGTGAGCAGTCTTCCTCCTCATGTGAGCAGTCTTCCTCCTCATGTGAGCAGTCTTCCTCCTCATGTGAGCAGTCTTCCTCCTCATGTGAGCAGTCTTCCTCCTCATGTGAGCAGTCCTCCTCCTCATCTGAGGGGTACTTAGTCATTTGGTTTCTTGCTGCCTCTCTCTCTGCCCATCTTTCTCCCCCCCCCCCCCAGACTATGTAGGCATGTAGCATCTCTGCCTTAGTAGATCTCCTTGCTACCGGAAGGCCCCATTTTCTGCAAAGCTACCTTAGGTTAGCCTTAGTGAGGTGGTCAGTAGGCACAAAGAATGAGTAGGTAAGCAATCTCATTGCTGACAAAGTCTTACTGGCAAAAACTAAAATCCAAAGTCCAAAATATCAATAGTATACCCAGGAGGACATCAGAGAACCAAAAGCAAAAAAGATGAAAAATCAAGTTGACCTTCAACTGTGGGTAGGTAGTGAAATACTTAGCTACTGTATGTCACTGCACAAACACAAGTCCTATCCTCACCGCTGATCACCAATGTTAGAAATTGGGGTTTTGGTTGGCAGTCAGGTTGCCCTCTGTCCAAGCAAGAACCCTCACTCTAGTCAGGGTAAGTCGCACACAATCCAAAATCAGCCTGTGCTCACCCTCCGGTAGCTTGGCACGAGCAGTCAGGCTTAACTTAGAAGGGAATGTGTAAAGCATTTGTGCAATAAATCATACAATACCATAATATAACACCACAAAAATACACCACACAGTGTTTAGAAAAATATATAATATTTATCTGGGTATTTGCAGGTCAAAACGATCAAAGTTGCAATATGAATTTGTAAAGATATCACTGAAAAGTGATATAAAGTGTCTTAAGTCTTTAAAAAGCAAATAAAGTGTCTTTCAAGCACAAAGTATCTGGTTTCTGGTGGGAAATCTCAAAGGGCCACAGGAGAAGAGATACGTGGAAAAATGGTGTGTGCGTCGATTTCTCCCCAGCACACACAGACTTGCGTCGTTATTTTCCACGCGGGGAAGTCGTGCGTCGTTTTCCGGCGCGCGGACAGTCTCTTTCTGTGGATCGCGGGGATTACCAGATGGCCCGGGTCTGTGCGGGGATTTTCCTGCTTGTTTTCCGGCTGCGCGTCGTTCTGCGGGGCTGCGCGTCGAAGTTTCGATCTCACGGCAGGCGTCGCGTCGATTTCTCCTTAGAAGTCGGGCGGCGTTGTCCTTGCGAGGCCGTGCGTCTAAGTTTCGGTCGTCCCGAAGGCGTCGCGTCGATCAGCGTCGGTGTGCAGCGTTTTTCTTGCCGCGGAACAAGCTGTGCGTCGAACATTTCGCCGCACGGAGCGTCCAAGTGAAAGCGAGAAGTCTTTTTGGTCCTGAGACTTAAGGGAACAGGAGGCAAGCTCTATCCAAGCCCTTAGAGAGCACTTTTACAGCCAGACAAGAGTTCAGCAAGGAAGCAGGCCAACAGCAAGGCAGCAGTCCTTTGTAGAAAAGCAGACAGGTGAGTCCTTTGAGCAGCCAGGCAGTTCTTCTTGGCAGGATGTAGTTTCTGGTTCAGGTTTCTTCTCCAGCAAGTGTCTGATGAGGTAGGGCAGAGGCCCTGTTTTATACTAAGTTGTGCCTTTGAAGTGGGGGTGACTTCAAAGAGTGTCTAAGAAATGCACCAAGCCCCCTTTCAGTTCAGTCCTGTCTGCCAGAGTCCCAGTAGGGGGTGTGGCAGTCCTTTGTGTGAGGGCAGGCCCTCCACCCTCCCAGCCCAGGAAGACCCATTCAAAATGCAGATGTATGCAAGTGAGGCTGAGTACCCTGTGTTTGGGGTGTGTCTGAGTGAATGCACAAGGAGCTGTCAACTAAACCTAGCCAGACGTGGATTGAAGGGCACAACAAGATTTTAGTGCAAAGAAATGCTCACTTTCTAAAAGTGGCATTTCTAGAATAGTAATATTAAATCCGACTTCACCAGTCAGCAGGACTTTATATTACCATTCTGGCCATACTAAATAGAACCTTCCTGCTCCTTTCAAATCAGCAGCTCCCACTTCATCAGTGTATGAGGGCAGCCCCAATGTTAGCCTATGAAGGGAGCAGGCCTCACAGTAGTGTAAAAACGAATTTAGGAGTTTTACACTACCAGGACATATAACTACACAGGTACATGTCCTGCCTTTTACCTACACAGCACCCTGCTCTAGGGGTTACCTAGGGCACATATTAGGGATGACTTATATGTAGAAAAAGGGGAGTTCTAGGCTGGGCAAGTACTTTTAAATGCCAAGTCGAAGTGGCAGTGAAACTGCACACACAGGCCTTGCAATGACAGGCCTGAGACAGGGTTAAGGGGCTACTGAAGTGGGTGGCACAACCAGTGCTGCAGGCCCACTAGCAGCATTTAATCTACATGCCCTAAGCACATATAGTGCACTCTACTAGGGAATTATAAGTAAATTAAATAGCCAATCATGGATAAACCAATCAATAGTACCATTTACACAGAGAGCATATGCACTTTAGCACTGGTTAGCAGTGGTAAAGTGCCCAGAGGTCAAAAGCTAACAACAACAGGTCAGAAAAAATAGGAGGAAGGAGGCAAAAAGTTTGGGGATGACCCTGTCAAAAAGCCAGGTCCAACAATGCCTTAAACACTTGCAGGTGAAAAAAAAAATGAAAGGAGGGAAATGCCTCTCGATACACCTGGAGTTGAACCCTGAAATGTCAGTGTGAAGGTCTGTTAACTTCACTGTTAGCTCTTTACAGGCTCTGGGACCGCAGGTGAAGGTGTGGTTATTGCAAATTGCGGCAAAATATATATATTAAAAAAAATAAAAAAAAGATTTTTAGCCCCAGGTGGTCCCCTCTGGGACCCCAGCACTAGAGCTAAGGGATCATAGTGTCTCTACCCCACACCCCCTCTTTTATTTTTTTTAATTAACATTATTTCAGGGACTCTGCTGCGGAGTCCCAAAATGGCTGCCAATACTTTTTTGTTGAAGTGTTGACAGCCAATCAGATCAGATGAGATCGGGAGGGGTCGCGAATCCTGCGCGTCCTTATATAGGCAAATTTGTTTTACCCTTAATTTCTCACAAACATCTGAACGGATTTACACCAAAACAAAGAAGGTCGCTTTGTGGACCAGGACCTACCTTTCTGCCAAATTTGGTGTAATTCCGACCAGTAGTTTCAGTGCTATCGCTGTTAAATATTTCTTATGGAAAAATGAATGGGGGAAAAAGTGTTTTGGGACCCCCCCTTTTTTCTTGTGTAATTTTAATTGCTGTACGTATTCCAACACTGCCGTGCACGGCCTTGCAGCCAAGCCCTTATGACCACCCAACTCCATGCCACGCACAGCCTTTAGCTGTGCGCAGTGCAGGTAGGCTACAGGGCCTCTCTCTCAGTGAATTTGTGAGTTGGTGCATGAGTCATAGTGGGTGCACGAGTGGGCACATGAGTCTCTAAGTGAATGAATTAGTGTGTGAATGAGTCTTTTTTTTTTTTTTTTTTTTTCTTTCAAATGTTTTTCACATTCTCGAACATTTTGCGAAAATTGTTGAAAATGCGCAAATATCTTGCATGGTGACGGAAAAATATTTTAAACCCATAATTTGCCCCTAAAACGCACCTATATCACTCCCCTGGGGTTCAGGGTAGCTTCACCCTGGCCCTTTATGCCACTTTCAATTAGGATTTTCAACCCTGGAGACCGTGTCCCATGAAAAAAAAAAAATGTTGGCTGCAACTTTCTAGTCCGGTTGCGGTCATCCAATTACAGCGCTTCTTTTTGCACATGCATTCGCGAATTTCTGCGAAATAATCACAAAATTGCCACGGTCAAAGACATACCGATTTGGAGTTACCAGAATTTCTCAAACTACTGAACGGATTTACACCAAATAAGCAAAAGCACAACCTGCGTACTGAAAGCTAGCTTTCTGCCAGATTTAGTGCAATTCCATCCAGTGGTTCAGGGCTGTGGTCGTGTTCAACAGTCCAATGGGAATTTGCATGAAAAATGCATCTTTTTTGACATCCCCTTTCTTGGCCCCCACTTGACTGACCACCCCAAAACTTTCCGTGTGTAACAAGAATCACTGTTACACGTTTTTTGGAAAATTTCAAGCAGACGCGTCAAAAGGCGCCAAAAATGTAGACAAGTTAAAAATCACTTTTTCTATGGAAACATGGTCCTAACTATAACTACCTAGTGCCGACCGCCAGTAGGTAATAAATATATATTCACACAAAGAGGTCCCATTGCAGTGCGCTTTCTCCAGGCTGGTGCTAGCATCAGGGACGGACCTTCCACCATTTAATTTCGCCACACAAATCACTGATACGCTGCACTCCAGGAAAGTGTCCATGCAAATTTATTTCAGTATTAATTCATCACCTTAACTGCCACCAACGCGATTCAACTCCCAAGTCTACTATTGCTATTGTTTCACTTATGCCCATAACAAGGCATCCATAGTGCTTTTAAATTTTTTTTATTGTTTATTTTTTTTAATAAAAGCAATTCTCATCAGAGATTCAATTTGCAATTTGCATACATATTGGGCATATACATCTCTTTGTTGTCAATGATTATCAATCATATTATCGAATCTTATATTACTTCCATAGTGAAACCATTAAATTCTGAACTAATACTGAAGTAAATTTGTGTGGGCACTTACCTGGAGTGCCGCGTATCAGTCATTTTTGTGGAGAGGGAAGAAAAAAAAATAAGTATGTATGTGTGTGTCTATATATATATATATATATATATATATATATATATATATATATATATATATATATATATATATATATAGACACACACACACATATACATATATATATATTCCAACAATTTCTCCAATCCCAGAGAAGCGCCTTAGCCAAAGTTAGCAGCGAAATGAGGCATTTATTATCAAAAACCATATGTTGTTGCCTGACGCGTTTTGGCTGTCGTTATCAGCCTTAATCATAGGTATCTCGGTTTGAAAATTGCCACGTGATGAAAAACGGCCCTTCTTTTATTTTATGGCCTTAAAGTCAAAGAGTCATTTTACTCTCTGTGATGTTGCATTCCTACGTAGTGCTTCAATTAACAATTTTACTGCAGTGTTATTATCCTCTTAACATTAAATCCACTTTCAATCTGAAAATGTTATGCTGTTGCATCGTTCCTCTTTTACTTAATTACAATATTCCATTTTCGTAACAGTCATTATTATTCTTTCACATTCCTCAGCAACAGACATGTTCGATAATCTTTAAGAAAGTGTCTTTATATATCCATTTCCAGAGTACACTGCTGTACATCTCTATTCAAATGCCCCATGAATGCTTCTCAAATATAAATGGCCTTGCTGAGTCCGTTTTAAGCCTCACACTCTTTGTTAACTAGTGACTGGAATTACAATAATGCCGTCACTCCCTTGAGGTGCGTAAATAATATTGCCCTCCCCAGTCATTAGGCGAGTGATCGGTGTCCCCCGGCCTCTGGGCGGATCAACCATGCCAGTAACCTCCCCGCTTTTCCTTCCTCTTCATGCACTTTGGCCATATAAGTCTTGTAGTCATGACACCTAAGGCGCTCTGGCCCCAACGAATATTTCTCCCTGAGCTCCAGTAGTTTTGCTTGTGTTTCTGGTGTGCCATCCAGGTCATTATCGCGTCTGTGTAATTCGGCCTCTTAGTGCAAAATGTCCTGTTCAAGGTCTCGTCTGATGTCCACCGTCTATTCAAGGCAATGACCCCGCACCACCACCTTTAAGGCCTCCCATTCAACGCCTCTACTGGACGCCAACCCCGTGTTCAGTGTCTGGTATTCCGTCAGCCTTTGTAATAGCGCTGTGCGATATACATCATCTTCCAATGCTGCTGGGTGCAAGCGCCAAGTCTGAATAGGTTGGCGAGTTTCCATCGTGGTCCGATGGATCAACAACGGACTATGATCAGATACAATCTTGCCCAAGTATTCGGAGTGTGTAACCGCCTCACTAAGAGAGGCTGAGCAGAACACTCTATCTATTCTAGTGGGCACGTGATAGAGGTGTGAGTAGTATGAGTAGTCTCTACCAAGAGGGTTCTGAAGGCGCCAGATATCCACTAGATCCCAATGGGAGGTCCAGGTCGACCTGCCCTTGGCCACTCTGATAGCTGCCGTCCCCTGAAAGGGAGCAGTTGAACGGTCTAGGTTAGGGTCCAGCACTCCATTAAATTCTCCCCCCAAGTAAGAATGGAACATTAGTAAAGTGTGCTAGCCGGGCAGACAATGTATGTAGGAGCTGAAGCTGGTCCTGGTTCGGGCGTAGATACTACCCAAGACCAATGGCCTGCCATAAAGTTGCCCCTCAACAGAACATATCGGCCCTCCTTGTCTGTGTCAATGGTAGTGTCTTCAAAGGGTACACCCGCTCTCACCCATATTGCCGTCCCCCTTGCATATGCCGAGTATGTAGTTGCAAATTGTTGTCCCCGCCAACGCTGTCGGAGGCGATCTGTTTCCACCTGGGCGAGGTGAGATTCCTGTAACATGGCAATTTGTACCCCCTTACGCTTCATATATGAAAGTATCTTTTGTCGTTCTGCAATCAAACCCATACCTCTGACATTCCAAGACAGTATTTTAGAAAAGGGATGTGTTGCTGCCGTACCATCTAAAAGCGTTATCAGGGAACATGTACTTCTGTCCTTCGCAGTTCCTCGCCGACCCCTGCAATAGCACATGACGTATTCCTAAGTGACCACGGGCTAGGACAGTCAATACAAATAACCCCGAACTCCCCACCCCAAGAGCAGACAAACAACTGCTGTCCGCCTAAACCATAGTAACCAGTATATGAACAAGTGATATCATCATCTGATTAGATTGTCTGATGGTTGATCTGGGGGTGGCCTCAGGAGCACAAGAGCGCTCTGTTCGTGCTCCAGCCTGCCCGCATTGTACCCATATGAGATCAACAGGGCTAAAAGTGTGTAGGCCCGTGGGTTTAGAGAATGTCGTCTGAGGTGTCACGTGGGGGGAGCTCCTCCACCACACTAGGGCCTTCTGCATCCTCAGCGTGCCGTTCCAATACCTGAACCCGCTCGGAGAGGTGGGTGACCTGGACCCGTAGGGCCCAGTGAGCAGGTTGTAGCTCCTCCAGGGTTATTTCAGTAGCTTTCACCCTGTCAACCAGTTTGTGGTGGTCTGTTCGTAAGTGACTTGGTTCGTCAGCGACCTTTCTGATTTCCTGGCTCAGAGTCAGCTTAGTATCCTCAATCGCCCCAAGGATCTTGTTCAGGGTGTCCTGCATTATGGTAGACGCTGTGCTCTCTCCAGCCTCACCATTAGTCAACTGTTGGGTGGGCCGCAGCTCCGCCTGGGGTGCCCCTTGTGATTTGGGCCTGAGTTTCCCTATAACCAGCAAGGCTCTGGAAGCAGCCGGGACCCACTGCCGTCTAGTGACCAGTAATGTGGATGAGCCCCTCAGTGCAGGGCATCAGCGGCTATCCACCTCACGGACCTTTTCACTCGGCGAGGGAGTTTCCCAGGTCAATCTAGGGGGTCAGTCCTTTACCGCCATAATCTCTCAAATGCAGGTATCCCCTATCTCCGCCCACATGGATCCACTCTCCAGGCCGGGGGGGCGGGGGGAAGAGTTATGGGGGGGACATGAGGGCTATTCCTGCGTCAGGCCCCACGTCAGACACCCTTAGGCCGGCACTTCCAGGGGGTGGCCTCTTATTCAGAAGTGACTGTGCCGCCTCACAGGGATCCCAGCCGGGCTACACCACCAGTACCTCTCCAGTTTCACTCTGGGTGCCACAGCACACCCCCAAGCGTCACCCCGGTAGCCAGCTGGTCACCGAACACCCAGGCGCACGCCTGCACCTCAGACTTCTCTTCTAGCCTCTCTTCAGGCCAGCGGCCTGTGCGGTATGAAGGGCTGCGCCGCTCCAGTCAGCCGAAATGTCTACTCGCCCATTATCGCCAGCAGCGGCACTCTGCGCACATCGGGGCCCGCCAGGGGTCTGGGCCAGGCTGCAGCGCCTTACCACGTGCACTTGGGGGCGCCACAACTCTCCCCTCTGCACCACTCCGGCACCCAGTCGGCTGCCGAGCGTTTTGGTGCACCACAGGTTCCTCTTCCCCACCAGCCGCTCTCCAGATCAGCGGCCCGCTCCCATAGGGTAGCATAGGGGCTGCCTTGAAATATCTTTCATGTGTAATTTCCCACCTGAGAGCAGATGGAGATAAAGAGTTTGGTGTGTCTGAATTCACAATTTAAAATTTTCACAAGTGTCTTGCAAACCTCTTGTGAGACCGTTAAAAAAAAATAAAAATAATAATAATACTTCCTTTATATCTTCTATAGCAGTGGTTCCCAACCTGTGGTCCGTGGACCCCTGGTGGTCCACAGAGCCGCCTCAAGGGGTCCGTGACTGCTGAGAAAATTAAATAATATTAACTGATTAGGTCCCAAGCTTTCAGTAATGACTTGCTGGAGGGGATCCCCGTATTCCATTTATGATTCAGTGGGTGTCCCCGGGTTCCAGTATTGATAAAGTGGGAGTCGCCAAAAGGTTGGGAACCACTGTTCTATAGAAAAGTACACAATTCATATTTCTACCTTAAACATCATGCACAATCTTGCAAGGTTAGGTGCAGGCCAGACCCTGTGGCCAACCGCCACTGCACAGCTTTTATTTATACCAAACCTCAGTTACGCACCAAACCTACTCTACGAAATAAAGTTCATACCTTGTAGAGAACTGGGTACTGCAAACAGTGTGTACTCTATAAACAGAGTTGATTCTATATAACACTGCTTTCAAACAGTGAAAATCTCATGAGAAATACACCAGTTTAAAAAAAAAAAAAAAAAAAAAACTACTAAGACCAGTGTATGCAGTAGTAGTAAAAAAAAAAGACACTACTTGTTAAAAAGGAAAAAGGTTTTGAAGGTGCTAAAGATCATAGTATCTAAACCCTTCATGCTGTATACTTTACAGACCATCTTCTGAAGCAAAACAAGCAAACGTACATAGATAACTATCTGGTGCACACACTCTTGTATGTTAAGTATAAATTATTATTCTGCAACAATTCTCTTTACAAAGTAGATACTAACTACTGTAAACATCCTTGAATTAGTAGAGTTTCTCCTATTGGAAACTTTGTCTGCAGAACGACAAAGTTATGTAGACCATACCTGCACACCGAGTTTCTCTTCAGTGCAGAGACTTCAGTAGCTCAACACATCTGTGATGCATTAGGTGTGCATGCATTTTTTACATACAACCATTAGCTGGACTTGCTCTGTACAAAATTAGGTAGAAAACTTCTGTCCTTGCCATCTGCCACTACATAAACTGTAAAACAAATTAGTACACTCAATGGATCATGTCATCAGTGATGTAATTAATGTAATCAGTGATGTTTGAGATGTCATCAGGGATGTCAAATTATATCGTAGAACATGTCATGAGTAATGTCATATGTGAGGTCACGGCTTTCGGCAGCAATGAGACCTTATCCCTACGGGCCATAATTAAAGATTCCTGAGTTCCATATAGTTGCTTTCTTGAAGGCTGCCTGAACACTTTATCCTGTGTGAGACTGTTGCGCTTCTCCTTTTTGGGAGAGCAGCCTCCATCGTAACCACACCATAACATGATGTGCAAGGGCATAGAGTGTGGAGTTCCTTTTAATTCCTCATGCGATTACCCATCAGGTTTCCTTATGCAAGTACTTTTTGCACTGGCAATGTCAGCTTTTGGTGTGCACATACTTTTGGTGATTCTGGCTCCTTCAAGTGTCCCTCTATTGGCTTGGTCCTGATGAGACCCCCTATTGTTTAAAGGGGTCTAACCGTCATCGACATACAAAACAAATCAATTGATTGGTCCCTTCAACTTGTAAAAGGGCCCACCTCAATGATTTACTCTTTCTTCTGTGGTCAGCTTATTGGAGACTGATATGTTGTTTGTGTATTTGGTTTATGTTCACTTTTGTTGTCCTTTATTGTTTCTCTGTTCACATGGGACACTGAGCACATTTTGTATGTACTTTGAAAAATATGATGTTTTCTGCACACAAAGCTTCCATAAATAACTTCATTATGATTGGCCATTGTACTTTTGCACACACGAGTGCTTACTTTTACTTGCTATTCTTTAGGAGAACCGTTGTGTTTTGGTTAGAATTATTGCCCAGGTTCTCTCTGATCAGGGCTTCCCTAGTCATTGACGGTCGCAAGTAGGTAATTATAGTTAGGACCTAGTTTCCGTAGGAGAAGCGTTTTTTGACTTGGCTATATCTTTGGCGGCGTTTGACCAATCTTCATGACATTTTTCAAAAAAGTGCCCTCTAGGGTATTGTTGTGCATGGACTGTTATGGGGTGATCCTTCAAGCAGGGGCCAAGAAAAAGGGAGCAGGGGATATAAAAAAAAGGATATTTCCCATGTTAATGCCCCTAGGTATTTTAGACATGACTGCAGCTCCAGCCACTGAATGGAATTAGACTAAATTTGTCAGAAACGTAGCTGTTGGTCCAGAAAGTACCCTTTTTGTTATTTGGTGTAAATCCGTTCAGTAGTTTTTGAGATATTTAAAGAAACCAAATTTGTATATCTGGGTGGAGCCTAATCATAGATCTCATGGTAAGATCTGATTTTCTGTCAGCACTTCAGCCAGAAAGTGCTGGCAACCATCTTATACATGATGGCACCTACTGAAATGCATTGTAGTGAATGGCAGGTTTTGAGAGACACACAAAGGAGAATGTATAAAGGGTGATAAAATATTTTAGTTACAATATAAATCATGTGTTGCTAAGGTGATTTTACCAGGTGAAAAAGCCTTCTGCTGGGATTTTATTACTCATGTTTGAGAGAGCTATTTTCTCATGCTTTTCCCATAGAGGTTAAAGGAGGTGCGCCAGATGCTAAAATGAGAGCAGGTTTTCTCTAACTTCACACTGTCTTTCTCAAGTTCATTTTGTCATAGAAATAATGGTTAGTGCGGTACAAAGAAAAAATTTGATCACATTTTGAGTTATCAGTTATCTATCTTCCTCTTCTATTTCATTAAAACATTCTGACAAGTAGATGGAAACATGCACTTTCAACACCAGCAGTAGACTGTCCGATAACTCTGTAATGATCAGCAATTTACTACAGTATTCTAATGAGCAACTAGAGTCCAACGTTCTGAATTTGTGCCAAAAGAGTGGCACATCTGACCGCCATCTTGATGGAATTGAAGTAGAAATCTGAAAGCATTTTCTACTGAGGATACTGCAGTAAAGGTGGAGATTAGGGAGCTTCATTACAAGTCTTCTAAGGTTACTACCAGAGAAAAAAGAGCCCCAATGTAGCCCAAGAATAGTCCAATGACAGAAGTCTACAAAACGTTATATAGCGTAGACTTTACCCGAAGGTACATGAGCATCAATTACATTACACAAAAACATATTCCTTTTGGGCCCTAGACATGGAGGGATTAAGTGATTTTCCCAAAATTGCAGGATGTTAAGCTGATGCTGAAACTTAAACCTGGTTCCCCAGCTGCAGAGTCTGCAGTTCTGGCCGTAATGCCACATTATCTCCTCTAAGTGTAACATATAATCAAGTGATCAGCTGGATAAAAAAACATAAAGATAGCAAATAATTTATGTGCTTTGTAACTATTTGAGAACTCGGAAAATATGTCCTCATTTTAGTTTTTTAGAGCACCGACCGTAATTTTGATGGGAATAAGACTCTCTAATTTTTGTAATTTCTGAAGGAAATGCTTTAGGTAGTACAGTTTTGATTTAGCCCTGGGGCTAAATAAAATAGGGGTCTGTTTCGCTCCCTAAGGTAACTAACTCACACCCTCGCCAAGCACTGCTAATTACCCCACATATTACATCAGTCATGACATCTTTTATGTCATCATTGATAATATCATTGTAACATTTGTTGTAAAATAATTCATAAAAAACTGAGCATGGCGGGGTGTGTTATAGTTACTTTAGGGCACAAGTTAGTTACTTGAAATAACTATAACTGGTGAATTTCTAAGGTTTTGTATGAGTAAATTCGGAACCCAGCTATAACGTCCCTGTAACCTTTAGATTTTTAAGTGAAAATATTTGTTATAACAAAATGGTGTTTATTACAAGATTCTGGCAGACAAGCAAATAGGTGGCGTTTCACCACACAATAACAGTCCAACCTTAAACCCTTTGTTGGTAAGCCTCCCACCAGCCGCACCCCCTGTGCTTTGCCTATATATGGCTATTTAGAGTAGTTTGCGCTTAGGCCCCTGTAACTTTTTGTGCACATAAGCTATCCTTGGCAAATCTGCGTCCTTTTATTCCCAAAACCCTTGGGATTCTAAAGGTGCCCAGGGTTTTTAGATTCCCCTGGAGGGAGGGGACTGGGAAAATAGGCAAAACAGAGAAGTTTTGAGTTTTTTTGGAAAAAAAAAAAAAAAAGGGAAAAAGTGCTCCAGATACGTGTCTGTTTTTTGCCCTAAAATGGCCTCCACCAACTGTTTACTGTACTAAAGTCGCCATCTTCCCAGCTTTCTGTAACATGGAGAGCTGAATCAAAAAACCTAATTTTGTACTACAGTTTTGGTATTTTTCTAAGAGGTACCGATTTTCCAATTTTTTTTTGTGCTCTAAACCTACTTCCAGTTTGTGGTAGAAACCAGGATAAAACCCTAGGTGATCCAGAAAAGCTATAGATTTCTCAAAAGTAGGCAACATTTTGAATTTAGCAAGGGGTTATATGTGTAGATCCCTCAAGATTTTTCGAACAAAAATACTGTTGGAAAAAAAAGAAATATTGAAAATGACTAGAAAAAATGGGTTTTGTGACATTTTCTTCTTTACCTTTTTGTCACAATGGCAGAGTGACAAAAGCAAAATATCATTATTCCCGCTAGACTCTTCTGGTCGCGGGTACAAATAGGGTTTGTAGGTTCTCCAGGAACCCAAGCTACCCACAGCAAACTGAGCTGCACCCCACAAAGGCTTTTCATGAGTACCGAGTGTGGACCAGTTCTTATAGCGAAATAGGCAGAGCAAAAAATGGGTAACCGAGAAACGTATTTCTGAAATGGGCACAAGATATAGAATTTAGAAGCAGTGATTATTTCTACATCTATGAATTGGTAGGTACCCATATTAGTGTATGATTTGAAGGGTATTTTTCAAAATGTCATCTTTCTTATACATTGGCTTACATTTGAAAGGCACAAATGTAGTGAAATCCAATTGGTAATAACCGATATTCTATTATTCTATGCTTCTACAAGTCTCCCGTTATAAATGGTACCTAACTTGTGTGGGTAGGCCTAGTGCCTGTGACAGGAAACAGCCCAAAACGCAATATGAGCACAGTACAATTTCCCACCCAAAACTCTTTTTTCCAATATGGGTGGCTCCAAATTTTGGATCCTAGCTCAGCCGGCACCTAGGGAAACCTAGCCAACCTGTAAAATTATTATTATTTTTTTTAAACTAGACACTTCAGGGTATCTGAAGTGGGCTGACTTGCGTGGCTCACCACATTTTTTATGCAGAATCCCTTGCAAACCTAAAAAACGCATTTTCATCACATTTCTATGATGGAAAATTCTGGATGCTGCGGGAAGCTACAAGCCTCTTTTCCACCTGGCATTCCCCCACGTCTCCGGATAAAAATGGTGCCTCACTTGTGTCGGTAGAACTAGTGCCTACGACAGGTGTAGTGGCCCAAAACGCAACATGGAGTTGGTGCATCTCTCCACCCAAAACTGACCTTCTTTTTCCAATGTGGGTAGCTGTAGATTTTGGACCCTTGCTCAGCCGGCACCTAGGGAAACCTAGCCAACCTGTACATTTTAAAAAACTAGGCACCTGGGAGAAATCCAGGATGGCACGTCTTGTGTGGACAAAATTAGGTTTTATTTACCCACATTGTCCTGCAAATCTCCAAATTTGCCTGAAAACTTGCATTTTCCTTATGTTTCTGTGATGGAATCTTATGGAATAGCAGGAATCCACAAAATTCCTACCACCCAGCACTGCCTCACCTGTGTCAGTAAAAACGCTGTTCAACTTGTGTGGCTGGGCCCAGGTCTCCAACAGGGACAGCTCAAACCAAGGACAATGGGAGCGCTTGTATGGAGGGAGACTCCTATTGACCACGGTTGGAACTGTTCCTGTTGCTGGCACTAGGCCCAGGTACACAAGTGGGGCAAAGTTTTTTTCTGTATAGATGGGGCAATGCTGGGTAGTAGGAATTTTGTGGATTCCGGAAGTTTCCTTCGCAAAAATGTACAGAAAATGTGACTTCTGGCAAATTTTGAGGTTTACAGGGAGGTGTGGGTATGAAAATGGTGTATATGTGAAGCACACCACCCTGGGCTCCTTCAGATGTCTAGTTTTCAGAAGTGTCTGAGTCTTGTAGGTTTTTCCAGGCATCAGGCTACCCAAGCCCAAAAAGTGGACCTGTTCACCATTGCAAGAGGGACAATATTAGGAGTTAGCCACACTCTCCTGGCCCATATGTAAAATCACCACCCAAAAGAATGAAATGTCCTCTTTGCCATTAGGATGAAATGCATTAGGCTGCAGGGGGAGCAGAAAGACTATTGCCCACTTCAGCTGGGGTGAGGTCATAACCATCCCCATGGTGATTGGCAGCCCTCACCGCTCTTTATTTTTTTTTCCCCAAAAAATATTCTCTGTTGTCTAGTGGGCTTTATGCATCTTTGTGGTGGTGGTGGTGGGGAGGAGGTGTGTGCGGGACATTGCCATGCTCTTTCTGGGCTGTCCCCATCCCCAGACATAAAAGAAATCCCTGGTGTTGCTTGGTGGTGTGGGGTAGAAAGACTTAAACCCCTATTTTGGGCAGCTCCCACCTCTCTTTTATATATTAAAAGAAATCACTGGTGTCTAATAACACCCATCTCCCCCCCCAGAAAAACTGTGCTCGTTTATTTTAAAGGGTGGAGGCATTGGCATGCCCATTTTGGGGAGCCCCAACCCCTAAATCTTTTTTTTTTTTTTAAATAAAAAAAAAATAGTCCTTGGTATTTAGTGCACTGTCTGCTCCCTGGGGGGCCAGATCAGGGGCTTTTACCCCCCATCGCACCCCCTCCCCCTACCCCAGAAGACAGAAATACTAAATTTGCCCAAACAAATTAAGGGGCGTGCAAAAGCCCTTGCCCAAGGGGCTCCTCCCCACTCCCTGGTGTCTAGTGTTGGATTCCTGCTTGGGATCACCCTCTTGCGACGATTACCAAGCAGGAATCCACTAGGGAGGGGTGCTATCGGAAAGGGGAGCTACTCCTTTTTCCAACTATACCTCTCCCATCTGGATCGGTGCTTGGGGGTGAGAGAGCCCCACAGAGACAGTGAAATGAGCCGATTGGTTAATTTCACTTTCAATTTCAGTGAAATGAAATTGGTGTGCCGCACATGCTGATTATCATTTCATTTAAACAAAAGAAACAGCCTTGCGAGATGGAGAAGCTTTTCCCCCCCATCTCCCAAGGCTGTTTCTTTGAGAAGGGAAATCCTCTGGTGCCCGCACCAGAGAGCTTTCCAACGCCATGCGTGCTGACGGCCGGGAGCCGTCTGACACACACGAGCACTGTTGCGTGAGACTGCTTCCAGCCTTCTGAAGCACCAAATTGGTTAATGGCTTATTGGATTAAACATACTTGTTTCATAGTAAATAAATGAGACCTTATTGACTTTGTTGTAACTTTTATAACAGATAAGAAGTATGTCATCTGGCTTCAGTTTTCCCAGTGAACCAATCCATCCTATAGCCTTTACCATAGGCTTGTCATCAAACTTGAACTATAGCTTTTCCACAAGGCAACCGCCTGGTACACAGTAATAAAATTATAGCTGTCAAAAACAAATAAAATCGCTCTTAAAGAGGGCCTAGTAAGGATTATCGCAGTCTAAATCTTCTATCCTAACAGTTTGTTCAAGTAGGTTACAAACATCAAGATTCACGCTTACTATGGTAATTGTGAGATTCAATCTAACATCATACATGCTTACAGACTTGGATCACAGTGTAATAAGCTGCACAAAAATAATCTATTGCGTTTAACACATGCTTTTCACAATAAATCAGTCAGACCTAATGGGTTTCTCATAACTATTTATAATAAATGTATCAAACCTGTAAGAAATGGGATTATTATTTGGGGTGGAGGCTACCCACCCACCTCAAGGAATAATCACAACCCTTGTCATGGTGAACCCTACAAGTCACTAAATTATCCTGAGCTGAAACCCAATCTATGGCACAGAGCAGACAACCTTAATTTAAGGCAATGTGTGAAGTAATCATGCAGTACCAAAACAGTGATAGTCAAAATGCAAAACAATAAGTATCCCAAACGAATTAGAAAAATGCAGTAAAATTTAACAAAATGGCTCCAAATTACAAAAAAATAGTAGAATAAGTTTTAAGTAGAAATGGTGCCAGAAAATGCAAAGCACCATTGATAGTCACCTGGTCATCAGTGCAATTTAAGGCTGACCACAATGGAGCGTGGGTTAGGCACAGCAACCAGTGTGTCCTGGTTAAAGATTTTACTGTGACTTAGTCATTTAAGCCTCCATTCGCTACAGGAATATATATTCCTAAAGCCCCTAGGGCCTCAAGGGAAGGCACTTAAAGACTCACAAAGTGTCAGACAGAAGCCTACAGCAGGGTCAGTCCAGGTCCAGTTTGCAGCTGGTCAGCTGAATACTTCCAGGAAAAGTCCTATTACAATTTGTTGTCTGTCTGTAGCCACGCAGGAGATCAGCCAACTTATCTTTGGAGTCCTTTTCTTTGACCAGGGTACAAGAGGGACATGTCCAGTCCTTCACAGCTCCTATCATGTCAGGGGCAGCAGATCTGGTCCACTCCTGATCTTCTGCAGGTCCAGAAAGTGTTACGAACTGGGTGCCTGGTGGTGTCATATTTATGCCTGGCACTAGCCAGTGAGTGCAGAGGACTACTTGGCGCACCCAAACCAAAGGGGCAATAGTTCCCAGGACCACCTTACCCACTCTGAGCTTTTTCAAGATGACAAAAGTCTGTGGGCACACTACCCTTGGGCTGTGGGAGATAGGGGTGTGTGGAGGGAGGGTATTGTAGTAATTCTAGTGAGGGAGCCACTTTACTCAACAATCCACAGGCAGGTGTCTTGTAGGACATAAGCAGTCTTTCAGCAACCAGACAGTGTATCCTCAAGAATTGTCTTGGAATGTTGTTCTTTCCCCTATCGGGCGTGCACCATTAGTTATATGTAAACCCAACAGACCAGTTAAGCAGAATTTAACACTCAAGCAGGATTTGGGACTGTAGTATAAAAAAGGGATGTCTGCAGCCTCTACCCTGCATATTCTGTGGAGCTCAAAAGAGTCATCTCTGTCCAGTCAGATCAGTATATTGTTTTCTCCTGGGAGGTATTTCACACATATCCAAGTCTCATCTAATTACTTGCTGGGAGACGCTAGAGAGCCAATTAAAATTAACCCCCAGGAGATTCAGGTAGAAAAAAAGGTAACTTTCTAAAAATTACTTTTTTGCTTAATATTTATTAAAAATCAATATTCGCCATAGAATTGGATTTTTAATAGCTGTTAACAATAGTTGTAAGGGAGTGTGGTTAGGAGGCCATGATGACAGACGCATGACTCCATACCGGCCCAGACACAATTCTCCTAAATCACCTGCATTGAGTTGAATCGACTCCAGGGAGGGTGGCTAGCTGCTGGTGGGAGCCCCTTGTGAGGCAACTTGGCAGCCCTGTAGGTGCGAACGGCCCAGCGTGATTCCATAAAGCATGGCTAGCTCTGGCCCTGGTCTAAACGTGGTGGCAGGGCCTGGATGGGCTGAATGAGACCTGGGCTGTGGTGAGCCTCCTTCTGCCTGTCAGCTTTCGAGGACTGAGTGAGCACTGTGAAAGATTTTTCTGGCAAGTGAACCCACTGGGGGCCAGCACAGCTCCACGGCTAAAGCAGCAAGCTGTCCCGGAGGTGTGGCGCGGTAGGGGGAGGTGAGTGTTATTAAGGGGGCTGCTATTTTTGCAGGGTTGGCATAGCTGGGTGTGTGGGGAAGGAGGGGTGCCTGGGCGTTCGTCGAACAGCCATCTACATGGCTGACCCTTGATGTGATGCCACCCTCACCCCTTTTTAAGAGAGCAGACTTAAGGACGCCTTGACACACTAAATCTAAAACTGGCCCTTCGGCAAGTGAGGCCAGCCCAGTAGGGGGCGAGTCGGACACGACCCAGTCCTACGAGTACCCCACCTCGGCATCAGGGGCCCAATGACTATGAAACGTTGTTCCCATGCAGCAAGTGGAAGGGCCTAGGCTGTACACTGGTGGACATTGCCTTATTCTTCCGGTCCTGGCTGTTGGTGGACTCCTGACCAAGGTAAGGCCTGGTGTAGACTGATTGCTGCCCCACTTCTATATCACCCTGCAGCCTGCTGAAGAGCTCCCCAATAGTTCTTGCCTGAACTAAGGGCCAGATGTAGCAAGCATTTTGCATGGTGCAAACTGCTAAAATCGCAGTTTGCGCCATGCAAAATGCCGTTTGCGATGCTCATTCACAATTTGCGAGTCGGTACCGACTAGCAAATTGTGATTGCGACTCGCAAATAGGAAGGGGTGTTCCCTTCCTATTTGCGACTCGCATCGCTATGCTAAATTGCTTTGTGACCGCGAATGCGGTCGCAAAGCAATTCGCAGTTACCACCAGTGTCACACTGGTGGTAACCCATTCGCAAAATGTTGCCAAAAATTGTGAATGTTGCCAAAAAGGGTCCACTGCCTACTCTGAAAAACCGAAACCAAAAGGTTTAGTTTTTTAGTTTTTTATTTTGCAACTCGTTTTCCTTTAAAGAAAACGGGCTGCAAAATAAAAAAAATAAAAACTGCTTTATTTAACCCCTAGGGTGCCCTGGACGAGGTGATCTCGCCCAGGGCACCGGTTCCCGGGTGCCTTGGACGAGATCACCTCGTCCTGCACCCGGGAACTTGGGGGAGCGCTAGCGCTCCCCCCATGTGCTCCCCAACCACCCCCCCAAGGCAGGGATGGAAGGGGAAGCCCTTCCCCTTCCACCCCTGACCCCCCCCAATCCCTCCTCCCTTCACCCCACCTGTGATATCAGTGCGCGATCGCGTGCTGGTTTGTCACAGGGCCAGCGCGATCAAAAGAGAAAAGCATTTATCTTTCGATCACGTGGGGGAGGCCCAGAGAGGCTTCAAAGGGAAGGAAATGTATTTCCTTCCCTTTGAAGTCTCTCTGAGCGTTTCAAAAGCCGGATTGTTTGCAATCCGGCTTTTGAAACGCCCACTAGACACCAGGGATTTTCTTTTTTTGTGAAACTGGCATGTTGGGAAGGTGGGGGGGCAAATTTATTTTAGGCCATTTCTGCCCCCCGGGGCCGGCTGAGCTAGAGGGCAAAATCCACAGGTAAGCACTTTGCAAAAAACACCTCTGTTTTCTGTGAAAAAATGTGATGTGTCCACGTTGTGTTTTGGGCCATTTCCTTTCGTGGGCGCTAGGCCTACCCAAACAAGTGAGGTGCCATTTTTATCGGGAGACTTGGGGGAGCGCTTGGTGGAAGGAAATTTGTGGCTCCTCTCAGATTCCAGAACTTTCTGTCACCGAAATGAGAGAAAAAGTGTTTTTTGGCCAAATTTTGATGTTTGCAAAGGATTCTAGGTAACAGAACCTGGTCAGAGCCCCACAAGACACCCCATCTTGTATTCCCCTGGGTTTCTAGTTGTCAAAAATGCGCTGGTTTGCTAGGTTTCCCCAGTTGCCGGCTGAGCTAGAGGCCAAAATCCACAGGTAGTCACTGTTTTCTATGAAAAAATGTGATGTGTCCACGTTGTGTTTTGGGTCATTTCCTGTCACGGGCGCTAGGCCTACCCACACAAGTGAGGTATCATTTTTATCGGGAGACTTGGGAGAACGCTGGGTGGAAGGAAATTTGTGGCTCCTCTCAGATTCAGGAACTTTCTGTCACCGAAATGTGAGAAAAACGTGTTTTTTGTTGTTGTTTTTTTTAGCCAAATTTTGAGGTTTGGAAAGGATTCTGGGTAACAGAACCTGGTCAGAGCCCCACAAGTCACCCCATTTTGGATTCCCCTAGGTCTCTAGTTTTCAAAAATGCACAGGTTTGGTAGGTGTCCCTAGGTGCTCTGAGCTAGAGGCCAAAATCTACAGGTAGACACTTTGCAAAAAACACCTCTGTTTTCTTTCAAACATTGTGATTGGCATTTCCTGTCGCGGGCGCTAGGCCTACCCACACAAGTGAGGTATCATTTTTATCGGGAGACTTGGGGGAACATAGAATAGCAAAACAAGTGTTATTGCCCCTTGTCTTTCCCTACATTTTTTCATTCGAAATATAAGAGTGTGTGTAAAAAAGACGTCTATTTGAGAAATGCCCAGTAATTCACATGCTAGTATGGTCACCCCGGAATTCAGAGATGTGCAAATAACCACTGCTCCTCAACGCCTTATCTTGTGCCCATTTTGAAAATACAAAGGTTTTCTTGATAGCTATTTTTCACTTTTTATATTTCAGAAAATTAATTGCTGTATACCCGGTATAGAACGAAAACGCACTTCAGGGTGCAGCTCATTTATTGGCTCTGGGTACCTAGGGTTCTTGATGAACCTACAAGCCCTATATATCCCCGCAAACAGAAGAGTTTAGCAGACGTAACAGTATATTGCTTTGAAAAATCTGACATTGCAGGAAAACGTTACAGAGTAAAACGTAAAGAAAAATTTCAGTTTTTTTCACCTCAGTTTCAATATTTTTATTTTTCAATTGTTATTTTCTGTAGGAAACCCTTGTAGGATCTACACAAATGACCCCTTGCTGAATTCAGAATTCTGTCTACTTTCCAGAACTGTTTAGGTTTCTGGGATCCAGCATTGGTTTCACACCCATTTCTGTCACTGACTGGAAGGAGGCTGAAAGCACAACAAATCGTAAAAATGGGGTATGTGCCAGTAAAATGCCGAATTTGTGTTGAAAAATTGGGTTTTCTGATTCAAGTCTGCCTGTTCCTTAAAGCTGGGAAGCTGGTGATTTTAACACTGCAAACCCTTTGTTGATGCCATTTTCAGGGAAAAAACCACAAGCCTTCTTCTGCAGCCACTTTTTCCCATTTTCTTTTAAAAAAACGAAATTTTCACTGTATTTTGGCTAATTTCTTGGCCTCCTTCAGGGGGACCCACAAAGTCTGGGTACCTCTAGAATCCCCAGGATGTTGGAAAAAAAGGACGCAAATTTGGCTTGGCTAGCTTATGTGGACAAAAAGTTATGAGGGCCTAAGCGCGAACTGCCCCAAATAGCCAAAAAAAGGCCTGGCGGCAGCGAAGGAGTTAAAAAGCAGTCACAGACATGGAGGTCTGCTGACTTCAGCAGGCCACCATCCCTGTGAGTGCAGGGACTCGCTATGGGGTCGCAAAATGCGACGCACCTCATTAATATTAATGAGGTGGGTCTTTGGGACCCCATAGCGACTTGCAGTAGGTGTCTGAGACACCATTCTGCATATGGTTTTGCGACTCGGAAATTGCGAGTCGCTCCGAGTCGCAAAACCTAGTTTTGCTACATCTGGCCCTACGTCTCATGTAGACTGTGGGTGGTAACGCATTAATTGCCCCCCCCCTCCCCTTCCCCCCCACCTTTTACCCTGCCTGTATCTGTCTCCCAGGTTGCTACTGGTGGCCCCTGTGGACGGAGGAGGCCCAGCGACGCACCTTGTGCCTCCTTGCCAGGGATCCTGAACCCGTGGGCTAATCAAAGACCTGAGCCAACCACCAGTTGTAACTGAGTCCCACCTGTGACCTGACGAGGCAGCTGGCGACCCTATAGCCTTTGCAACATCCACTGCAGTCTCAACTAGACTGCTTTCCGGAGGCCATTGCAGATACCAAGGCCACCCTTAACTGCAAAATAAGCAGTTTCAGCTGAGGTGGGGCTTCTGCGCGCTGACCACCAGAAACTCATCAACAAGGTGAAGAGTGTGGTGGCGAGGCTGGACGAGTTGGAACCTGAACATCTGACATTGAAACTGCAGGTACCGGAGCTATCCAAGGTTGCGGTTATTGGAGCACTGAGCCGAAGTTGGGGAAGGACGCAGTACGTAGAACAATATCAGGATTGTGGGTCTCCCTGAGGGCACGGAACCTGGATATATGGTGAACTATCTGGAAGGATGGCTTTGAACTGAAGTGGCCCCAACGCGTCTGTCCCCTTTGCACTGGAAAGAGTACATCACATGCCTTCGGCTCATCCCCATGCTCCAGGTGGGCCGCTTCAGCCTGTGTTGGTCTGCCTACTCCACTACAAGGGACCTGCTGCAGACTTCAAGGACAAGGAGCCCTCTTGAAATGGGGAACAGTAGGGTCATTATGTTCCCTGATTATACAGTAGCAGTTCAAGCAAAGAGAGCCTTATTCCTGAAAGTAAAAGGGTGCGGTGGGAGGACAACCTATAATACACTGATGTTTCCTGCTAAATTCAAAATTATGCAGGGGGAAGGCTGAACCAACGGAGTCCTGGGAATGGTTAGAATCATGCAGCGTGCAAGGCGGCCCATCCACGGAACAAAGGGAAAAGCACATCGCAAACCAAGGAAATGCTTGAGCAGAGTCCGCCACAGAGAGCTACTCCAGAAGCTAACCAGATCCAAGATGTACACGGGCTGGGTAGCAGTATTATTGGCGGCAGAGCTGATAGCACAGAGGCTCTCTGAAGTGGTACTCGGCAGCATCGCTTTCCGAGGATTCTGCCTCGGAGTGCGGGGGGCCTCCTTGTGGTCATGCCTCAGACTTCTGGGTACCTGCTCTAATGGACAAGAGGACACAGCTGGTGGGTCTTGCTAGTTAACGCTGGGGTGATGGAGTGGTGTTCCTCCTCTTCCCCACTAAACCCTACCCCCAACCCCCCACCACACTTTTTATTCTCTTCTCTCTCCTCCAGAAGCATGATATGCACAACACCTTATGGGCTAAGGTGCGAGGGGTAGAGCTTCTGGCAGCGGCCTGTGGGTCCCTTGCAGTGCGCCCCACTTGACTCCTTGGCTGGTTGACACAGGAGCCTCCTCTCTGGTTTGGACACCTGGTCATATCCGGATCATTAAATCAACTGTGGGATTCTGTTTCCACTGGGGCCTTTACAGGACTGCCTTGCTTAAACATGCTTGCCCTCTCACTTGGACTGGACTCAGGCTAAGTGGAGCCATAGTGGACCTACAGGTTAAGTTCCTACAGTTTGGGTGGTCGGCTGTTGCTGGGCTGCTCTTGGGATGGGGATTTTGGGGGTGTTTTGTTCATGTAATGTCTCGGTGACCACTATGTTTGCAAGGTTGGGAGGGCTGGGTATATGGGGAGGGGGCAACTGCATGTTTCTCTAACGACCAGCTACCTGGCTGACCCTCAACATGACCCCCACTTCTGACTTGAAACTTTCAGGGCAAGGCATCAGCTGCAAAAAGTTATGCTATCTATAGGTATCTCGCACGTAGGGGCGTGCAAGTGGCTATGCTTCAGTAGACCCACCTCGCTGGGTTGAAGGCATATGCCGGGAGGGCCCTCCTGTGGGTGAGGGCAAGGATCCCCTTTGCATCATCCCGCACAAAGGTTGGTACGTAGGGGAAATATGTTCTGGTGTTGGGGCGTTTATATGGTGGGCAAGTCACACTAAGAAGTGTGCGTGGGCCGAATCAGGGACTGATTGAATGACTGGGAAATGGTGGAAGTCTGAAGGGTGCAGCAAGATGCAACACGCTGTTACTCCCACATACACCGACTACATACCTGGCTTGACTTATGTTTGTTCGGCCCCGCTGAGCCAGCTTGTGACCAGAATGGAGTATTTGGGGCGGACCGTCTCAGACCCTAGTCCACTACTATTGGACCTTGGATTGGGGAATGAACGCCCAGAGACCCCTATGTAGCAACTACACCCACATGCCTTGGCAGATGTTCTGTGTAGGAAGTTGGCTGTGTATATACTATCTCAAAGTAAGATAGTGTGCACAGAGTCCAAGGGTTCCCCTTAGGGGTAAGATAGTGGCAAAATTAGATAATTCTAATGCTCTATTTTGTGGTAGTGTGGTCAAGCAGTAGGCTTATCAGATGGTAGTGTTAAGCATTTGTTGTACACACACAGGCAATAAATGAGGAACACACACTCAAAGACTTAACTCCAGGCCAATGGTTTTTATATAGAAAAATATATTTTCTTTATTTATTTTAGAACCACAAGATTCAAGATTTGAAGTGAATACATAAAATCCAAGGTACTCCACATAGGTAAATAAGTAACTTTGAATTACAGCAGTAACATGCACAGTTTTAGTTAAAATGGCAATAAGCTATTTTGATAGTGGACACTGCACCAATCAACAGTTCCGGGGGGAGGCAAGTATTGGTTAGTTTTTCAGGTAAGTAAGGCACTTGCAAGTTCAAGTTCCTGGGCATAGGCAGCCCACCTTTGGGGGTTCAAGGCAACCCCAAAGTCACTGCACCAGCAACACAGGGCCGGTCAGGTGCAGAGGTCAAAGGAGGGCCCAAAACACATAGGCACCTATGGAGAACAGTGGTGCTCCGGTTCCAGTCTGCCAACAGTACCTGTGTCTTCGGAGGGCATACCAGGGGGAGTTAGTAGAGCACTGGGGGACACAAGTAGGCACACAAAACACACCCTCAGATGCACAGGGGCGGCCGGGTGCAGTGTGCAAAGCAGACGTCAGGTTTTGAATAGGAATCAATAGAGGGACCAAGGGGTCACTCTAGCGGTGCAGGCGGGGCAAAGGGTGGGGCTTCTCGGGCCAGCCACCGACTGGGCTAGGCAGATGGTTGCCTGATGGTCACTCCTGCACTGGAGTTCGGTTCCTTCTGGTCCTGGGTGCTGCGGGTGCATTGCTTGGTCCAGGCATCATGTTCCTTGTTTCAGGCAGTCGCGATCAGGGGGTGCCTCTGGATTCTCTCTGCGTGCGTCGCTGTGGGGTCCCAGGGAGTTCGTCTCGGTCTACCCCCGAGGTTGCAGTTGCCTGGGAGTCCTCCCTGTAGTGTTGGTTCTCTGGAGCTGAAGCCGGGGCGGCGGGTGCAGAGTGTGAAGTCTCACGCTTCCGGCGGGAAGAGGGAGTTCTTTAAAAGTTGCAAGAAAGTTGCAAAGTTGTTGCTGTTTTTGAACAGTGCCGCTGTTCACAGGAGTTTTTTGGTCCTTCGGGTTCAGGACAGTCCTCTGAGGCTTCAGAAGTCGCTGGCCCCTGTCTGATGCATTGCTGTGCAGGTTCTTTGAGTCTGGAGACAGGCTGGTAGGGCTGGGGCCAAGTCAGTTGTTGTCTCCGTCGTCTCTGTTGGGCCTTTAGGTCAGCAGTCCTTCTTCTTGTTGTAGGTTGCAGGAATCTGATTTCCTGGGTTCTGGGGTGCCCCTAAATACTGAAATTAGGGGTGTGTTTACGTCAGGAGGGCAGTAGCTAGTGGCTACTGTCCTGGAGAGTGGCTACACCCTCTTTGTGCCTCCTCCCTGAGGGGAGGGGGGCACATCCCTAATCCTATTGGCGGAATCCTCCAATCTCAAGTTGGAGGATTTCAAAAGACAGGGGTCACCTTAGCTCAGGACACCTTCGGGGCTGTCCTGACTGGTGGGTGAGTCCTCCTTGTTTTTCTCATTATCTCCTCCAGCCTTGCTGCCAAAAGTGGGGCAGTGGCTGGAGGGGCGGGCATCTCCACTAGCTGGGATGCCGTGGGGTGCTGTAATAAAAGGCATTAGCCTTTTATTACAGCACCAGGTGTTACAGTTCCTACAGGGGGAGCTGAGAAGCACCTCCACCCAGTACAGGCTTTGTTCCTGGCCACAGAGTGACAAAGACACTCTCCCCATGTGGCCAGATCTCGTCTGGTTGTGGCAGGCTGGCAGAAACTGGTCAGCCTAGCACTACGAGTCAGACTGGTATTCAGGGGGCATCTATAAGATGCCCTCTGGGTGCATTTTACAATAAATCCCACACTGGCATCAGTGTGCATTTATTGTGCTGAGAAGTTTGATACCAAACTTCCCAGTTTTCAGTGTAGCCATTATGAAACTGTGGAGTTCGTATTTGACAAACTCCCAGACCATATACTCTTTATGGCTACCCTGTACTTACAATGTCCAAGGTTTTGCTTACACTGTAGGGGCATAGTGCTCATGCACAAATGCATTCACCTGTGGTATAGTGCACTCTGCCTTGGGGCTGTAAGGTCTGCTAGAGGGGTGACTTACCTATGCCATAGGCAGTGTGAGGTGGGCATGGCACTCTGAGGGGAGTGCCATGTCGACTTAGTCATTTTCTTTCCACCAGCACACACAAGCTGTGAGGCAGTGTGCATGTGCTGAGTTAGGGGTCCCCTGGGTGGCATAAGACATGCTGCAGCCCTTAGAGACCTTCCCTGGCATAAGGGCCCTTGGTACCAGGGGTACCATTTATAAGGGACTTATCTGGGTGCCAGATCTGTTCCAATTGTGGGAACAAAGGTACAGTTTAGGGAAAGAACACTGGTGCTGGGGCCTGGTTATCAGGGTCCCAGCACACTTTCAGTCATAAATGGCATTAAAAAAAGCAAAACGTCAGGGGGTAACCATGCCAAGGAGGCATTTCCTTACATTCTGTATAAGGACTTCTTGCAGGAGATGATAGTTAAGTATTTTGAGGTCAACCAATACACAGCAACTGACTGCACAGTTGAATTCGAGGCCGCCAAAGTGGTGGACCTTGGGCACTGCATGGGTAGTTCAGGGCGTTAGAAGAGGCTTAGATAAGGAACTGCAGCTCCTTGATTAGAAGCTACATGACTGTGATAATGGCCTGGGAGCTGGATCAGCAACCCTCATGCGCAAAGAAAAGATGCTCCGCAGTACTGGAACACTTGTGATACCACAATTCCAAAGAGTATGTCACTAGGGCTCACGTGGAGGAGGGCAGGCCTGGTACACTCTTGGCGTGGCTGATCAAACCAGTAACCTGTGGCACTCCTATCACCTAGCTACAAGCATCAGATGGAGAGACACTGTTCTCATGCAAGGCCATTAATGTGTCCTTTCGGGATTACTTTGTACAGCTCTACCTCTGCCCGGGGCCGGTTACTGGAGAGGTGGTGCAGGCCTTTCTGGACCAACCGCCAATCTGAAAGTTGCCGCTGGGGTTGAGGGAGGAGCTGGGGAACCCAGCAATATATGAGGAAATTAAGGCAGGCATTAAGGATAAGGCCATGGGTAAGACCCCTGGCCCAGGCGGCTTGCCTGCTAAGTTCTACTCTGCGTAAGCATGCCTGTTGGCTCCCAAACTGGTAGCAGTGTATGCCAAATCCTTTGAATTGGGAACCCTCCTGACCTTAACAAGGGAGGCAGTAGTGGTACCACTCCCCAAATCTAAAGTTAGGAGGCCTCTGTTACGGCATTTTGCCATTTATCTATGCTGAATTTTGCTTTTAAAATCCTAAGTTCCTAGCGACTTGACTGCTGCAGCATATGCTGACGTTAATCCACGAAGACCATAATGGCTTCATCCCTGTGCAAAACACAGTTTGTGGTAGCTGTACCATGTGTTACATAACCTGTGCATGCATGCCACCCCCAGTGCTCTAATCTGGTTGGTTGACCTTGAAAAGGTAGTCAACATGGTCTACTGGGACTTTCTCGAAGAGAGTCATGAGCCGTATGGGCCATGGGGGGGGGGAGGGGGGAGATCGCCTGGACCATATGAGTGCGGCTGTTGTACTTCTTCCTGTAGCCAGTGTCGAAACGGGCGTCACAGTCTCACCTCCCTATGATATGCATCGTATAGAGCATCAGGGCTGCCCACTATCACCCCTCCTCTTTACCTTGGCAATAGAGCCATTGGTGTAGATGCTGAGGTTGGAGGATCAGGGCAAGTGAATTGTAGTGGGGGGAAAACAATTAAATCGTCTCTCTGTGTGCGAATGACCTCCTTTATCTTTTGGACGAGTGCCTCATATGCTGACCTCATGATGAGTTACAATGAGAGGAGATACTGTATCAGGGCTACAGGACAACAGTGCTAAGACCTGCCTCTTACCAGTACAGCATGGCGCCCTGGGGCCGCTAGCCGCTGCTCCACATTTAACCTGGGCCTCTGACACCTTTAGGTACCTGGGAATCCAGATCTATCCCACTCTGGTGGATATGCAGGAGGATAACCTGGGCTGGGTGCTGCGCTCTTAGATCCAGTGTGTCCTTCTGGTGTTAGCTGTAGAAGCCCCCCATGGTGTGTGCAGTTTCAAAAAAATGGTAATGCTCCCATGGTTGCTTTACTTCTCAAACTTCCCAGTTAGCGTACCAGGAGCTTGGTTACAACCTTACCTGGAATGAGAGCTGCCGCAGTGTTCCTGGCCACTATGCGATGATTGACATCGGAAGGCAGGCCGGGAGCCCCAAACTTCAAACTCTTTTTGGCGGCCCAGCTCCATCGGCTGTACTGAGTTCAGCTGGAGGATCTGAGTCCATTTGACCGGGTACCTAATCAGGCCAAACGATTATGTCGAGCACTGAAAACTCTGTGCTGTGACCCACTATTGGCAACTGCATTGTACTGCTGGTGCTGCTGTGTTCGGCGTGCTGGGTGAGACCATTGTACGTCCTTGCTCTTCTGGGCATTCCTCATGGCAACCCAATAACCTGTTTTACGATGGCTCAGATGGGAGACTGGACTGAAATTGGCTTTGTGACAGTGATCGGGGAGGGGGTGCTGCTTTCACATGGATCTGCTGTTGCGTCTGAAGGCTGAGGAAAGAAAAATGTTGTGCCAGGAGGCCAGGGTGGTATGCCGCTGACCCATTGCAGAGTTGTGGATGGAGGTTGTGGATGAGTGTGAAAACCCTACAGATGATGCTGGCCTGGTCTGGGGAGGCTCAGACATATCAAACCAGACTGATTCCGAGGCCAATTTAGCAAAAGAGAGACTACTGTGATGGGTCTGTCCTGGCCTGTCGGTGGGGTGTGTGTGTCCCTCTACCCTGAATGCTCCTCTCTTGCCTCATTGCCCACTGATAGTAGTTGGTGGTCCCCTTGAGACATGAGTTTTGGAGTTCTCCCCCACTTTCCAGTTCATCTTAGTTTCTTTTTTGTTCTCTTAGTATGGTGGCTATTGATTAGTGGGCCAGTAGGTGACTAGAAATTTTATGAACCATTTGCCACTGATTCTTTTATCCATACCAATAGAGGGGACTCCTGGACACAGTCTATTAACTACCACCCTAGGGCGGTAAAAAGAAAACTATTAAAAATAGTTGTTTAATTTTCCAGCTTTTCCTACTCCTGAGATACAGTATTAGTATTTTATATTTCTTCCCCGTGTTTCTCTGAGGGCCAGTCAGTCTTCCTAAAGTGAAAATAGCTTTTAAGTGCTAGCCTGGGTAAAGACCTGTTACCATTAAATGTCTGTATGTCCTACTTTTAATTACCATGCACTCTGCCTTGTGAACTACAAAACCTACACGGGTGAGTTTTTAATGTTTAAAAGAAGTTTTTACCTGTCAAAAGGGTTTATTCTGATGAGTTGAATTGAAGTTTTTACACTGCTACAGTCAGGCTGCAGTGGTAGGCCTGAAGCCATGTTTGCACCAGCCCTGTAGGGGATGGCACAATAGGTGCTGCAGTCCACTGGTGGCACCAAGCCCTGGTTACATTTTGTACTATATACCACAGGTAACTAAATACAATGATGAGGAATATGTCAATTCGACCAGGATACAAGTGGGAGCACAGGCTGTTTACTACTGGTTAGAAAGAGATAAGTGTTGAGCTTCCTAAAGCCAGCAAAAATACAGGGTCCAGCAAAAGGTGAAAAATCTACGGCGATGATGCAAAAAAGACTGACTTTCTTGAAAGCCTTTTAAATCAGATATGACTTTTCCCAGTGAATAAATAAAACCTGTAGCTTTTACTGTTGGCTCTTACCATAACCTGTGGTAAAGGCTTTGTCTTCTGAAGTGTGCACATGCAAGCAACCCCTTGTGCATATAGTTCTAAAATTACAAATAGGTACAAAATTACAGTTGACAAAACAATATAGAACAACTCTCAAAAGGGCCTGACAAGGATTTTTACAATGAAAATCTCCTATCCCCAGAGTTAGTCACTGGAGATGACAAACGCACCTAAATGTTTTCTTCTATGGTAATTTGCGAGATTTCTTGTAACAAAACACCTGTCTAGAGCCCCAACACTACAAGAAGATATCCTACTGTTAAAAGTCCTAGTGGCTTTAACAAATGCTTTTCTCAATAAATAAGCTGTGCCTACTGCCTTTGTCATAATGTTTTATGATAAAGAGATCAGACGTATGACTTAAGACCTAACTTTTCCCAGTGAACCAATCGGGCATTTATCATTGGCTTGTCGCCATAAACAGTTCAGGGCTACTGTAATGATCCTAAGCTTTCAAACAAGTGAACCATCAGGCATATATATTCGCAAAATTACAAATATAAGCTGCTTGGACTTCTTCTTCTTGTGCCTCTTATCTTTGGATGACCTCGAATGCGAGGAAGAGGACTTGGGGCTCCGGGAGTGGTGCCGTGACCTCCTCCTGCTGCGGGACTGTGACCTCCGCGGAGTCGCGCCGACCGAAGACGAATGTCTGGCCGCAAGAAGCTTAAGGGATCTCTTCCTCAAGGCCTTCGGAGCCATGGCCCGACTGAGCACGAGGTGGAATCGTGGTCCTTCTCCAGGCACCAAAGATAAACACAGTGCAGATCCGTCACCGACATGGTGCGATGACACGCACCACACGGCTTGAATCCTGTCTTCCTCGAAGACATGACTTCAAAAAAGCATTGACAAACCGTCGAAACAGGGTAGCTCTTTCCGGAACTGCGCTTAACCGGGGCGGAAGGAAAAGAACTGACGTACGCGCGCCGAGACGGCATCTATATAGACAACCGTGACGTCATAGACTGCTCCAACGACACTGACGACGCACGTGGAGCTGGTCTACGCACGCGCATCCGAACGACGCCGCCCAACGGCGTGCACGCAGGGTACTGTGCAGAAAAAACTCCGGATTCTAAGCTGACGCCAGGGAATTCTAAGGTAAGGAATCTGCAGCTAGATAGAGTCTCTACCAGATACCTCGTTACTGAAGGTAAGTAACTTGTTCATCAGGCATATATATTCGCAAAATTACAAATATAAGCCTTAAAGTTGGCATAGCAAAATACTAGGTCTCCTAAGAGAGCCTTACAAGGATCATCACATGGCAAATCTTCTATCTCAAATATTTGTCATAGTAGGTAACCATCGCTAAAACCCTTGTCTACTATGGTATTTGTATTTGTATTTCTAAAGCGCATTCCGGCCGAGGCATCGAAGCGCTAACAAGGTAAGGAGAAGAGCCCACAGAGTAAAGAGAAATTCAAAGGAGAACACTAGCGCGGAAAAAAACATGTTTTGACCAACAACCTAATTGCTAAGAAATGTTGTTCCTTCCTGATAACCAGGGGAAGAGAGTTCGAAAATTTAGATGCAGCCACCGTAAAAGCTTTGTCTCCCCATTTCACTTTATAGGTGCGGGGGACCTGAATTCTGAAAGCTCATACCGAGCGGAGTTGACGGTTGGGTTTATACCAACGTAGCCTGGAAGTCAAATATTTAGAACTATTTCCATGTACTGCTTTGTAAGTCCGACATAAGGTCTTAAAAATTATACGCTGGGCCACTGGAAGCCAGTGCAGTTGTTTTAAACTGCTGCTGGCCGATGCTGAACATGGGAGGTTCAAAATAGCCCGAGCAGCAGTATTTTGAATCAACTGAAGTTTCTTTAGAGACGTTTCATACAAATTAAGCATCAGAGCATTGCAATAGTCTAATTTGGATACTACCAATGCTAAAGTCACTGTAATTCTCCATTCCCTTTGAAGGAAAGGGAAAACTTTTTTTAGCATCTTCAATGTCCAAAAACTAGTTTTAACAATGTGATTGACATGCGATCTAAAGGAGAGGCAATTGTCAAAAGTGACGCCTACATTTTTTGTAGCAGTAATAGGAGCTGGGAGAGTGCCACAGTCTATCGGTCACCAGCGAGAGTTCCACAATTCCTTTCCTGATCCAAAGCATAATCATTCAGTTTTATCACCATTTAATTTGAGCCAATTTGAGTTCATCCATCCATTGACTTCACGCATACATTCGTTAAAGCGATCTGCCACTTCGTCCCAATTTTTATTGATTCGGATGATCAATTGGGTATCCTCAGCATAGGAGGTTGGCCTAAAGCCAAAAGAACGAATCAATTTGGCTAGAGGAGCAACATACAAATTAAAGTGGGGCTAAGTGATGATCCTTGGGGGGACACCACAAGGTAAGTGGTATGCAGGGCACTTAGTCGCCACAGCTCACTGTGGTCCATCTATCTTTCAGAAAAGATTCCAGCAATTTAAGAGCCTCATCTCTAATTCCTGCTTGATATAAGTGGAATATCATAATCTGTGGAGAAATGGTGTCAAATGCCGCGGATAGGTCCAGTAGGACTAATATAGCCCCTTGTCCTTCATCCACCATTCTCTGGATCGAATCCGATGAGATAATGAGGGCTGATTCCGTGCTATGTGCCTTCCTAAAACCATGTTGAGAGGCATTTAGTCCTCCTGAATTCATAAATAAATTGGCTAATTCCATTTTAATATGCTTCTCCAAGATCTTGGCCAGAAAAGGAAGTAAGGAAATGGGTCGCAGATTATTCAGGTCATGACTGATTCCATCTTGTTTCTTTTTCAAAGGAATTACTGTAACAACCTTCCAAGAAGTAGGATAGACTCCAGAAGTAAAGACCTCGCGAATAATTGGAGCTAAGGCTGTCTAAACAGGATCAGTGGCTAATTGAAGAATAAAAGGGGGGGCAAGGATCGAAGGGGGAGCCTGATTTGGTTTCTAAAATAAACTTCTTTATTCTTTCAGGAAATAGGGGTTGAAAATTAGTTAGTGTGGGGTAGTTAGTATTTGATTCAATATTGACTACATCAGGGCAGCCATCCCTCTCCTCAGGATGATTAAAACTAGCATAAATTTGTAAAATTTTATTTTCAAAATGTAAGGCCACTTTATTACAAAATTCCTGTGAATTCTCCAACTCTAACCGAGGCGGTGGAGAAGTCAGTGCATTAATAACCTTAAAGAGTTCTCTGGGGGCATTGGAGGCCTCTTTAATTTTTTGGGTGTAATATTCAGATTTAGTTTTAGTACTTGCCTCTTTATAGTTTTTAAGAGAAATTCTTAATTTGTCTTTCTCAATAGGAGTAGAATTCAGTTTCCATCGCCGCTCTTGTTGGCGATACTTTCTTTGGAATAACTTAAGATCCTTTGTAAACCAAAGTTAGCTAGGTTTTTTTTTTTGTTTTCTGAGAGTCATAGGCCTTAAGAGGTAAACTATGAGATTTTGTGCAACTATTTTATCTTATCATTTAAGTGAAGTTTTTTAATAGTATCGCAGTGGGGAAGGGTGTGTGCGCGCGTTTGTGTGGGGGACACGTAAATTACAGTTGCTTTGCTTGATAAAGAGTATGGCTCAAGCGGCTGAATAAACAGATGCTCATAGCTGTTTGGTGGTTATGCACTTTTCTGTGCAAACCTACATCTTTAAAAAAATTAATCAATCAACAGGATTTGTAGAGCGCACTTATCATCCATGAGGGTATGCAGGCGCTGAGAATGCTGCTTAGGATTTAGACAGAGCTCCCGGTCCTGAGGCCTTTTATGAATTCTTGGATGGAGGGAGAGGTTCTCAAGTGGACGGGGAGGCTGTTCCAGGTTTTTGCTGCAATGAAGAAGGTGCAGGCCCTGTAGGTGCTGCGACAGGTGTGGGGGGTATGTGAGCGGGGGAGAGTGCTGCGGAGCGGAGGTGTGTAAAGGGTCAGTGGAAATTCAGGGGGTGGTTAAGGCAAGTGTGTTCTAGATTGTGCAGGGCTTTATGGGTGTAGGTCAGAAGCTTGAATTGGCATTGTTCATCTATGGTGAGCCAGTGTGGGTTCCTTATGTGGGGAACTGTGTGTGTGCCTGTCTTGGGAGGTCCAAGATAAGTCTGGCTGCTGACTTTTTGATTTCGTGGAGTCTTTTCATGAGGTGTCATGAGTGTATAGAACGTTGCTGTAGTCTAGGCGGCTGGTGATGAGGACCTATGTGACAGTTTGTCTGATGATGACTGAAGGCTTCTTGAAGATCTTCGAAAGCATGCAAGGGTGAGGAAGCAGGTGGAAGAGACTATATTGACCTGTTTCTCCATGTTGAGTTTGTTTTTGTTGATGATTATTACTAGGTCCCTGGCGTGGTGGGTTGGGGAGAGTTCCTAGGTCAGCATGCCACCAGGAGTCATCCCAAGGTGTGGTGGAGTTTTATAAACAGGACTTCTGTTTTGTCGAAGCTTAGTTTGTTCTTTGTCCTTCAGCCAGTCAGTGATGTTGTTCATGTAGATGTGAAAGCTAATCTTTCCAGTTGAGGGTGTTTGGATAGTGAAAGGATGAGCTGTGTATCATCTGTAGGAGAATAGTCTGTGGCTTCTGATGATGTTGGCCAAATGGGTCATGTAGGTGTTGAAGAGGGTGGGGCTAAGGGACAAGCCCTGGGGAATGCTGCAGATAATGTCCTTCGGCTTTGAGGACAAGGGCAGAAGAAAGACTCTCTGGGTTCTATCGGTCAGGAAAGAGGCAGTCCATTTCGAGGCGTTTCCTCTGATGCCTATATGGTAGATTCTCTTGATTAGGGTGTGATGGGAGACTGTGTCGAAAGCTGCCGAGAGGTTTAGGAGGAGGAGGAGGTCAGCTGAGTCTCCTTGCTCTAGTAGAATTCTAATATTTGTGGCTGCGATTAGTGCAGATTCGGTGCTATGGTTGGAACGGAATCCAGATTGGGATGTGTCCAGGAGTTTGTTCTTTTAGGTAGGTGGTGAGCTGTTGGTTTATGGCATTTTTGATTACCTTTACTAGGAAGAGAAGCAGGGAGATTGCATGTAGTTGTGAGTTTGTTGATCAGCGGAGGGTTTCTTACGGAGGGGTTTGACTCTGGCGTGTTTCCATTTTTCAGGGTATTGACTGAGGTAATGGAGATATTGAGGATGTCCGTGAGTTTGCTGCCGATTGTGTTGATGCCTAGGTTGCACATGTGGTGAGGGCATTGATATGTGGGAGATCTCAAATGGATGGATCTTATGACATTGGTGGTGATTTGCATGCGGAGTAGGTTCCAGTTGAGCATATCGCTGTTGGTGGGGTGTCAGTGGAGTTTGGAAGGCTGATGGTGTCGGCGGCCGTTGGCTGGAGAGCAAAGTTTTTGTATGTGGTGGCTATTTTGTCATGGAAGTAGTTGGTGAGGGAGTCGCAGACGTTCTGGGATGGGATGGTGCTATTTTCTGTTGCTGATGGGTTGAAGAACTCCTTAACAATATTGAAGAGTTTGTTGCTGTGGTTGCAGCTGGCTTGAATTCGGGTGGCCAAGCCTAGTTTTCTAGCATCTGGTATTGGCTGAGCTAGTTTTTAAAGGCGGTTCGGTCGCTGGGAGCCTTGGTGGTGTACCATCATCTTTCAAATTGTTTGCACTTGTGGTTCTGGTTTGTAGCAGCATGCTTGTTAAGTGGGTCTGTTAAGTTTGGCTGGTTTGAAGAGTGATATTCTCTTTGTGCAGTCTGAGATCCAGGTGTTGACATTTTTTATAGCTGTTTCAATGTCCACTGTGGTGTCTGGTGGGTGGCAGTTGAGGTTCTGACCACTGGCTCACAGATATCTTGCTCCAGCTCTGGTGTGGAATGCACAATGATCTGGTGGAGTAGCTGGGAGTGGTGGTGTAGGCGAAATGGAATTTAGACTGGTCCTACCAGGTGAGTTTGGTGATAGGGCTCAATTTGATTCTGTTGCTGGAGGTAAAGATGGCACCCAGCATGTGTCCTGCTATGTGCATGGGGTTTGTGACCATTTGATTAAGGATTGCTATGACGTTCATGCTGTCTAGGAGGTTTTTGGTATTGGGTCGTCTAGTTGGAAATTTAGGTCTCCTAGAAAGATATTTGTTGATGGCTTGGGTGGTGATGAGTTTGGGAATGGTGTTGCAAAAGCTATTTCAAGGTCCTGGGGACCTGTAGGCAAGGGTGCCTTTGAGTGTGGTTCTGGCATCTATGCTGAGCTGGAAGTTGAAGTGTTCCACGACTTGAGTCGATGCCAGTGGTGGGGGTGGTGCAGTTGACTGTATAAAAGCTGCACTCCAATGAACCAACATTGGTTGAAGCCAACGTCCCTATCTGTATTACTGCTAAAAGCCCTGTTTTTATCACATCGGGTCTGATTAAAGCTGTGTTACCTAGCCAGACCCAAAAATGGCAAATGGTGCTCCAATGTAAAAGGTAAGCTCAGGAGAAATGTAATATTTGTCCCTAGCTTGTAAGAAACTTAGCAACCAGCATCATTCCATCCATCCCAGCAGGGTGACAGGTAGTTTTTTTCCCTTTTCTGAGAGGCAGTTTCCAAACAAAATCCTTCTTTATGTAAATAAAGCATTTGTTGGATATTAATTTTTTTTTAATGCTTTTATTCAACTCATTTAGATTTTATCTGTTTTTTTACATCTTTTTCTGTAAAAGAAGAGCTGTTTTTTCTTGATTCCCCGAAGTGTTGTTTGTATTCCTTTTGCCACTATGATGGCGCATTTTGAAAAGTACCCAACTTTTGGGTGGAAGATATTGAAAAATGATGCAAACACACAAAAGGTGATGGGAGGAATGCATGCAATTTGTCAAACCACTGGTATTCGTCTGGAGTAGCATTCTAAACCATTGTTCTTTTGACCAAAATGCCAACTCAGTTTGGATCCAGCCATATGCAAATCATTTAAGGACCTTGCTCCAATAGAAACAGTCCAACCAGAACTGCCGGGCCAGGTTGTCCCTGAACTTGAGCACAAGCAACCCAAGACTGGTTCCAGTGGCACAGTGAGCATGGTACCCACATCTGGGCATACCCTGACAAAAAAAGTGATTGAACAAATGTTTGCAATTTGGCTAGCCCCAGGCAATAACTTAGGGTAGCATAATAACTTATTGTCCTTTTGCTCAAAATGCTACCTCAATTTGGACCCAGCCATATGCAAACCATCCAGCTCAAACTGCCAGTCCCTCACCGTGCTTTATATTTTAGGTCTTGCTACAGACAGCTTGAACCATGATTTTGTTGAAAACATATGTTCAGTAATACATTGAGATTTAAACATTTAGGGGGCTTTGTATCGGTGCCTTGCTGTTGATATAAGGCTTTCATGTCTGTCTCATTTCCCTGCTTATTCAATGGCTTCCTTTCCTTTGTTTGTCCCACCCCTGGAGGGGACAAACAACTGTGTTAACTGTGGTCAGAATGGATAACTTGGGACCTCCTATTTGTATTCAGGAACCTACTGTTTTTTCTTTCTCCTCTACCTAACATTCTGTGGGAGTGCATGTGTTTTCTTGCTGTCTAATCTATCTCTATGTGCTGCTTTCCTCAACACCAACCTTACCTCCCCCCCCCCCCCCCCCCCCCCCCCCCCCCGACTCAGTGTTGTTCATTGCCTCCCCCAAAATCTATTTCATTGCTTAGTAACGGGCTTTTTTATTCCTCAGTGCCTGGACGCTGTAATGTACTGTCATGATGCTTATTTTAGTTTTGCTGCTTTTTCTCACAATTAAATTGTATTAATTTACTTCTCGGAGATAGGAGTCTACCACAACTCAAGCAACGTGATCATAAAAGCGGTTTCTGTTCAGTATCAAAAGTGTTTTTTTTTTTTTTTTTTCCTTTGCCAGAGCAAACAGAGAGAGAACAGCATCAGCGAACAGCATTAGCAAACCTAGCCGGTCTGCGTCGTTTTAAAAAAAAAAAAAAAAAAAAAAAAAAAAAAAAAAAAATGGATTGGTTTATTTCCCAGTCCTTCCTTTTCTTTCCCTCCTGCATGCCAGTGTGGACAAATCCAATGCCATTTAAAGGCAAGACCTATTGCCTGGGATGCTTGTTAACAGTGTGATGCCACTTTGCTTTGAGGGCCATACCATAGTAATGTGAGGAGGCATTTTGATTTATGTAGTGTATGAATTTAATTCAGTTGCTTAGAGGAAAGCGAACTCTAATTATATGGCCAGTAGCTAAGAGTGTTTAATTTTGGGGTGCATTTAGATGATGGTGAAACAGTTACCTAATTGAAACCTCCAGTTGCAAAAATCATTTTGTTGTGCAAACCTTTGCCTTGAAAGTCCGAATATGGCACGTTTTCACCTGGGTGTGAGCATATTGCATAGGCAGAAACATAGTTATCTCTGTGGAGTCCGTTCTGTGTTGGCTGTTCCTGATGCTACTGTTTGGCCCAGGGCCCAAATCGGGGGTACACGCGGGTGGACAGCGTCCAACGCTGTTTTCATCGAGTGGATGCTGTGCACCCTGACAAGAAGCTGGGCCCTAGTGAAATATGGTGAATTCATCCTGGTGTAGCAGGACACTTTCATCAGCGCCTGCACGTTGTATGCTTTTGTTCATTCTGAGCAGTAAGGTGCGCAATGGGAGAGGGCTTTTTTATTTTAAATTCCTGCAGGCCTAGGACAAAGGGTGAAATTATGGGGCCATCAGGCTGGCTTGTGTTTGATTATCTTGGCTGGAAGCTGTCTGCAGCATCACACCTTGCTGCAGTATAGAGGAAACAAAGGCTCACAGCTTGTTATCACTTCACAGGTACTTAAGAGAGGCATGTTTTTTCACTTTGTTCAGTCCCTGCAAATAGGAGATCTGCATACACTGTAAGAATGTCTGATGTGTTGGTCTGTCCCATTGTTTACACAAATAACAATTAAAATACCACTATTGCTTTATTTATTTTATAGCGCTACTTATCCCTGTGCAGGGTGTCCAAGCGCGTTACATCATATGTAAGCATTATACATTGACAATAAGCGATGTGTGCAAGTCATTTGTACAGGATGTGTTACATAATACAGTGAGAGTTACAAGGATTGCAAGTTGTGAACTGCAAGTTACAAAAGGATCTGTGTGTTCAAAGCAGTAACCCGCTTATCTATCTACTTAAAATAAAAATCTGTCATCTGTGTATTACATGATGTGCTTTGCAAGAGACACCTTAACCCTCAATGCTACTTTAATTCAAAACTGGGACTAGGCAAAGCACAGATCTCTCCAGCAAATGGATTAACCTTCAGAGTTCTTTTACCGATATTATTATTCCTGAGATTTACACAGTCACACAAAGATCTCTGCAGCAGGCACCTAAAACCCATGAGATGTTTTTAAATGTAGACCTTGCGACCAATTAAGCAGAACTGATTTGCTGCCACTTGTTTCCTTTCTGCCACTTTCTTTGTGGCAGAGCTTTTAAAAAATGAACATACAAAGTGAGGCCCAGATTTTGTGTCTGCGTTGCATAACTATTTTGGCACAACCCCAACACAAAATCTTACTTGGTAAATCTTGCAATGGACTCAAATGTAGCAGTGATAGAACTGCTAAACTTATTTCTCAGGTGTTGAGATCTGATGCCACTTCTTGTGAGGTGATGGGTTGTGATGCCAAGTGCAGTGTCATGCGCCGTGATGTCATGCGCCATGATGTCAGTTGCATACTGCCTAACTTGGTTAGTATCACCACTTTTTAAGGTCTAGCCTAGCAGCGCATGTGCTGTCTTGGCTAGTCATGCTGTGTTCAGTATAGAGGCTTAAGCCACGCCCACTCTTGCCATTTGTTCTTTGTTGTGCTTGTCTTAAATGCTTCACCTTTAGTGGTGCATTGTGCTAAATGTCCCTTCTTTGCGTGCTAAGTTCCTGCCCGGGGAACATTCACTAAGAGAACATTTTTGTTGGGCATCACTCTACATCATGCCTCCTTCAGCGTGTGAAGGCCCTCCCTCCCTCCTCCTGTCTGGTTACAGTTTTCCCTTTAATACGAGCCATGATCATTATATTCGTGACACTGCGCTGTGCTTCAACTTCAAGGGTATTTTTTATTTTTTTTTAAACTGCTGAGCCTTGTTTTGTTTGGTCTCTCCTTGGTGCTCATGGCAGCTATGGCGCTTTGAATTGACTCGCTTATTTCAACTGGATTGTCACCGAGTCCCACACTGTTTAACGTATACATGGCCTCTCTTGCTGCCATCGTCGGAAGCCACGCTATGAACATTGTCATATGTCAATGACGCACAACTTATCATTTCCCTCACTGAAGACCCGGACACGGCCAAAAGGAACTTTCACTCAGGAATGGAAGCCGTTGCCACCTGGATGAGAGAAAGCTGCCTCAAGCTCAACTCCGAGAACACGGAGCTCATCTTCGGAAATACCACCTCCGCTTGGGATAGCTCCTGGTGGTCCACATCCATCAACACCCATTTCCCCCCACCGACTGAGCACACCTGCAACTTAGGAATCATCCTCCACTCCTACCTATCCATGACCACTTTGGACATTCTTCAGATGGATTTCAGCAGGCAGTCACCCATGTCTTAAGTCACTAGAATGCTCGACTACGGCAACTCCCTCTACACCAGCACCTCAACTAGGACCATCAAAATACTTCAGCTCATCCTGAACGCCACCGCCAAACTCATTCTGGACCTCCTTCACCAAGAACACATCTCCCAACACCTGAGGACCCTCCACTGACTACCGGTCGAGAAGCGAATCACCTTCAAGCTTCTCACCCACACGTACAAGGCCATACACAACGCAGGAACAGCCTACCTAAACCACTGCATATCCTTCACACCCCCGCCAGACCCCTCTGCTCCACCTAGATGGCCCTGGCCACCATCCCTCGCATCCGCAAAACCTCTGCCGGAGGATGATCTTTCATCTACACTGCAGCGAAGAGCTTGAACAACCTCCTTACACCTCAGACAAAGCCCGTCGCTCACAATCTTCAGGAAGAACCTCAAGACATGGCTTTATGGATGACCCCCTTACCCCACCCCCCCAACCCCTGACCCTCTCAGGTGAGTATCCGTGCTTTACAAATATTGATTGATTGAACTGTTTTACTTTTCATTTTTTTTCATTTTCGATGTTTGTTTGTGTTTTGACTGCAATGTTGGAAACGTTTCTGTAAGCAGAATTTTCTTCATCTGTTGGTATAAGTGCTTATGCTGTTTATTTTAATATTAGAATCATTTTTAGGGTATGAGCTCGATGCAGACTCATACGTCTTGTTATCGTATGATATTGATGTGCAGTTGCCCCCCTTGCTGGTTTAGATGGGGCTCTACTTTCAGTAGCCATGCCCAACATTGTCTCCTTACTTGTTTCACCCTGTTTTTCTCTATAAGTGGTCTGCTTCCACTATCCGGAGGCCTGCTCTGACTGAAATGTCTTTCCCTACCATCCATATCTCTCTTTTCCATTCTTTCTCCCTTGCTTCTATCTTTTGCTCTAACCTATCTATATTTTCTTCCTTCTCCCAACCCTACCTAGATCTGTTCTTTTCCAATACAATTTTCTTGCTCTTTCGGTTCATACTTATCTCCCCGCTCGTTCTTTCTCTTACATCTTCTCTCTCCTTTTCATATTTACTTATTGTTCTTGATCAACCAAGCAATACCGGTTCTCCATGGCGGCAGCAAATAATGCTTTCCATACTGATCCCTACAACTAGCACACACCTGTGCAATGTAAATAAAATGGAATGACTGCACTACATTTTATCTATCATACCAAAGCCTATGTGAGCTTAAGGAAGTTATTCAAAGCATGTTTACCAAAAAGCAAGTAACTTTGTGACTGGCAAATACACGACTTCTTATATTAACCCGAAAAGATTACACAATATATCTGTAATACCTAAAGATGCTTTTCCCATTTCACTTATCCAGCCTTATTTTTCAATTTCTGTTCAGATGTTTGCACAACACAAGGTAGTGCATTCATCTTCTCGAGGGCTTGTACTTTCTGATGTTAGTAGCAGACAGTGGCCATCAAAACATGGCAAGAAAAGACGAAATTATGAGACCGGGTTGACCAATTTATGTGGCAAGAAAAATCCAGTTATAAATTTACAATGCCAACTCAAGAAAATGCAAGACCTATTGTATTGCAAACGCTTGTTGATTTTTATGACTAGTGCCTTGGTTTGGCCCTCACCTTGGCTTACAAAAAGCCTAAGGGGCCGGCTGTGCAGCATGGGATCTGTGCGACGATTGTCATGGCATGCATGCTTGTATTGCTTCGTGTGGCACGCCCCCTTTGCCCCGAAGCCCTAGGGTCAATCTGGGACTTGAACAGCCAGTGGGTTTATGTGTATGTTCTGTGCCGGGGTTGGTGCAGGTCTACCTAGCCCCGGACTTCGCTTCGCGTGCAAAGTCAGTGCCAAAGTTCGCGCCCATTTACAATGCATAAACCGCGCATGCACGGTCGGGCGAGTTGCACAACAATGCGTTCCGTGCGGTGCCGTGCACTGCCTTCACGCTAGGGCTGGCTGTAAAAGATTGGAAGGAGCAGACCGCAGGAAGCCAGCCAGCTCCCAAGAGGTACTGCTGGCAGCCCGGCCTGATTGAAAGGTACATTTGTTTACCTTTTGAAGGGAAGGCGGCTCCTCGTATCCGATGGCCGGCTGCCAAGTTGACGTTTGGCCAATTTCCGTTCTGCTTAATGAGATGAACGCACTCAAAAGGGTGTCTTGGCGAGTGGAATCGAGATTTCGTGTTAACTATGAGGATGTTTAGAGGGCTGGAGTCTATTTTTTTCTTTCTTTCTGTCCTTTTAACCCCTTTTGCTATTTCTGCTCTCACTACTTGGGGACTATCTTCTGGGGCCAGCGTGTGTCCTAGTTTGTTGACGGTCAGCCAGGGTCAGGACTAACCCGCTTCAGTACTTGCGGTCTATTGGGCCATTTTAGAGCACAGTGCCAGCAGAGCAAGTCAGCAGTCTCTTCCAGCTGGCATCGGACCACGTTCAATTTAGATTAAAGAGAAGCACCCCTCTGTTCTAACTTGTCCGTACATGGTGGAGCATTGTGTTGGCCAACGCCTGGGGCTAAAACGATGCGGCCCATAGCCAGAAAAGGGCTGTTATTCCGCCAGTATGAATTAACGCCACGTTCTAGCACATCAGCGGTTTTTATGCCTTATCCTCCTACCACCTGCATACACAAACACCACTGTGCCACTCTGTCCATGTGGGCTTTGCTGCCTTTGTTTTGTAGTGTGTTTTTCAGTAAGAACTTGGCCCATCTAGTTGAAGCGGGGCAAATTTCAGCTTAGCTGACCAGTGATGACCAAGAGTAAAGCTAAAGTGGGGCTTCTTTTGGGAGGTTGAGCAAAATAGTTTTTTGAGCTCAGTATGGGAAATAATGAGCATCCTTAGTTAGGAGATCTGAGCTTAAACCGAAGGCTCCAAATTTGAATTCTGGTTGATTAATCTGCTCACATTTTTAGCCTTCTTAAATTGCCCCCCTTCTCTAGTCATAGTTATTCTGATGTGGTTTTCATCTCAGAGTCTCACTGAAGTAGCGGCTGATACGAAAACAGATTCATTTATGCAAACATGGTTGCCACGAAGTCCAGCTGCACTTTTTCTTACCATGTTGTGTGACACATAGAGATAGTCATGTATTGTGAAAATAGCTGTGCAAAACTTGAGGGACCGTAAAAAACGGAATGTTTAACTTTTAGCCTAACATATTGTGCTGGCCAGTTTAGATAGAGGCTTTTTTGTTTCTGGAGAACTATCACTCCTCCTCCTCCTTTGTATATAAAAACAGCGTGAGAGGTGTGGGGGTTCTTCACTCTAGAGAGTAGCCTCCTGCTTAATAATACAAGGCACAGCCCAGGCACACCATTTTAATTCTTCGATTGAAAGTTTGTTGCATGTCTGATATCTACTTGTAGAAAGAAGTAGAAAAGATAGGTAGTAAAATCGAAATATTGTCGCCAGCTATTATGAGAGACTATATGAGGAGCGTCCCAGACCGATGGCAGAGAGAGATGCTCCCCTATTATATGAGGTGTCCTTCCCTAAGATTTCGATGGCCAACAGAAGAGACCTGGATGAGCCAGTGAGTGTAGAGGAGGTTGGGGCCCCCATGGCCGAGTTAGCGGCAGGTAAGACTCCAGGTCCGGACGGGTTTCCGGCTGAGCTCTACAATAGGTTTCGAGACGTACTCGCCCGCATCTGCTAACCCTGTTTGATGAGGCAGAAAAGACTGGGGGATTATCCACCAGAGCTTGACCAAGCAACTATTGTAGTAATTCCCAAGACGAACCCACCGTCGCGGAATTGCTCGGAGTATCAACCAATCTCACTCCTCAACACAGAGGTTAAGATTTTCTCTACAATTCTTGCGGCTAAACTGCAAAAGGTGTTTCCCTCACTGATACATTCGGACCAGTGCGGGTTCATGCTGAGTAGGGGTACCAGGCATTGTGTCAGACGGCTGCATGTGGCGCTGGCTAATCGGGCCCTCCAGTCCTCCCTGCTGGCACTCCTCCTTATGGATTTCGAGAAAGCGTGTGACATGGTGGACTGGTCTTATCTTTGGGGGGTGCTGGAGAGGGCAGGGTTCGGCCCACGGTATTGGGCCCTGGTGGGGCTCCTCTACTGTAACCCTACAGCGTGAGTGCAAGTGAACAGGGTGGTGTCAGATTTGTTCCCCATCCGGAGGGGAACTCGTCAGGGCTGCCCTCTCTCCGCTGTTATTCGCTCTAGCGATAAAGTTATTGGCAAAGCTGGTTAGAAAGGATCCCTTGATTGACGGGTGGGCCTGGCCCACCGAACGGGATGATCGCATTGTGCTGTATGCGGATGATGTACTGGTGTTTTTAGCCAACCCAGCTAGGAGGGGGCAGAGGATGCTGCAACTCCTAGGACTCTTTGCGGAAGCGTTGGGTTTGGTGGTAAACCATAGTAAGTCCCTCCTGGTCCAGTTGAGCCCGGCTAGAGAAAGCTATGACTGACAGCAGGCTATCCCCCTCTGCTGCAATAGTTTCTGGTATCTTGGGATACACGTGGTACTCTTACCAGAGTTGGCGTGGTCCCTCAATGTAACACCCTTGACTCGCAGAGTCAGGGAGGATCTCCAGCGCTGGCGGTTGCTCCCTCTCAGTATTTTGGGCCGAATTGCGCTGTATAAAATGATGGTGCTTCCCCGGCTCCTCTACATGCTTCATCATTTTCCACACCATATCTCTAGGAAGTGGTTTAGTGAAATGAAGGCAATGGCGTGGCGATTCTTGTGGCATGGTTCACGCCCGACTAGCATTCCATACTTGTCAAGAGGATGTTTATGAAGGGGGACTGGGAATGTCCAACCTCTACTTATACCATTTGGCCATGCATCTACTGGTCATTCATGACTGGTTGAGGGGGAGAGAGGTCGGACCCGGCTTTTGACGATGGGCTTCTCTGGCTTGCTTGGGAGGTTGTACGGGGATCCATTGCTGCATAGTGTTCCGGAGGTTACTCGGGTGGTGTTGGAGGGGTGGAGAACTGCGCAGTGGACAACTGGGTGGTGGCGTCGCCTTACCCAGCAGATGCCGTTGTGGCAGGGACGGTGGCTTGGGGAGGTCTCAGTTCTGGGTGGATTCAATAAATTGGACCTTCTAGGTATCTCCCAGCTGGGAGACGTCTGGACCGGCTCCCGCATGTGATCATTTCAGGAGCTTTAGGAACGCTTTGAGCTGCATAGATCCCAATTCCATTAGTTCCTGCAGCTTAGACATGCACTGCAGGCACACATTCAGACCAGGACGGAACTCCCGGAATTCAGCCCCATGGAGGCCAAGGTTACGATGGGTGCACTAGGCGGGGGGGGGGGAGGTGTCACACATTTACCGCTCACTGGTTAGTAACACCGCCCAGGCGCTTGACAAACTCTGAGAGCGATGGGAGCAATGGGTGGGCCCGATCGATGAGGGAGATTGGAGGGAGGCGTTAATGCCCCACGATCCCTAGTTATGGCTTCCCAACTCCCAGTGGTGCAGATATACTTCCTTCACGAGGCATACCTCATGCCTGACCAGATGTGTATAGCGGGTCTGCTGCCCCAAGCGGACTGTCCTCGTTGTGCAAACCCCAGGGCAGACTTATTTCATTTGGTATGGACCTGCCCCCAGATAAACTGTTATTGGAGGGCAGTACTGGAAGAGATCTTGCGAGTTATTCAGAGGGAGGTCGAAATGGAGCCATTGTTGGCGCTCTTGGGGGTGCTCGATGGGGTGGGACCCTGCAGAGCGCAGCGAGCATTTGTGGGGGTGGCCTGTTTGGTGGCTAAAAGAGATATTGCAGCAAATTAGAAGGCTGAGGCCGCTCCCTCGATCATAATATGGCACCAAGGAGTGGACTGGTGTGATCGCCAGGAGAAGATGGCCAGCGAAATACGAGAGCGCCTGCCCAAATATACAAAGGTGTGGGGGAGCTGGAATGGGGCAAGCGGTCTGGGTTAATTGTAAGGGGACAGGTGCAGGTTGACAATTGGGGCAGTGATACCTGTAAGTGCATTAGAGTATCATGCGATGGTTCGATGTTGTACCACGTTAATTGTGCTGTTTGTGCCAATGACCTATTGGCCTGTCAAGCTGTTTTACATAAAACTAATAAAAATGGTTTATAAAAACAAAAACAAAATTTAAATATTGAATCAGAGTTCCAGGCACAAATCAATGTGGTTTTTAAAAAGTTTTTTTATTTTTATTTATTATGCCAAGGGTCATCCAGCAGTAGACACCCAAACCAGGTCACCCCGAAGAAGACTGGGCTGAAAAATGGACAGCTGAAGACCAAGGATGACGAGTGCTTTGGGGATGAACTTGAAGAAATCCTGGACACAGACTTTGACTTTGAGGGCAATCTTGCCCTTTTTGACAAAGCAGCAGTGTTTGAGGAGATTGACACCCATGAAAAGCGTGGTAGTGCACGGTCTGGGGGCACGCCAAATGATCGACCATCCCGCTACCGACATGATGAAAACATTCTGGAGTCAGAACCCGTTGTCTACCGCCCGATCATCGTGCCACAACACACTGGTAAAGAGTACTGCACAGGTAAGCATGAGTCTTGTAAAAGATTATTCTAGTGCTCTCTGCCTCTGAATGGGATGCTACGTTTCCTCCCGTATAAGTTTCCTTTTTCATCGCAGTACTCTTTCTTTGCCTTGGATATGGTTGGGCTGTATAGTTACAGTCCCTATAACCTGGAATCACAATTGGCCAACTACTCTTCTCATAGATTACAAGTACCCAGTTGGGTGTTTTGTCATGATCCCAATCAGTGTCGTCCGATTTTTCATGCAGAGTGACACACTACAGACACTTAACTGCAGCTGTGTCTTTATAAATAATAAATCGATCGGACAGTATCGTTCCAAATTCATGCTCCAAACCGAACATTGCATCTGCTTTCCTACAGTTGCTTTTTCTGAGTTTTTTTTTTTTTTTAAATTTATTTTTTTACGAGGGCGAAGGCTCCTAGTTATCGGTTTATAAATATTACTTTCCATCGACTGATTTGCATTGAGCTGGTGAAAGTCTGTTACATCTAGGATACTGTATTCGCTGAATAAATGATTACTGATGATTATTTATTTTATTATGTTGATTATAAATTCAAGTTAACCTTTTCAATACAAGTGTTGGTGTAAAAACAATAAACTCTATTTTTTTTTAGGCAAATGGGACATTTTCCTTTTTTTCACTCCAGTTTTTTTTGGAGCAGTTACTGATCTAAACTAGTTTACTTTTTATTCTATGCTGCTGATTTTAGTGGGCAAAAATATATATTTTAACCATATTGTTCTAACATTCCCCAAAATAAGCTGCCTTGACATTACCACTGAATTTTTCTCTTCCTACTGTGATTCTGACGGATACCTTTAACTGCAGCTCCTCACCTTTGGAATATTCCCAGGTGCCAGAATGCATCTGATTTTTTTTTTTTGAAGCAACAGCTATTGACACCATAATGTGGCGCCGTTGGACTCCACAGCAGACTACCATTGCACCAGAAGTGACGGGCCAGAGCTACATCGAGCCACTGCCCATACGTACTTTCATCAACTCCTTTCTTTCTGCGCCCTTTAATTCAGATCCAGACCTCGGCTCCCAACCTTTGCTAGTTTTCATCAACCCAGAAATTCAAGCAGAAATACAACAGTGTACCAGAAGAATGGCTTCCCTTAATAATGCATATCGCTCAGTCCTGTCAGACTGTCAGGAATACATTTATTTAAGTTCTGAAACAATTTCCCCCAAAGTTGGACCAACGCAAGATACCCAAACTATATTTTTAAAAGGCTTTATTAAATGTTAAAGCCCAGTTGTAGTGCTTATTAAATGTATAACCGTTCTTACAGAGATGAACGTTTATGGTGAAAAGCAGAAATGCAGTGCAGGTAAACCAGATCAAAACTGCCAACATATCAGGTAACAATTAGCTCAAATTTAATTGCATTATGTTGAGTCCAGCAAAACGCTATTAAAATAGGTTTCCTAGATGGTCATTAGTACACCTGCCTTTCACTCCTCTCTCTGCAGCCTTCCTTTGCTTCTGTCATTTCAGGTGGCACCAGCCCGCAGCCCTAGTGCTTGACCTTCTGATACCGAAGCTCCACACACTGCTAAATGTCTGCATCTATATTTTGTACTGTTGCCCAATATTATGAGAAAAACAAGCCTTATGGTTTTTGATGTTAAATGAAAAAGTCTACATTCTATTGCACATTTGTCTAAAACTAACATCCTATATAAAAGCTTTTTATACATACTATAGTTCTACTGTTAACACACATAATATCACGACCAAAGCCACACATTTATAAATTGTAATGTGCATTCAGATAAATGAATGCTGTGAGGGGCAGGAAAAATGCAAAGCATATGCCAAGCATATAATCAAGTATCGTGCCTGGATGCATGCAACAGACTTCTCCTGTGGAGTAGAGATGCCTTTTGGATCGCCTTTTGATGGTTCCAGACTATTTGGTGATGCGGCTGATTTTGAGTATGAGTTGTTTAAAGACTGCAACCTCCATAAGTATATATTCTGATGGATACAACTACCTGTGGATTCCTCACCTCATGAATACTCCCATGGCGCCAGCATTCGACGGAAATCTTTTTACTAGTCTCTGCACGTCGACGAGGACGTCACTGTCTCGCACGCGACGCCGTCTGACGTCATACAGGCAATAAGAGGTCCTCGACGACGTGCAGACGTCAGTTCCCTTTTTTCCGTGCATTCGAAACGGTTATCTTCGAGGGAGCAACTGTTACTCTTGCGGTTACAGTGTATATCTTGCTGCGTACTCTTTCTCTGTGGAAATAATGTCGCAGAGAAAGTCTGGATTTAAGCCTTGTCGTGAGTGTGGAGGCAAGATGTCGGTGACGGATCCTCATTCCGATTGCCTTTGCTGTTTGAGCTCCGACCACGACGTCTCGACTTGTGATTCGTGTCAGCACATGAATCCGAAGGCCCTTAAAGAACGCGAGGCGAAGCTGTTTATGGCCAAGTCAAAGGAGAAGCATCATAAGAAAAAGTCTTCTCCAAAACATCGGCGTCATCGAGACTCCCGGCGCCGTAGAGAATCTCGGCGTCATTCAAGGGAGGCTCGTTCCAGGTCTCCGGATCGGCGCCGGAGGACATGGGAGATCAGCCCCACGATGACGCCGCATCCTTCGACGCCGTTGCTCTCTCCGGCGTCTCCAACTTCGCCTGGACAGGCGTCGGTGATTGAGGTATTGGAGCCTCAAGTGTTTTCTCCGGCGCAGACGCCGAGGCCGGCGTCGGGGTCGCCTCCGAGTCAGGTACCCCAGTATCCGGCTTTTCCCACCCCTGGAGCCGATAGTTCCGCATTCTTGAATGCGATGTATGCCATCTTCCAGCAGATGGCTCCAGGGGGTGCTCCGGCTGGGCCTTTGGCCTTTTCTTTGGGTGATCCTGCGCCTCTTCGGCCGGCACCCTTTATGCCCTTTCTCCCGTTTGGGAACGTGGGCTCGGCGCCAGTGTCGGCGCCGGTGGCCGCTCCGATGGCTTCGGAGGGATTGGCCCCAGGGATTCCCATCCCGTCGACGTCGAGATTTCGGCCTGTGACTCCGGTGGGTCCATCCGTTTCATCTGCTCTTCAGTCGGCGCCGAAGTTACCTGTGGCGCCGGATGCGGCGTCGGTGGCTTCGGAAGATCGGCGCCGATCTCCGACTTCGGCGGAGGTATTGTCGACTCCGCGGATTGAGCAACGACTGCATTCAAGGAGGCGTGCTCTCCGGGTACTAGAGGAGCAGGAGTACCAACGAGCTCTAGAGGAAGGAGAGCTAGAGGACTCGGGTGATGGGCTGCGTGGACTGGAGTCGGCCAGTGGGCTGGACACTTCCCCTGAGTGGGACCTTTCGTCCCCGGGGGAATATACCGAGGAAGCTGCTTCCTTTCATACAGTGGTACGGAAGGCAGGTAATTTTTTGGACCTGCCTTTGCCGGTGGTGGAGGCGAAACAAAACCTTTTGACAGAGGTGTTGCATCCGGCCTCAGCCGCGGCGGAGCCTCTATTACCTTTTAATGACGCTCTGCTGGATCCGGTTTTAGAGGTGTGGAAGAAGCCGGCATCTTCCCCAGCAGTTCACAGAGCCGTGGCCAGGAGGTATCGGACGGCTCCAACTGATCCTGGTTTCCTATCTAGGCACCCTACGCCGGAGAGCTTGGTTGTGCAGGCCTCCTGTTCGTCCAAGTCAGCGCCTGGTTCTTTTCCGACGGTGCCTGGGGACAGAGACTCAAAAAAGCTGGAGGCGCAGTCGAAGAAGATTTTTTCATCCTGCAGTCTGGCATTAAAAGCCACCAATGCAACCTGTATCCTGGGGAGGTATATTCATGCTCTGATGGATGACATCTCCTCTTCGTTTACAGAGCTTCCCCAGGGTCTTTTGGATCTTGTCTCTGATGCCCAGGCTGCTGCGACCCAAATTATCCAGACGGGACTGGATACCACCGACTCGGTAGCCAGAGCAATGGGCACAACTGTGGTGGAAAGGAGACAGGCCTGGCTCCGTAACTCGGGCTTTTCGACAGATGTACAGTCCACATTGTTGGATCTCCCGTTTGATGGGGACAAACTGTTTGGGGCTAAGGCTGATTCGGCCTTGGAACGGTTTAAGGAGAGCAGGGCCACGGCTAAGTCGCTGGGACTCCAAGCTCCTTCTTCCACGGCCTCTTCCAGATTCTTCAGGAGGTTTCGTGGATTTGGGCGTGGCTCTTCCTCCTCTTCCTTTCGGGGAAGATATCAGCAACCTGCCTCTTCCCATCCCTATAGATCTTTTAGGGGGAGGGGTAGGGTCCGCACCAGGGGAGCTTCTCAGCAGCACTCTGCCTCTTTCTCATCCTCTGGCGGGGTGCAGCAGGGGAAGCAGCCTTAGGCTTCCACCATTTCCCACTCACTCCTCTCCTGTAGGGGGAAGATTACAGCATTTTCTCACCAAATGGGAGACTGTTACGTCGGACACTTGGGTTCTCAGTGTTGTGGGAAAAGGCTACACCCTTCCCTTTCGGGAGTTTCCGCCCCTCATCCCGCCCCGCCCTTCGTATTGTTCACAAGAACACCTCCTGTTGCTAGAACAGGAGGTAGAAGTCCTCCTTTTAAAGGGCGCGGTGGAGTTGGTCCCGGAGCAGGAAAGGGGTCAAGGAGTTTACTCAAGGTATTTCCTGATTCCCAAGAAGGATGGTCGTTTGAGACCAATTCTGGACCTGAGGATCTTGAATTGGTTCCTCAAGCAGGAAAAGTTCAAGATGCTGACCCTAGCACAGGTGCTTTTGGCGTTGAACATGGAAGACTGGATGGTGTCTGTCGACTTGCAGGATGCTTACTTTCATATCCCGATACTCAAGTCACACAGGAAGTATCTCCGGTTTGTGGTGGGATCGCAACACTACCAGTTCGCGGTCCTTCCGTTTGGTCTTACTTCAGCACCTCGAGTCTTCACGAAGGTGATGTCGGTGGTTGCGGCAGAGCTCAGAAGGAAGGGGATAGCAGTATTCCCTTACTTGGACGATTGGTTAATCAAAGCCAAGTCCCCGGAGCTTGTGTTGCGTCATCTGCAGTCAACAACCCAGTTGTTGTTCGACCTGGGCTTTTCGGTGAACGAGCCCAAATCTCACCTAGAGCCCTCTCAGCGCCTCCTGTTCATAGGGGCAGTACTGGATACAACATTGGGTCGGGCCTTTCCTCCGCCTCAGCGGATTCAAGATATTCAGGATTTGGTTCCAATGTTTCGAAATGGAGCGGTAGTTCCAGTCCTCAAGGTCCTTCGTCTGCTCGGTCTTTTTGCCTCCTGCATTCTGTTGGTCACGCATGCTCGCTGGCACATGAGGGCTCTTCAGTGGTGCCTCCGAAGGCAGTGGTCTCAACACAGAGGGGATCTAGAGGGTACTGTCAAGATCTCCAGAGATGCTGCTGTGGATTTGAAGTGGTGGATTGCAAGCAACAATCTTTCACAAGGAAAGCCGTTCCAGCAGTCGCCACCAGTGACAACAGTCATAACGGATGCTTCCACTCTAGGGTGGGGAGCTCATCTGGGGGATCTGGAGATCAAAGGTCTTTGGTCTCCAGAGGAACAGATTTTTCACATCAATCTGTTAGAGTTACGGGCTGTACGTCTGGCTCTCAAGGCCTTCCTCCCTTCCCTTCGTGGTCAGTCGGTACAGGTCCTAACGGACAATACTACCACGATGTGGTACATAAACAAGCAGGGAGGAGTGGGGTCGTACCTTCTCTGCAGAGAAGCTCTTCGACTATGGTCCTGGGCAAAGGACCATCGGATTTGCTTGATAGCAAACCATCTGGCCGGAGTTTTGAACGTGCGTGCGGACAGTCTCAGTCGCCACTTCTCGGCAGACCACGAGTGGCGTCTCCATCCAGATCAAGTCCGTTTAATCTTCCAGAAGTGGGGGTTTCCTCGGGTAGATCTGTTCGCCACTCGAGAGAACGCGCATTGTCCGTTGTTCTGCAGCCTTCAGTATCCGATGCAGGAAGCGTTGGGGGACGCGTTTCAAATGACCTGGTGCGGCCAGTTGTTTTACGCGTTTCCTCCCATACCCTTGATTCCTCGAGTATTGAGGAAGATTCGCCAAGACCGGGCTCTAGTAATCTTAATAGCTCCGGATTGGCCAAGGAGGGTGTGGTACTCCGATCTTCTCCAACTCTCAACGTGCCCGCCGCTCCGTCTCCCTTTCAGGGCAGACCTCCTCTCGCAGTCGCAGGGGCAGGTTCTACACCCCAACCTCCAGAGTCTGCACCTACATGCCTGGAGATTGAACGGGGCAACCTGAGTTCCTTCTCTCTCCCGCCTGAGGTAGTGGATGTTATATTAGCGGCCAGGCGACACTCCACTAAATCTATCTACGCTAATAGGTGGTCTAAATTTGTTGCGTGGTGTGGAGAGAGGCAGATTGATCCCTTACATGCTCATCTAGCGGACATTTTGTCTTTTGCTCTATCTCTGGCGCAAAAAGGTTGTGCAGTGGCTACCATTAAAGGTTATTTATCGGCCTTGTCAGCCTTCATATGTCTTCCAGACCAACCATCTTTATTTAAATCCCCTATTGTTATCAGATTCTTGAAAGGTCTTCTAAATCAATATCCTCCAAAGCCATTCGTTATGCCGCAATGGGATTTGTCCTTAGTCCTGACTTTCCTTATGGGGTCCCCTTTTGAACCTATGCATTCTTGCCCCTTGAGGTATTTGGTTTTAAAAACAGTCTTCCTAATAGCTATAACATCAGCAAGGAGAGTGAGTGAGTTGCAGGCCTTATCAGTAAAACCCCCTTATACAACTTTTTATGGGGATAAGGTGGTGTTGAGGACCAAGGCTGCTTTCCTCCCGAAGGTTGTTTCACCCTTCCATTTGGCCCAGGCAATTACTTTGTCCACGTTCTATCCTCCGCCTCATCCTTCCAAAGAGGAAGAAAGACTGCACCGTCTGGACCCAAAGAGAGCGTTGAGCTTCTTTATCGATAGAACAAGGGATTTCAGGCTGGAGGATCAGCTGTTTATTGGATACGTGGGCAAGAGGAGAGGAAAGGCAGTCCACAAGAGAACACTATCCAGGTGGGTTGTTCTTTGCATTAAAATATGTTACTCTTTGGCAAAGAAGGATCCTCCTGAGGGCATTAGAGCTCATTCCACCAGAGCTAAGTCGGCCACTTCGGCCTTAGCCAGAGGTGTTCCTGTGGTCGACATCTGCAAGGCCGCAACTTGGTCGTCCCTTCACACTTTTGCAAAACATTACTGTTTAGATTCTGAGGTTAGAAGGGACGGCCATTTTGCACGGTCAGTGCTGCAGGATTTCTTGGTTTGACCATTTAGGCACCCACCGCCGGGCGTGGTACTGCTTTGGGACTCTATTCATGAGGTGAGGAATCCACAGGTAGTTGTATCCATCAGAAGAACGAGTTACTTACCTTCGGTAACGACTTTTCTGGTGGATACATTAGCTACCTGTGGATTCCTCACGGTCCCGCCCGCCTCCCCGTTGCCTTTATGGTCTTGCCAAGTAATCCTTGAGTGCGCTCCTCTTGGTCCTTGAGGGTGCAATAGATGTATATATATAATATATTTGTATATATATATGTGTATATATCTTTATGTATATACTTGGTGTGTGTATATATTTTAAAAGAGAGAGTTTTATATATATATATATATGTACATAAAAAGATTTACAGTTATTCATACAATGTGGTGTATTTTACAATATAATGGATGTTGCCTTGCTCTTTCATTGCATTGCCTGGTTGTTCTCATGCACGTAAAAAAATGATTGGTACTGACGTCTGCACGTCGTCGAGGACCTCTTATTGCCTGTATGACGTCAGACGGCGTCGCGTGCGAGACAGTGACGTCCTCGTCGACGTGCAGAGACTAGTAAGAAGATTTCCGTCGAATGCTGGCGCCATGGGAGTATTCATGAGGTGAGGAATCCACAGGTAGCTAATGTATCCACCAGAAAAGTCGTTACCGAAGGTAAGTAACTCGTTCGTTGTGTGCCCTTTCAGGATATCCCTGTGTTTCAGGATCAGTCCTGGATTCTGCCCTGTTAGGTTCTGATGCTTTTTATGCTCCTGGCCTTATGCACCCTTCTGGTTTCTTGTGCCCGTTCACACATGTGAGCCATTCAGTGGAGCTTTCCTTTTCAGTGGTCACAACACCAGGGCTGTCTTTCAGACTGCATTTGCTTCTCCAAGGAGAACTCCAGAGATGGTTGGTGGAGAGTAACCTATTGTATGGCAGGCCACGCTCCTATTCCAACCAGAGCAAATAGTAGTGACATATATGTCATCTCTAAGTTGGAGTTGTAATCTGAGAGAAGTAGAAATCTAAGATCAAAGAGCTCTGGTCCCCATTGGAGCAGAAGCTCTTCATTTTTCATTTGGAGCTTTGTGCTGTTTGGTTGACTCTGAAGGCCTTAGTCCCATCCATCAAGCGGAAGTAAGTTCAGGTCCTTTTGGACAATGCAACTGTCATGTCCGGCAACATGTAAGATGGCATGGGGTGTTGGAACTTGTGACAGGATTCACTGCTTCTTTGGACATGTCTGGATCTGCGAGGATCTGGCTAGTAGCCAGTCATTTGCTTGGATTGCTCAACACCAGGGCAGACAAGCTCATTAAATGTCAGTTGGCAGACTATGAATGGCATCTTCATCCGGAGTTGGCACATTGCATCTTAGCCAATTGGGTGTGCCTTGGCTGGATCTTTTCACCACTGCAAAGAAAGCACAATGTCACGATCACCATGCTTTAAAGTTTCCATTAAAAGGATCATTGTGGAAACTCATACTGTCTGCAGTGGGGGGTGGGGGTGGGGGTGCGGGTCTCCTGTGCTCCTTTCCAATCCTATATTTCCTGCCCAGAGTTCTGAAGATCAAGATGGACTGGTTTCAGATCCTCTTTAATGCTGGATTGGGCCAGGAGAGTGTGGTACTCCTATTGGTTGAGCTTGAGCTTTTGCCCTGCAATCAGTCGACCTCCTGTCGAAGCAACACTACTGGGTCTTGCACCCAAATCTCCACTTTCTACACCTCTATGCATAGAGATTGAGTGGCAACTGAACGATTCTGATTAACCTACCGAAGCAGTGGATTGTATTAATGCCACTTGACTGTTATACCAAATCTATTTGTTTGGGTCATTAGAAGCGAATTTTGTGACCTGATACAGAGGGCATCAACTTGATCCTCTACAGTTCAAGTTGTGTGATCTTTTGTTTGTTCTCTCTTTGACCCACAAGGCTTTGCAGTGGACCCAATTGAATGTTTTATATCAGCCCTTCTAATCCATTTTTGAATTTGGCCAGTCAGCCTTTGTTCTAGCCACCAGTTGTAATGATATTTTTCAAAGAACTGATACCCATGTTCCCATCAGAGCATTTCATGTCCTGATCAGGCATTAACCTGGTCCTTGTATTTCTAAAGTGGACGCCATTCCCAGCTGTACTTTGCAACTGCGCGCCATCAAGGTGCTGTTTCTGATCGCAAATACTTGTTCGTGTTGGGTCACTGTTAAGTGCTGATAGTGCAATGCCTGAACATAATCTTCCATGACAACTTGACGCTGAGGACTCCTGCTTTGTTCTGCTGAAAGCCATAACCCTTCTATGTGGGACACCCCCTTACCCTCCATTGTTTTTTTCTCTCTGCTACATTCCTTTAAGGAAAAGAGGCATCATTAGTTAGACCTGAACAGAGAGCATAGCTTCAACAGCTCTTGTACAAGACGTGGCAAATTGGTGACCATCCTTTTTTTTGTTTACTGGTAAAGCGATACAAAAAACCCATACTAGTTGAATCACCCTCTGGTGTGGCCAAGTGTGATTGTCAGTCTGTTGGCACCACATGCCAATGTGCAGGAGCACTTGCTTGAAGAAATGCAGATCCAGCCCAGAGACACTCAGAAGTGAGGTATTTGTGTTTAGATAGTTTATCCACCAGTATGAGAATTACTAAAGGTAAGTACTTGTTCTTCTCCAGCATTAGATCTTGTATATATTCACATGCTTGAACTATTCCCCGTCGCCAGGCTGGGAGTCCCCGGTACACTAAAATAACACTATACAGTGTAAAATATAGATATAGCATACAGCGTTAGTGTAAAATGGCCAGCACATTCACCTCATTTGAAAGAACCCAAACTTAATTCAGTGAGGTTGAAGCTTCAGCTCTCCTACTCCCCCCTAGAGATCAAAATAGCTCAGATTTCTATTGCATGTTGTGTGTGCGGGAGTTCCCTGGCAGAGCTTTGCTCTAACCTTTTAGTGAACTATGAATTTGTTACTTCCTTGATCTGCCTTTTGTTTGAACCAGCCTTATCTTCAGCACTGAAGTATTGTGAGTTGTTTTATGAGAAATTGTATAAAATTCTGGGCCAGGGCGATCGTCTTACTTGACAGCCAACTGTCCACATGGCTGATCGAGACAAGAATCTATTTTTTTAAGGCCTATTCATCCTGTTGATTTAAAGACAAATACATTGATGACCCTCATTTTATTTCCTTCATCCAAATCCTAAGGATTCCAGATGTGACATTTTAGGAATTTTTTCTCCTAAGACTCTTAAAGGCAGACAAAGCAGGTTGGTATTGTATCTGATGACTAAAGAGAACTTTCCACCTTCTAAAGGAAATGCACCTTCTTCTGGGAAAGATTCTGTGAAAAGTGCACCTCCAAACGCTTCCACGAAGGCAGCGCAAAAAAGGAGACTTATTCAGTTTCCTGAATTGGACTTGTTTGGAACAGCGCTTGCAGCCACCCCTTCTGTCATGAAATAAGGAAAACATGCATCTAAGAGAACATTATATACACAGGCAGGATCAACATCTGAAGAATTCAAAATCTACAAAATTTCAACGACAAGACCATCCATGATGACTGCGACAAATCAGTTGACTGTGGCACAGTTGACGGTAGAATCTATGCAGTCCATGACAAAACCGATGACGAGAACACCAATAAACAATACTTTTTCGGACTTTTACTTTCACCATTGTCGGTATCAACATTGCTACCAATTCAGATATTACAATCTGATCAGATAGAGGAGGCAGGAGACTGCTATGCAAACTACATATCATCCAACACAACTAAACATGAAGTACATCTCACCTTTTGGAAAGGACATAGATAAAAATTGCTATTATTGAGGCTATGATTACCTACAGGATTATAGTCTTAATGCTTGAAAATCTAGCATACCTCCTCAGTAACACAGATGACCTCAAGTAGTTCAGGTGCCTCTGGCCTTTTATCTACATTGAGCAAATGATAGAAAAATTTGAAGTTACTGCCACTACAACCACCGAACAATCCTCCACAATCTAATCCACAGTAGTCGCTACTACTTCCTTGACCATCTCCAAGATAATCACCCAGAGTTGTTCAAAGACCATTAGTCCCACCAACAACTGAAGATATGGCCAACGATCTATATATTCTGATATAGATGAGGAAACGAGTGAACTTCCACAAGGTAATAGAGGAGAAGATTATATGGCAGATGATATTGTGACCCACCCCTTCACCCCCAAGGAAAGGAGATGACCGCCCTGCTCCTCAAGATCAGACAGATTATATTTCATTCGGTCTTGGAAAGAGCTGTGAAGAAGGTTAATTTTACAATGAAATTCACAGATCAACAATGTTTCATTAACACCCTTAAGGAGCACCCTAGGAAGCCTGTAAGAGCTATACCAATTTTAGATTTTACCTGGTTGGAAAGTCTCAAGTTAATGGCTACAGTTCTGGCAGTGATACCTCGCATGGAGAAAACATATAAGGCTCCAAAATCCGCACCAGCTTGTCTCATTGGGCATACTAAGCTGGATTTAGTTGTCGCCTGAGAGGCTCAAAGATCTAAAAATCCACGTATACCATTCTCCAGCCCTCCAGATAGAGATAGTCGAAGTATACCCAATTTAGGCAAAAAAAATCTTATCTATCGCACCAACCTTCATCAAATTAGCCAATGCTTTAGCAGTATTAGGCTCTTATGATTGTCAGATGATGTGTGATATTGCCCCATTGTTTGAACTCATTCTCGAACAAGAGACAGCTGGAGCTATCCTTAAAGAAGGAAAACTCACTTATTCTTTTATTATAATGCAGCGGTGGATGTCTCCAATACTAGTTTTCGTCCGCTTACAGGAGAAATGGTGTTAAGAAGGCAAGTTTGGCTAAAGTCCCCAGCCTTCCGTCCTGCAGTGCAATCAGAGATTTTGGGCATGCCCTTCAATGGCCTTAATCTTTTTGGCAAACGTGGATCAGGCTTTTCAGGGTCTAAACTCAAATACAGGACAAACTCCAAGAATGTGTTATCTTGGGCAGACCCGCTGAGGAATTTTACCTACTCCATGGCGGGCAAACAGATTTCCCCACCTGTTCCTAGCTGCCAAACATTCAGTTTGGGGGGTGGAGGGGAAATCCACTAACCCCTTCTAAAAACTCTTGTTTCACAAGTTGTGGCAACTGCTAGGCTATGAGAATATCACATACGACTTGGTGGACAAGCCTCAGCTGTTTCCTAAATTATGGGAGCCAGTGCTTACCTACTTGAACTCTGACCTTTGGGATTAGACATGCCTAAGGAACCTCCGTGCTCTGGGCCTACTCGATGCCACACTAATACCTTGCTTTGCTACAAGACACCCTGCCGTTTCTGACATGTAAACGTTGATGGTTTATTATACAATTGTTCTGGTTTGGGGTCGGAAGGGAACAAATGGTTCCGGACACCTTTCTTGGGCTGTTTACCTTTGAAGGCATTGTTATGTGTTTGCTATATGCCAATATTCTAATAAACACTATTGAAATGTAAAAACAGATACTGCAGAAGCTTTGGGTCTCCTAAAGTATCGCAGATGTGGATCTTATTATGCTCAAAGATAATCTTGATATGATCAATGATACTCCCGCAATCCTATTGAAAGACAGCCTTACAAAAGATCATCAGGGACAAAGTGCTCTCCAGTCAAGCATCAGTGACAATCAGAAAAGATCTTGCCTCTGCTTTTGCCCCCTTTCCATCTCCTAAACTGCAGTTTGGTGGGTACCTGTGAGCCGACGCATCAGTGGGATGGGCACTCCTGAGAAACCTGTTCTGGTAAAGGTGAGCTTGCTTCCCACTTCTATATTGTGTACTGCTTGCTATTCTGATTCAGGCATGTGAATCTAATGTTGGGGAAGAAGTCAGTTACTTAGCTGTAACTTTCCAACATTGATATATTTTATATATTCACATGCATCCCTCCCTCCTCTCCAGTTAGAAGCTCATCCAATATTATTCTCAGACTTGCGTTTTGAAATCTGACCTATAGTGGCCTCAAGGGGGCATAGGAGAGCTTAAGCTTCCGCCTCATTGTCTGAATCTTTTTAGAGTCGAGCCTGCGTCGCATGCGCTCGCGCATGCGTATCGCAGCGAGACGCTTTAGGTATTAGAAAAGGGCTCGGAGCTCTGTCGACGTCACTTCAGTTTTTTTTCATTGGTTCGTGGGCTTGCCTATTAAAATCTGCTTGCTTTCATTAGTCGAAGGCATGCATACGTCATGCCTTTTCCGGTGGCCAGCCCTCCTCGAGCGCATCGACCCAAGTACAGAAAACATGCGAGGCTCGCTGTTTTCTGTCCGGTACGTGGACTACTTTTTCTCTATTTTCCTAGTGCGATTTCGCTTGGCAGAAGTTGAGCGCTTTACACAGTTAATTGCACTTTTTAGGGTTACTTTTGCCGATAGGTGAAAATTCAGGTTAGGAGTTTACAACATTATCAGCTCTAACATGAGCAAACGCGAGACTTGTTGCATTGCAAATGCTTGTTTCAAATGAGGTGGATGTACTACTGAATATACAATTTTTCAGGCCTATGGGCATTTTATGCTATATGCTGGACATTTTACACTGTACTTCTATTTTAGTGTAGGGATTCCTAGCCTGACAACTGGGAATGCTTCAAACATGTGAATATATAAAAGATATCAATGTTGGAAAACTGAAGTTACAGGTAACTAATTTCATTTTCAGCATGTTGTAGTGTTAGGCTCTTGCCCTTGGTGAGTTAATGTAAGAGTGGCAGAACTTTTGAAGATGGTACTGACAAAAGCATCATAACTGCACCGGTTTAAGCATTGCATGGTTTAACCTTCTATCCTTGAGCCTAGAATTAGCTCCAAATCTGTGAGAAAGAAGCAGGCTCTCACCTATGGGAAAGTATTTCATTATTTTAATTTTCAGTGCTCCAAAATGGCCATGCTACCTGAAAAAGAGGGTAAGAAACTGAAACAAAGCTTTACTTGACTTTTAAGAAAAGATCATGTTAATTCCTGTCATAGAGGCTCCCACATTACCAGCTGTCTTTGACCACTCTGATTGGTTTGCACTGAACTTCGGTAGAGGCACTTATGTGCATATGCACGATCTGGGCCAGAACTCCACCCTTCCATTAATTGCTCTTTCCATCCGGAATGAATCCCTACAACATTTGCTATTGTCATATCCATAGCCCTAATGTATGAAGTTGCAAAAGTGTATTTTCCCCAACTAGTATTTTGTTTCCCAAATCAACTATAGAGACTTTATTGTTTTTCCCTTCGTAACTCTACGGTCTTTCGCTCTCCTTTTTGACCCAGTTTTTCGAGCTCGCCACCGAAAATGGTGCTGTAGTCAATGGTTGTGAAAGGAACTTGATTCTCTCCCTGCTGTTATCCTCTTTGAGTAGGAACTCATGTTAATTTATTTCCATCGTTATCCATGTTATTGCCTTTGCATTATTGACAATTTGAAGCTAAGTGTCCTTGTTACTAATATGTCACCTTGTGGAGCCGTGAATAATGCAACGACTAGAAGGAAAACTGCAAATGAATTAAAACTTGTGATAACTACTCGCTTGTAACCTTTAAACAAAATCCTTTTAAGCATAAGTGGTCCAGAGTTTGTTGACGGGTTGGATTTGTTTCAGATTTTCAGTCAATCCTAATGATATGTTTACCTATAGTGGATTGGAATGAGAATCATTTATGTAGTCGCTTGTTATCCTGAAACTTATGCCATGGGTCAGACCCTCCTGGTTCAACACTTCTCGTCTCCTAGTCAGAGGCTCAAGGCTTTATTCCCTAAGTGCAGTTTTATGAAATGTTGTACTAAATTGCATTTGCTGATTCTCAACACCCTCCCCCCTTTCTTCCAGTACAGTAACCCATGCCTCTTTGCAGTTGAGCAAAGTATTTGTCACAAAGCTTTATGTAATGCATATGAAGAGACCAGAATGCTTGCTCTTTCCCATAGAGAGGTCTTGCTTCACACATTGTCCCCAGATACAAATGCTGTGTCATTAACTGTGCACCACTTGTAAAACTCACTGAGAGAAGTAACAGAAAATTGTGTTTTTTCTTTTTGTCGAGACTTCTCTCCCTTTGCTCTTTTTTCTCTCTCCATATTTTCAGACAAATGTGTTGGAGCAGTGTAGAAAAACATTCCTCACTCCTTAAACAATTGTGCCTGTCTTCCCTCTGCTTGAGCCGGAATGCACACTATCATCAGCAGATCTTAATTTTATCAGAAAGCAGTCGGAATCAAAGCTGCTTAGATGAGTGGTAGTAAAAACAGCGCCATGTAGTCTAATTGAAGTTAAAATAGGTGACCAGAATCCATGAATATCCTTTTTTACAATAGAGAGGTGCATGTCTCCATTAGAAACGGTTATATAAAATCTAGTTTGTATTTTACGTAACTCTGCCAACAGTTGACATTCGTCATAGCAAAAACAAAAAAAAAAAGTTTTTGGCAGAAATAAAGCAACTGGACCTTTGGGCTAATTGGTGATTCCAATATGGTTTTTCAGTGCATGTTGGCACTGAAAGTGTTTGACAGTACTATTCAACACATCTTTACATCTTCCCCAAGAAAAATTAATGAATATGTATTTCTTGATTTTGGTCTTGACTAATCCTTTTAGTATATTTAAAAATATAGATGGGTTTCTGTTTCGAGTGAGTTTAAGTAGAATGTTTTATTATTAAGACACCAGGTAAGCTACGTTGATACTGGAGCTTTTCGCATATCACACAGTGCAGACAGAAACTTTGCCTATCGGTTGTTGGAGAAAAGGAAGCAAATAGAACTGTACAACAGAAGACAAATGATACCCCCCGGGCCAAGGTAAAGATAATATCTAGTGCAAAGGGGTGAAAAGATGCAAAGTAATTGAACAAATATGGAAAGGTCATATTTAAGATTCTAAAGAGTGAGATTTTGAGCTTGAGGAAGGATAGAGACCGAGTGAGAGGGATTAACTGGAGAGAGATAGGAGGCAAAGAAGGAGCATATGGTAGAGGATACAGACTGAGAAGCATTTTGCAGAGAAGAGGGTTGACAAAAGTGTGAGTCCTAAATTTGAGTGATCACACCAGAAGCTGACAAAGTTAAGGTCCTTGACTACACAGTCATAGTTGAATACAGATTACACCGTAGCCTGTCCCTTGTCAGTACCACAAATGATCATCCACATTTCCTATTCTTGTTAGATCTGAGAGGTCAGCTCATTTCCAGGGCAACAGTTACCCAGCTAGTCACATGAAAGGAGCAACCTTGCAGAATAAACACCAGAATCCAATCCAGCAATATACAAAACTTTGAGTCTAAATCATTCCCATGTACAATATGAACTGAAACCTGACTTGGGGCCAAACCACACTAAGTTAATCAGACAAACAGATCCTGCAGGTCAGCACACACTGAGAAATCAAGTAGAAGTAAAGAAGTGTTCTGAGTCACGGGATCGAGTGCCTCCTCCTTTCGGTGTTATTACGAATGGGGCATCAGCTCCTAGATTTTCTCTCCGCTGTTGGATTCGGACATGTCTTCGCTCCGTCTTTCGTCTCTCTCCGGCTTGAAATACTTTCTATATTTTAGCCTTTTTCTACAGTATTGTTCTCGCTCCTGCTTCTTCCACCTTAGCACTCACTTGAGCTGGTCAGTATCTTCCACGTGACACCTTTGGACATGCTATCGTGATGGAACAGACTCCATTTCTCTGCCTCTCCCCGATCGTCAAGAGGTTACCTCTGATACCTGCAATATTTTCCGATCGAAGAAGCAACTTCGGGACCGAAGAGCACATTGATTGAAAATGGGGCACAAGATTCTGGTCGACACCCCGGACATCTTTGAGGAGGAACATCCACAGGAGGTGACCACGCGGGAGGAGAGGCCCTCTCCATTCAGGACTCTTCAGACTCCAATGTCTAATCGGACATCAAAATTCACAAGATCACCATGGTGTAGCCTGCGAGTACTGTGGCCCCTCCTGCCCACCCCAAGACTCTTAAAAAGCCCCTTCTCGGGGTCGCAGGTCTGCCACTGCCACCAGGCCATGGTTGGAACCAAAAGGCTACTTCGGCTACCTCACCTTCCAGCTCAGCATCGAAAACATCTACCAAGACCAAAGCAACATCCTCTGCTTTGACCTCCTTCTCATCGGACCAAGAGATTGTCTCCGTCTTGATCCAAGCTTCGGCTCCGAGCTGAACATCTCCAGCCTCCACTTTGGTATCGCACCAACCTAAATATTTGTTACGTAACCACATGGAGGCGAGATCATCAGAACAGAGGGCTCATCTTCTGCTATCCCTTCTCCTGAGGAGACTATACTGGAGAGTATGGACGCTCGTCAGCGCCGACTCCAAATTCAGGAGGGTGCATAATTGGATCCTCACCTGTACTTTTGAAAAGGAAGCTTTCCTTCCAGGAAGCTTTGGATACTCCTCCACCTCAAAAGAAAAGAAGGTCAAGGCCCTAGTCCACCTCCACCTCCTTCTCTCCCGCCCAACCCCTTCCCCTTCTCATTCTCCTTCACCTACACTGGGAAATAATTCTCCACATGGTTCCACTTTATTTGCTGGGGGGGGGGGATTTAGTGGGCCACAACACAACACAACCCAGATCCTTGAGATACTTATGATCACAACCCTATCCCCACTCATGATCTGACCTCTACCCCCCATGCCCCTCCCCACTAGAGGGCACTACTTCATACCAACACATAGTGGCATGGGCAGTTGCTTTTCATAATGTAGAATTACATAGAGACCACATTGAGCAGGACTTCCTCTTTGATACCCTTACTTCTAAACATAGGGATATTCAGTTACTCCCAGTGCTCCTCAGAATGCTTTGTCATGCAGACAAAATCTTTAAGGAGCCCGTCTGCTCTAGGATTATTACACCTAGAGTTGGCACAAAATACAAATCAGTTCCTTCTCACCCTATAAACGTAAGGCCTCAAGCCCCCCACCCCTCTGCCCGCATCAGTTGTTGGTCCCACAGCTTAAAAACATGTTAACAGCCAGGTCACTGGAGACTCTCTTCCTCCTGCGAAGGGGAGTAAGAAAATTGATGCTGCGGGCACAAGGGTCACTGCACAGGCAGACAATCAGTGGCATATCACCAACCCTCAAGCATTGTTGGCCTGATACAACCAGGCTCACTGGGATGAAATGGAGGAGCTCGTCCAGTTCTTACCAGATGAGCACCAGAAAAGAGGACCGCAAATAGTTGCTGAGCGGCAGACACTTTCTAAGAATTCTATTCTCTGTGCTCTAGACACTGCTGCACAAGACATTACCACCAGCGTCCTTCTCCAAAGGCACGCTTGGTAGTGCTGCTCTGGTTTCAAACCAGAGGTCCAGCAAATGGTTCTTAATATGCCCTTCAACAAGGAGCATCTTTTTGGTCCTCAAGTGGACACTACTCTTAAGCTCAAAAAGGAAATGGATACAGCAAAAGCTTTGGGTGCCCTTCATTTCCCCCACACAAAAAGGCACTTTTCATCGCCCGGGGTTTAGAAGCTCTTTAAAGACGACCTCATCTGTGGCCTCTACATCACACCCCAGGCAGCCTCAAACCACCTATTCTAGGGTCTTCTATAAAGGCTTCCACAAAGGCAACACAATAAGGGACGACCTACCCACCCCGCTCATTCAACACCTGTCAGGTGAAGACTACAATACTTGTATTCACATTGATTGGTCCTCTCCATTATCCAACATGGTTATTGCCTGGAAATCATCACCACTCCTCCCGATATATTCCCCCTTGCAGTCACAAGCTATCTCAGGAACACCTAACCCTTCTCAAACCCCCATCTTCTCACAGGGGCCATAGAGCTGATCCGCTTCAACAACAAAGGACAGGAGTATACGTCCTATACTTCCTAATTCACAAAAAGGATGGTTCTCTCAGGCCTATCATTGACAAATACATCTGGTTAGAACACTTTAGCATGGTGTCGGACCTTATCCTTTTTACAGGGTCAACCCAAAACCTTTTGCCTTCCTCCTCCTATTCTTTCTGACCCTTGCTGTTGACGTTAAGACTCTAGGCACTTTATGACTGCTGATCAGTGCTGAAGTGCATGTGCTCTGCCTTCTAAACTTGTTATGATTGACTTACCCATAATTGGCACATTTAATTTACCTGTAACAGAGCCTGTGAATTAAATGCTACTACTGGGTCTGCAGCGCAGCTTGCGCCACCCATGGAAGTAGCCTTTCAAACCCGTCACAGACCTGCCACAGCAGAACCTGCATGCGCAGTTTACTGCCACAAGCACCTGGCATCTAAATGTACTTGCCAGGTCTGGGTCTCCCCTTTTACTACATATGTCACCTCTAAGGTAGGCCCTAGCTACGCCTATGGGCAGGGTTCTCTGTGGGTAAGAGGTAGGACATGTGCCTTGTTGTGTGGCGGTCCTAATAGTGACAAACAGCCTATTTGGTTTCTCAGTACTGTGAGTGCTGTGTCTCTCATAGGATTGCATTGAAAATGCCAAAACATATGTCTAAGTGGTATTGTGTAATCTATGAGGGTTGGTGTAAGCATGGTTGTAATGGCAGTGAGAAATGCTGCTTACTGGTCTAGGTGGATTTTGTATTACCATTATAGAAATGCCACTGAGCATTTCTCTGTGCTTATGACTGGTGTTTTGCAGCTAGACTCCAATCCATGTCTGGGGCAGAGTGACAGCTAGGCTTTGTGCATACTTCTCAGACAGCCTGTACACAGGAAGGGTCGAGGTGTCACAAAGTGCATCTGCATACTTAATGGTCTTCCTGTGAGAGGTAGAGGCAGGGTACACCTGCATTTGTAAAGGCTGTTCCCTGGTCACGCACAAAGAGATTGTCCACCCCCACTCCCACTCCAGTGCTGAAGGAGAGAGGGAAAGTTCCTGGAACCGATAAGTGCTGGTTGGGCCCCCCCTCTCCCTCTTCTGTGGAGGCTGTGCAAAATGAGTAGAAGTACAGGGGGCTATCCCCAACAATTTTTAGAGTACTTTTGGAACTGGAGCTGAACCTCTGTCAGAGGGGCTGCTGGACTGTAAAAAGGGCTCACCTGGACTGCCCTTCTGTTTATTGCCCTGCTTCCTGGTGACTGCTGGGTGGCCCAAAGGACTCATCAGGTTCACTATTCTGCTTGTTGCCCTGTGGCGAGCACTCCCTGACTAAACTTTCCTGGCTCTGCTGGACTGCCAAGAGAAACCACCACTCCGTGAGTGTGCTGGCCTGCCTCCTACAGTTGTGCCCACCCATCAATCCCCCCCCGTACTCTCCTGGGACTACTGCCCCAGAAAGGGCTGTAGACCCTTGAGGCCAGGCCAGCAGCCCCCTTAAGAGCGCTCTGTCGGCCCCTCCCCAGCTCTGGAGAGTACTCTAGGGACCTCAGAGTGTGAGGAGCGCTTTTTTTCTGTTTTTTTTCTCTTTATAGCACGTGGAGAGCGCTACTGCCATTCATCTGTGCTGTCCCGGGCATGAGAAGCGTGACTTGTGTATTTTTTTTTCTGGTAATGACATAAGCCATATAGAAATGTTCTCAGGATATGTGCTGGGGTTAATGAGGTCTCACCATTTGGGGAATGTTTCATTTTATGCGCATTCATGATGATGTCTTGCCAACTCTGATTTACTTATATTGTCGTGCATTTTTGGTGATAATGACAACCTGACTACTGCTAGTGTTGCAGAATACAAGTAACCTACATGTTTACCTGACTACTAGTAACCTGTGTGATGTTCTGACAACTGCTTTTGCAGCGGGGTATTACTGATACATGTTGTGTTTGGGTCCAATTATGTTTTATTCAATACAGTTTATTTTTATGTAACTTGTTGTGTTTCCTTTGTGGTGTATTTATTGTGTCACATGTGTTGTGTGTTCTGCAAACGCTTTACACATTGCCACTAGGATAAGCCTGACTGCTTGTGCCAAGCTACCAAGGGGGTGAGCAGTGGTTGTCTTGGGTATGTGGCCCTCTTGCCCTGACTAGAGTGTTGGGTTCTGCTTGAATTACATGCATACCCCAGCCAACCAGAAACCCCATTTCTAGCACATGGGGACCCTTCAGGGCATTATTCAACTTTTACAGCAAGGCAACTTTATGACTGTCCTAGATCTAAAGGACGCCTACTTTCATATTCCCATTTAACCTGCACACTGAAAATACCTAAAGTTCATTATTGCCAGTTCAAAATACTCCCTTCTGGCGGTCCTTACCGATCCCAGACTCTTCACAAAATGTTTAACAATAGTTGCCACACACCTTAGAAGACAGAACTTCCACATGTTCCCCTATCCTGATGACTGGCTCATCAAAACCAGTACCTTACAACAGTGCCAACATCACACCCAGTTGACAGTGGACCTCCTTCACACACTGGGTTTCATTCTGAACTTCTCCAAGTCCCATCTTCAACCTCTTCAGGTACAGCCTTATCTAGGGGCCATCCTGAATGCAGAGTTAAAGTTAGCATACCCCAACCCAGCCCGTGTCAAGAGTTTTCAGTCTCTTCTCCCTCAATTTCAAGAGAGTCATTCTTACACATTCAGACCATTATGTGTTGGTTGGGAATGATGGTATCTTGAATTGACATCATTCCCTATGCCAGACTACACATGCGTCCCCTACAGCAGTGTCCGTCTCGTCAGTGGTCTCAGCCACAGGGTCACCTTGAGGATCTAGACTGCCATGGTCGCTGCTCTCTGCAGTGGTGGAACTCAGCCGACTTGTTGAAGGGCTGCCTTTTCTGGACTCTGTGCCTCAGGTCATTGTGACCACAGATGTTACTGACAGGCTATGGTGCTCACTTTCAAGACCTCACAGTACAGGGCCCCTGGGACCCCAGTCACCAATCCCTATACATCAGTGTAAGGAAATGCCTCCTTGGCATGGTTGCCCCCTGACTTTTTGCCTTTGCTGATGCTATGTTTACAATTGAAAGTGTGTTGAGGCCTGCTAACCAGGCCCCAGCACCAGTGTTCTTTCCCTAACCTGTACTTTTGTATCCACAATTGGCAGACCCTGGCATCCAGATAAGTCCCTTGTAACTGGTACTTCTAGTACCAAGGGCCCTGATGCCAAGGAAGGTCTCTAAGGGCTGCAGCATGTCTTATGCCACCCTGGAGACCTCTCACTCAGCACAGACACACTGCTTGCCAGCTTGTGTGTGCTAGTGAGGACAAAACGAGTAAGTCGACATGGCACTCCCCTCAGGGTGCCATGCCAGCCTCTCACTGCCTATGCAGTATAGGTAAGACACCCCTCTAGCAGGCCTTACAGCCCTAAGGCAGGGTGCACTATACCATAGGTGAGGGTACCAGTGCATGAGCATGGTACCCCTACAGTGTCTAAACAAAACCTTAGACATTGTAAGTACAGGGTAGCCATAAGAGTATATGGTCTGGGAGTTTGTCAAACACGAACTCCACAGCACCATAATGGCTACACTGAAAACTGGGAAGTTTGGTATCAAACTTCTCAGCACAATAAATGCACACTGATGCCAGTGTACATTTTATTGTAAAATACACCCCAGAGGGCACCTTAGAGGTGCCCCCTGAAACTTAACCGACTATCTGTGTAGGCTGACTAGTTTTAGCAGCCTGCCACAAACCGAGACATGTTGCTGGCCCCATGGGGAGAGTGCCTTTGTCACTCTGAGGCCAGTAACAAAGCCTGCACTGGGTGGAGATGCTAACACCTCCCCCAGGCAGGAATTGTCACACCTGGCGGTGAGCCTCAAAGGCTCACCTCCTTTGTGCCAACCCAGCAGGACACTCCAGCTAGTGGAGTTGCCCGCCCCCTCCGGCCAGGCCCCACTTTTGGCGGCAAGGCCGGAGAAAATAATGAGAAAAACAAGGAGGAGTCACTGGCCAGTCAGGACAGCCCCTAAGGTGTCCTGAGCTGAAGTGACTCTAACTTTTAGAAATCCTCCATCTTGCAGATGGAGGATTCCCCCAATAGGGTTAGGATTGTGACCCCCTCCCCTTGGGAGGAGGCACAAAGAGGGTGTACCCACCCTCAGGGCTAGTAGCCATTGGCTACTAACCCCCCAGACCTAAACACGCCCTTAAATTTAGTATTTAAGGGCTACCCTGAACCCTAGAAAATTAGATTCCTGCAACTACAAGAAGAAGGACTGCCCAGCTGAAAACCCCTGCAGCGGAAGACCAGAAGACGACAACTGCCTTGGCTCCAGAAACTCACCGGCCTGTCTCCTGCCTTCCAAAGATCCTGCTCCAGCGACGCCTTCCAAAGGGACCAGCGACCTCGACATCCTCTGAGGACTGCCCCTGCTTCGAAAAGACAAGAAACTCCCGAGGACAGCGGACCTGCTCCAAGAAAGGCTGCAACTTTGTTTCCAGCAGCTTTAAAGAACCCTGCAAGCTCCCCGCAAGAAGCGTGAGACTTGCAACACTGCACCCGGCGACCCCGACTCGGCTGGTGGCGATCCAACACCCCAGGAGGGACCCCAGGACTACTCTAAGACTGTGAGTACAAAAACCTGTCCCCCCTGAGCCCCCACAGCGCCGCCTGCAGAGGGAATCCCGAGGCTTCCCCTGACCGCGACTCTTTGAATCCTAAGTCCCGACACCTGGGAGAGACCCTGCACCCGCAGCCCCCAGGACCTGAAGGACCGGACTTTCACTGGAGGAGTGACCCCCAGGAGTCCCTCTCCCTTGATCAAGTGGAGATTTCCCCGAGGAACCCCCCCCTTGCCTGCCTGCAGCGCTGAAGGGATCCCGAGATCTCTCATAGACTAACATTGCGAACCCGACGCTTGTTTCTACACAGCACCCGGCCGCCCCCGCGCCGCTGAGGGTGAAATTTCTGTGTGGGCTTGTGTCCCCCCCGGTGCCCTACAAAACCCCCCTGGTCTGCCCTCCGAAGACGCGGGTACTTACCTGCAAGCAGACCGGAACCGGGGCACCCCCTTCTCTCCATTCTAGCCTATGTGTTTTGGGCACCATTTTGAACTCTGCACCTGACCGGCCCTGAGCTGCTGGTGTGGTGACTTTAGGGTTGCTCTGAACCCCCAACGGTGGGCTACCTTGGACCAAGAACTGAGCCCTGTAAGTGTCTTACTTACCTGGTTAACCTAACAAATACTTACCTCCCCTAGGAACTGTGAAAATTGCACTAAGTGTCCACTTTTAAAACAGCTATTTGTGAATAACTTGAAAAGTATACATGCAATTTTGATGATTTGAAGTTCCTAAAGTACTTACCTGCAATACCTTTTGAATGAGATATTACATGTAGAATTTGAACCTGTGGTTCTTAAAATAAACTAAGAAAAGATATTTTTCTATACAAAAACCTATTGGCTGGATTTGTCTCTGAGTGTGTGTACCTCATTTATTGTCTATGTGTATGTACAACAAATGCTTAACACTACTCCTTGGATAAGCCTACTGCTCGACCACACTACCACAAAATAGAGCATTAGTATTATCTCTTTTTGCCACTATCTTACCTCTAAGGGGAACCCTTGGACTCTGTGCATGCTATTCCTTACTTTGAAATAGCACATACAGAGCCAACTTCCTACATTGGTGGATCAGCGGTGGGGTACAAGACTTTGCATTTGCTGGACTACTCAGCCAATACCTGATCACACGACAAATTCCAAAATTGTCATTAGAAATTCATTTTTGCAATTTGAAATTTTTCTAAATTCTTAAAAGTCCTGCTAGGGCCTTGTGTGTTAAGTCCCTGTTTAGCATTGTCTTTTAGAGTTTAAAAGTTTGTTAAAGGTTTGAAATTAGATTCTAGAAACAGTTTTAGATTCTTTAAAAAGTCTTCCAACTTTTAGCAAAATAATGTCTGATACAGAGATGAATGTGGTGGAACTCGACACCACACCTTACCTCCATCTTAAGATGAGGGAGCTAAGGTCTCTCTGTAATATCAAAAAAATAACCATTGGCTCCAGACCTACCAAAATTCAGCTCCAGGAGCTGTTGGCAGAGTTTGAAAAAGCCAACCCCTCTGATGATGACATCACAGAGGAAGAAATTAGTGACTTGGAGGCCAATGTCCCTCCTCCAGTCCTAAATAGGGAGAACAGGACCCCTCAAGTCCTGTCTCCAACTGTGTTAGTCAGAAATAGTGAGTCCCTCACAGGAGGGTCCCACATTTCTGAAATCACTGAGGATGCTCTCAGTGAAGATGACCTCCTGTTAGCCAGGATGGCCAAAAGCTTGGCTTTAGAGAGACAGCTCCTAGCCATAGAAAGGGAAAGACAAGAGATGGGCCTAGGACCCATCAATGGTGGCAGCAATATAAATAGGGTCAGAGATTCTCCTGACATGTTAAAAATCCCCAAAGGGATTGTGACAAAATTTGAAGATGGTGATGACATCACCAAGTGGTTCACAGCTTTTGAGAGGGCTTGTGTAACCAGAAAAGTGAACAGATCTCACTGGGGTGCTCTCCTTTGGGAAATGTTCACTGGAAAGTGTAGGGATAGACTCCTCACACTCTCTGGAAAAGATGCAGAATCTTATGACCTCATGAAGGGTACCCTGATTGAGGGCTTTGGATTCTCCACTGAGGAGTACAGGATTAGGTTCAGGGGGGCTCAAAAATCCTCGAGCCAGACCTGGGTTGACTTTGTTGACTACTCAGTGAAAACACTAGATGGTTGGATTCAAGGCAGTGGTGTAAGTAATTATGATGGGCTGTACAATTTATTTGTGAAAGAACACCTGTTAAGTAATTGTTTCAATGATAAACTGCATCAGCATCTGGTAGACCTAGGACCAATTTCTCCCCAAGAATTGGGAAAGAAGGCGGACCATTGGGTCAAGACAAGGGTGTCCAAGACTTCAACAGGGGGTGACCAAAAGAAAGGGGTCACAAAGACTCCCCAGGGGAAGGGTGATGAGACAGCCAAAACTAAAAATAGTAAAGAGTCTTCTACAGGCCCCCAAAAACCTGCACAGGAGGGTGGGCCCAGAGCCTCTTCACAAAACAATGGGTACAAGGGTAAAAACTTTGATCCCAAAAAGGCCTGGTGTCATAGCTGTAAACAGCATGGACACCAAACTGGAGACAAGGCCTGTCCCAAGAAAGGTTCCACTCCAAACTCCCATCCAGGTAACACTGGTATGGCTAGTCTCCAAGTGGGATCAACAGTGTGCCCAGAGCAAATCAGGGTCCACACTGAAGCTATTCTAGTTTCTGAGGGTGGGGTGGATTTAGCCACACTAGCTGTCTGGCCGCCTAACATGCAAAAATACAGACAGCAACTCTTAATTAATGGGACTAGAATAGAGGGCCTGAGGGATACAGGTGCCAGTGTCACCATGGTGACAGAGAAACTGGTTTCCCCTGGCCAATACCTGACTGGAAAAACTTACACAGTCACCAACGCTGACAATCAGAGAAAAGTACATCCCATGGCAATGGTTACTTTAGAATGGGGAGGGGTCAATGGCCTGAAACAGGTGGTGGTCTCCTCAAATATCCCAGTGGACTGTCTGCTTGGAAATGACCTGGAGTCCTCAGCATGGGCTGAGGTAGAACTAAAAACCCATGCAGCAATGCTGGGTATCCCTGAACTGGTGTGTGTGAAAACAAGAGCACAATGCAAGGCACAGGGTGAAAAAGTAGAGCTGGAGTCTGGAAAAATGGCCCAGCCTACCAAGAGAACAGGAAAGTCAGTTGGGAAACCAACTGCAACACAGCAAAAGAAAGGGAACCTCTCTTCTCAGGAAGAAGTTCTGCCCTCTGAGGGAACTGAGCCTTTGGAGCTTGAACCTTATCAGGTTGAGCTCTTGGGCCCAGGGGGACCCTCAAGGGAGGAGCTGTGTAAGGGACAAGAAACCTGTCCCTCTCTTGAAGGCCTTAGGCAGCAAGCTGCTGAAGAGTCCAAAGGCAAGAAAACTGGAACGCACAGGGTCTATTGGGAAGATGGACTCCTGTACACTGAGGCCAGAGACCCCAAACCTGGTGCCACTAGGAGAGTGGTAGTGCCTCAGCTGTTCAGGAAGTTCATCCTAACATTGGCCCATGACATTCCCCTTGCTGGACATTTGGGACAAACCAAGACGTGGGAGAGGTTAGTCAACCACTTCTACTGGCCCAATATGTCCAACATGGTTAAGGAGTTTTGCCTCTCCTGCCCCACCTGTCAAGCCAGTGGTAAGACAGGTGGACATCCAAGGGCCCCCCTCATTCCACTTCCAGTGGTGGGGGTTCCCTTTGAAAGAGTGGGTGTGGACATAGTTGGTCCACTAGAACCTCCCACAGCCTCAGGAAATATGTATATCCTGGTAGTAGTGGATCATGCTACCAGGTATCCTGAAGCTATTCCCCTTAGGTCGACTACTGCCCCTGCAGTAGCCAAGGCCCTCATTGGTATCTTTACCAGAGTGGGTTTCCCTAAGGAGGTGGTGTCTGACAGAGGTACCAACTTCATGTCAGCATACCTAAAGCACATGTGGAATGAGTGTGGAGTGACTTATAAATTCACTACACCATACCATCCACAAACTAATGGCTTGGTTGAGAGATTCAACAAGACATTAAAAGGCATGATCATGGGGCTCCCAGAAAAGCTCAAAAGGAGATGGGATGTCCTCTTGCCATGTCTGCTTTTCGCTTACAGAGAGGTGCCACAGAAGGGAGTAGGATTCTCACCCTTTGAACTTCTGTTTGGTCATCCTGTAAGGGGACCACTTGCCCTTGTTAAAGAAGGCTGGGAGAGACCTCTCCATGAGCCTAAACAGGACATAGTGGACTATGTACTTGGCCTTCGCTCTAGAATGGCAGAGTACATGGAAAAGGCAACCAAAAACCTTGAGGCCAGCCAACAGCTCCAGAAGTTTTGGTATGACCAAAAGGCTGCACTGGTTGAGTTCCAACCAGGGCAGAAAGTCTGGGTTCTGGAGCCTGTGGCTCCCAGGGCACTCCAGGACAAATGGAGTGGCCCTTACCCAGTGCTAGAAAGGAAGAGTCAGGTCACCTACCTGGTGGACCTGGGCACAAGCAGGAGCCCCAAGAGGGTGATCCATGTGAACCGCCTTAAGCTCTTCCATGACAGGGCTGATGTCAATCTGTTGATGGTAACAGATGAGGATCAGGAGGCAGAGAGTGAACCTCTCCCTGATCTTCTGTCATCAGACCCAAAAGATGGCACAGTAGATGGAGTGATCTACTCAGACACCCTCTCTGGCCAACAGCAAGCTGATTGTAGGAGAGTCCTACAACAGTTTCCTGAACTCTTCTCCTTAACCCCTGGTCAGACACACCTGTGTACCCATGATGTGGACACAGGAGACAGCATGCCTGTCAAGAACAAAATCTTTAGACAATCTGACCATGTTAAAGAAAGCATCAAGGTGGAAGTCCACAAGATGCTGGAATTGGGAGTAATTGAGCGCTCTGACAGCCCCTGGGCTAGCCCAGTGGTCTTAGTCCCCAAACCTCACACCAAAGATGGAAAGAAAGAGATGAGGTTTTGTGTGGACTACAGAGGGCTCAATTCTGTCACCAAGACAGATGCTCATCCAATTCCAAGAGCTGATGAGCTCATAGACAAATTAGGTGCTGCCAAATTCTTAAGTACCTTTGACTTGACAGCAGGGTACTGGCAAATAAAAATGGCACCTGGAGCAAAAGAGAAAACAGCATTCTCCACACCTGATGGGCATTATCAGTTTACTGTTATGCCCTTCGGTTTAAAGAATGCCCCTGCCACCTTCCAAAGGTTGGTGAATCAAGTCCTTGCTGGCTTGGAGTCCTTTAGCACAGCTTATCTTGATGATATTGCTGTCTTTAGCTCCACCTGGCAGGATCACCTGGTCCACCTGAAGAAGGTTTTGAAGGCTCTGCAATCTGCAGGCCTCTCTATCAAGGCATCCAAATGCCAGATAGGGCAGGGAACTGTGGTTTACTTGGGCCACCTTGTAGGTGGAGGCCAAGTTCAGCCACTCCAACCCAAGATCCAGACTATTCTGGACTGGGTAGCTCCAAAAACCCAGACTCAAGTCAGGGCATTCCTTGGCTTGACTGGGTATTACAGGAGGTTTGTGAAGGGATATGGATCCATTGTGACAGCCCTCACTGAATTCACCTCCAAGAAAATGCCCAAGAAAGTGAACTGGACTGTGGAATGCCAACAGGCCTTTGACACCCTGAAACAGGCAATGTGCTCAGCACCAGTTCTCAAAGCTCCAGATTATTCTAAGCAGTTCATTGTGCAGACTGATGCCTCTGAACATGGGATAGGGGCAGTTTTGTCCCAAACAAATGATGATGGCCTTGACCAGCCTGTTGCTTTCATTAGCAGGAGGTTACTCCCCAGGGAGCAGCGTTGGAGTGCCATTGAGAGGGAGGCCTTTGCTGTGGTTTGGTCCCTGAAGAAGCTGAGACCATACCTCTTTGGGACTCACTTCCTAGTTCAAACTGACCACAGACCTCTCAAATGGCTGATGCAAATGAAAGGTGAAAATCCTAAACTGTTGAGGTGGTCCATCTCCCTACAGGGAATGGACTTTATAGTGGAACACAGACCTGGGACTGCCCATGCCAATGCAGATGGCCTTTCCAGGTTCTTCCACTTAGAAAATGAAGACTCTCTTGGGAAAGGTTAGTCTCATCCTCTTTCGTTTGGGGGGGGGGGTTGTGTAAGGAAATGCCTCCTTGGCATGGTTGCCCCCTGACTTTTTGCCTTTGCTGATGCTATGTTTACAATTGAAAGTGTGCTGAGGCCTGCTAACCAGGCCCCAGCACCAGTGTTCTTTCCCTAACCTGTACTTTTGTATCCACAATTGGCAGACCCTGGCATCCAGATAAGTCCCTTGTAACTGGTACTTCTAGTACCAAGGGCCCTGATGCCAAGGAAGGTCTCTAAGGGCTGCAGCATGTCTTATGCCACCCTGGAGACCTCTCACTCAGCACAGACACACTGCTTGCCAGCTTGTGTGTGCTAGTGAGGACAAAACGAGTAAGTCGACATGGCACTCCCCTCAGGGTGCCATGCCAGCCTCTCACTGCCTATGCAGTATAGGTAAGACACCCCTCTAGCAGGCCTTACAGCCCTAAGGCAGGGTGCACTATACCATAGGTGAGGGTACCAGTGCATGAGCATGGTACCCCTACAGTGTCTAAACAAAACCTTAGACATTGTAAGTACAGGGTAGCCATAAGAGTATATGGTCTGGGAGTTTGTCAAACACGAACTCCACAGCACCATAATGGCTACACTGAAAACTGGGAAGTTTGGTATCAAACTTCTCAGCACAATAAATGCACACTGATGCCAGTGTACATTTTATTGTAAAATACACCCCAGAGGGCACCTTAGAGGTGCCCCCTGAAACTTAACCGACTATCTGTGTAGGCTGACTAGTTTTAGCAGCCTGCCACAAACCGAGACATGTTGCTGGCCCCATGGGGAGAGTGCCTTTGTCACTCTGAGGCCAGTAACAAAGCCTGCACTGGGTGGAGATGCTAACACCTCCCCCAGGCAGGAATTGTCACACCTGGCGGTGAGCCTCAAAGGCTCACCTCCTTTGTGCCAACCCAGCAGGACACTCCAGCTAGTGGAGTTGCCCGCCCCCTCCGGCCAGGCCCCACTTTTGGCAGCAAGGCCGGAGAAAATAATGAGAAAAACAAGGAGGAGTCACTGGCCAGTCAGGACAGCCCCTAAGGTGTCCTGAGCTGAAGTGACTCTAACTTTTAGAAATCCTCCATCTTGCAGATGGAGGATTCCCCCAATAGGGTTAGGATTGTGACCCCCTCCCCTTGGGAGGAGGCACAAAGAGGGTGTACCCACCCTCAGGGCTAGTAGCCATTGGCTACTAACCCCCCAGACCTAAACACGCCCTTAAATTTAGTATTTAAGGGCTACCCTGAACCCTAGAAAATTAGATTCCTGCAACTACAAGAAGAAGGACTGCCCAGCTGAAAACCCCTGCAGCGGAAGACCAGAAGACGACAACTGCCTTGGCTCCAGAAACTCACCGGCCTGTCTCCTGCCTTCCAAAGATCCTGCTCCAGCGACGCCTTCCAAAGGGACCAGCGACCTCGACATCCTCTGAGGACTGCCCCTGCTTCGAAAAGACAAGAAACTCCCGAGGACAGCGGACCTGCTCCAAGAAAGGCTGCAACTTTGTTTCCAGCAGCTTTAAAGAACCCTGCAAGCTCCCCGCAAGAAGCGTGAGACTTGCAACACTGCACCCGGCGACCCCGACTCGGCTGGTGGCGATCCAACACCTCAGGAGGGACCCCAGGACTACTCTAAGACTGTGAGTACAAAAACCTGTCCCCCCTGAGCCCCCACAGCGCCGCCTGCAGAGGGAATCCCGAGGCTTCCCCTGACCGCGACTCTTTGAATCCTAAGTCCCGACACCTGGGAGAGACCCTGCACCCGCAGCCCCCAGGACCTGAAGGACCGGACTTTCACTGGAGGAGTGACCCCCAGGAGTCCCTCTCCCTTGATCAAGTGGAGGTTTCCCCGAGGAACCCCCCCCCTTGCCTGCCTGCAGCGCTGAAGGGTTCCCGAGATCTCTCATAGACTAACATTGCGAACCCGACGCTTGTTTCTACACAGCACCCGGCCGCCCCCGCGCCGCTGAGGGTGAAATTTCTGTGTGGGCTTGTGTCCCCCCCGGTGCCCTACAAAACCCCCCTGGTCTGCCCTCCGAAGACGCGGGTACTTACCTGCAAGCAGACCGGAACCGGGGCACCCCCTTCTCTCCATTCTAGCCTATGTGTTTTGGGCACCACTTTGAACTCTGCACCTGACCGGCCCTGAGCTGCTGGTGTGGTGACTTTAGGGTTGCTCTGAACCCCCAACGGTGGGCTACCTTGGACCAAGAACTAAGCCCTGTAAGTGTCTTACTTACCTGGTTAACCTAACAAATACTTACCTCCCCTAGGAACTGTGAAAATTGCACTAAGTGTCCACTTTTAAAACAGCTATTTGTGAATAACTTGAAAAGTATACATGCAATTTTGATGATTTGAAGTTCCTAAAGTACTTACCTGCAATACCTTTCGAATGAGATATTACATGTAGAATTTGAACCTGTGGTTCTTAAAATAAACTAAGAAAATATATTTTTCTATACAAAAACCTATTGGCTGGATTTGTCTCTGAGTGTGTGTACCTCATTTATTGTCTATGTGTATGTACAACAAATGCTTAACACTACTCCTTGGATAAGCCTACTGCTCGACCACACTACCACAAAATAGAGCATTAGTATTCTCTCTTTTTGCCACTATCTTACCTCTAAGGGGAACCCTTGGACTCTGTGCATGCTATTCCTTACTTTGAAATAGCACATACAGAGCCAACTTCCTACAATCAGTTACCTTGAACTTCAGGCAGTGCATCCAGCCCACAAAGCATTTCTTCATCACCTATCTCACAAGGTTGTCTTAGCCTGCACAGTCAACATGACAGCCATGTACTTTTTGCAGAAAGGCACACAATCGTCCAAATTGTCACAACTCTCTGACAGTATGGAGGTGGGCTCTCCACTCCCACATTCACCTGGTTGCAGAGTATATCCCAGGGATGGACAAAGGTTTTGCAGACTTGTTTAGCAGGATGCAGCAACAAGTACATGAGTGGCAACTCCACCCATAAGTCATTCAAACATACTTTACTAAGTGGGGAACTCCTCAGATAGATCTTTTCGCCACAGCAGAAAATGCAAAATGCCCAAGCTTCGCCTCCAAGCATCCACACCATCTGACCAAGGGCAACACTTTGTGGATGAACTGGTCAGGGATATTTGCTTACGCTTTACCACCTCTCCCTCTCATTCCATTTCTGGTTTGGAGGATCAGGCAAACATCTATCACCATGATTCATGTATCTCTCACTTGGGCACGTCAGCCATGGTTCACAGAACTTCTAGACCTGTAAGCACCCCAAGAGAAGCTCCCCAACACTTTGAACCTTCTCACTTAAAACTGAGGACAAATCAGACATCACAGACCCAAGTCACTCAACCTTGTGATATGGCTTCTGAGGTCATAGTTTGCTTATCTAGCATTGCCTGTAGAATGTATGGACATTCTCTTGGAAGCCCGTAAACCCACAACCAGAGCCTGTTATGCTGCAAAAGTGAAACATTGCGTTTTCTGCTGTCTGCTCAAACATATTGACCTTATGAACGTTACTGTTCAAGAGATCGTTTTTTTGCTCCATTTACAGAAAGCAAATCTAGCCTACACTTCCATTCGCTTATATCTCACAGCTATAGCGGTGTATCTACAGAACAGACAACATATTTCTTTATTCAAAATCCCAGTCATTAATGCTTTCATGGAAGGCCTTAAAAGGGTCATTCCACCCAGCATGTACCCCCTGCACCATCGTGGAACCTTAACATTGTGCTGACCAAGCTCATGGGTCCTCACTTTGAGCAGTTTCATTCATGTTCTCTTCAGTACCGTTCTTGGAAGGTAGCTTACTTAGTTGCCATCACATCACTTGGGCGTGTCAGTTTGTTCCAGGCACTAACCTTGGAAGAACAATTCTTCCAGATTCATAAAGATAAGGTAGTTCTTCGCACAAACCCTAAGTTTCTTCCTAAAGTGGGTTCTCAGTTTAATATAAATCAGTCCATTGAACTACGTGTCTTCTTTCCTCAACCTGATTCTGTTGCAGAAAGAGCTCTCCACTCTCTAGGTGTTAAAAGAGCATGTATCACTTTGATTATACCAAAGAGTTCAGGAAAACTAAGTAGCTGTTTGTAGTCTTCCGCCAGGTAGCAGAGGCAGCCCATTATCCAAATCTGACATAGCTAAATGGCTAGTTAAATGAATTCAAACTTATGCTAAAGCTAAAAAAAAACATTACCTGTTACCCCGAGAACACATTCCACTAGGAAAAAGGTGCTACTATGGCCTTTCTTGGAAATATTCTTACAACTGACATCTGTAAGGCAACTACATGGTGAACGCCGCATACGTTCACCAAACACTACTGTGCGGATGTGCTAGCATGCCAACAAGCTAATGTAGGTCAGTCTTTGGTACAAACAATTTTTCATTCAACTGCAACTCCTACAGGCTAGCCACCACTTTTATGGAGGGACTACTTTACCTTCTATGAGGAGCATGTGTATCTACAGCCACACATGCCATCAAATGGATTATGTTACTTACCCTGTAAGTATCTGTTCATGGCATGTAGTGCTATAGATTCACAAGCCCCCTTACCTCCTCCACGGACACCTGTGGCTGTTGTAGTTGCTATACCCTTGTATATATTTGTACATATGTAAGTATATATTGCATGGACATCCTTTTCCTACACTTTCCATCATTCCACTCTTCTCATTCGCCTGCGGGAAAACAATCTTAACAACGGAGTCAATCCCATGACTCAGAACACTTCTTCGAAGAAAAACAACTTGAACCAGTCTGGACCTAACACTAGATAGCAGGTGTATGCAGAGCATGTAAATCTGCAGCACTACATGCCATGAACAGAGGCTTACAGGGTAGATAACATAATACTCAAAACCATACTGATATTCTTGTAATCTGGCAGCTAGTATAACCTTTGCCAGCACCACTTGGGAGCAAAATTGTAACCAAAGGTTTCTGGTCAGTGTGTAAAAGAAACTGTTCCCACAAGTAAGTGCGACAGTACTCCGTTGACCACCCTCCCACCCATACAGTCTCGAACGATTTGTGTTTGATGACTGAATAGTTCAGTTCTGAGCTCTTAAGGGTAAATAAAGCAAATGCCATTGTTTCCTTCTTGCCATGAATCTGTGATAAGATACTCCCAAACCAGTGGCACTGGCATCAACAGTTAGTATTGATTAGATTAGACTTGGATTATTTGATTATACTTGGTGTTATATGGAGCCAAAATACTAGCATTGCAAACTTAATTTCTTATGGGCCTAAAACATTTCTGTTGATCTGTACCCCTCACAGTTACAACGTTTCCTCAAAAATAATATAAGACACTTAGGGCCTCATTACAACTTTGGCGGGCGGCAACTGCCATTGCGGCTGCACTCCCGCGGTGCCCATTTTGACATCCCCGCTGGGCCGGCGGGGATGTGGGCCGCAACATGGGAGCCGGCTCCAAATGGAGCTGACGGTGTTGCGGCCGTGCGACAGGTGCAGTTGCACCCGTCGCGCTTTTCACTGTCTGCAGAGCAGACGTTCCCGTACCGCCAGCCTTTTCCTGGCGGACCGCCAGGAAAAGGCTGGCGGTCGGAGACTTGTAATCCCCTGGGCAGCGGTGCTAGCAGCGCTGCCCAGGTGGATTATCACCGCCGGGGCAAATGTGGCGGGAAACCGCTGGCCTGTTGGCGGTGCTTCCGTCATTTCAGCCCTGGCGGTCCTGTACCGCCAGGGTTGAAATGACCCCCTTTGTCTTGTCAGTAAATGTTTCAACAAATTTGGAGTAATATTCTATGAGACCCATAAATGATCTCAATTGGTTTTGATCAACGGTGAAGCCACTAATGTAATTTCATTTAACAAACTTTCTGTTGGTTTAACACCCTCTGAAGTTGAAGTGGAGCCTACATATAACATTTGTTCAATTAAGAACTTACACTTATCCTGCTTGCAGGTAAGACCTGCTTCTGACAATCTGTGAAAAGCTTGCCTGAGTATCATATTGCACTGCTGTATTGTCTCACTAAAATGTCATCCGGAAAGTACAGAATGTAATGCTTTCACTTCAAAACCTCTGACACTATTCTCTGGGACACTCTGGCCGTGGAAGAAAGACCAAACGGCATGCATGTGAACTGAAAAGTGCCTTCCGTTGTGACAAAGGTGTAAGGGGTTTAGAATCTTCATGTAATATGATCTGGTGGTAAGCATTCTTCAAATCAAGTTTTGAAAAATACTGTCCGTCCCTTAATAACTATCAATTCAACGATATTAGTCAAAGAAAAGTTATCTACTACTGTATTTTGGTTTAAGGACTGGAGATGCACTCAGAATCTCAAACAGTCATCAGCCTTCTCGGTAATATCCAGTTGGATTTTACTAGTGCCTGTCTCTACTGGTTCAATCATTCCACCAATAATCATTTAATTCAACATTTTCTTAATCTCCTTTCTAGCAACAATCAGAGTCTCACTCATTTTGTGCTGTATCTGCCCAGCATCAAGTTTTAAGGACAATCTTTTGGACATATCACTTTAAATAAACCCAATCCTCCCTAAACCCATTATGTGCCTTTTTATGATGCCACTCACAGTAATGTCCTCCACAGTCATTGTCTTATTGGGTGCTCCCAGGGTTAATCACCATATGCAAATCATATTGATGCACCCAACTAAGTATTGATGGTCCACTCATCGCAGTGTACACTTTACTATTGACATCCCTAATTTCACATTTTATGTTGGCTAACCATTAACCCAGTAAATCTATTGTTTAACCTGATAACCACCCAGGCAGAGATCATTAGATGACAGTACTTTAGTTGGCCATTCTTCTTCAAACATAGTTTTGGGCACAATATCGTGTCCACTGTTCGCTCCACCACACGACCATTAGTCTTAGAATTTGCTTTCGATCTACAATTTCTATCTTTAGCATGAGAATAATTCTCTACATTCATGACTCCAACATGTACATCATTACTGGCTTCATCACTCACAGAAGCTACTCGACTTTATTGCCCTCTACACATGCGTGCCAAATAACCCCTGCACCCACATTTTCTACAATCCTTGCTGAGCCCAATACAATTATTGAAATCTGCACCAGCGTGCATATCACTGTTAATGGTGCGTGCATAAGCTATTCAGTAACTAATATCAGGTGTGTGTATCATGGTTAACACACCTTATTGCATTAAGGTATTTGTCTCTCCTATGTGAAATGGCTGGCGTAGATGAAGTATAACAGTGCTACGACAGTGTTGACAAAAGCTTGTACGTTAGTTCATTTCAGACATTCTTAACACTGTGCATGTCATTGTTAAAAGTTTTCTTTTGGAAAACATGTGTTTCTGATGGATACAATTACCTGTGGATTCCTCACCTTATAAATTCTCCCAATATGCAAGCATTCGACTGAAACTTTCTTCCCAGCTCTTCATGTCGACGAGGATGTCACAATTGCACGGCTCCGCGCGTGACTCCATCTGATGTCATCGTGGCAATAAGAGGTCCTCGCCCGCATGCTGATGTCAGTTCCCTTTTTTCTGTGCCTTCAACGCCAACGGTTTTCTCGTAGCTCTCGAGAAGCTACTGTTTTGAAGGTGTCTTATTGTACCTGTTACAATATCTCCCCCTAAGAAGTCCGGGTTTAAGCCTTGTCATGAGTGCGGGGTCGTATGTCAGTCAAGGACCCTCATGAAAACTGTTTATGGTGTCTTACTTCAGACCACGATGTGGAACAGTGCGTGCCTTGCCAAAGGATGAATCAAAAGGCGTTGAAAGAAAGAGAAGCTAAGCTCTTCTTAGCGAAAGCGAAGAAAGGAAGAAGAAATCACCGAAAGTCCAAGACAAGGGACTGGTCATCCCATAAGTCGTGGAGGTCACACAAGAAGCGGCGCCGGCACGATTCTGGATGTCGTTGTTCTAGAGATCGACCTCTGTCTCCCTCTAGACGACGTCGTACAGCGTGAGAGATCAGTCCTACTGTTACTCCCCAGCCTCAAAGTCCTCAGGCTTCTCCAGCACCATCACTCATCGAGGTGTTCGAGTCTCCGGCGAGTCCTCCAACTCGCTTTTCACCTGGGTTGGTTCAGGTGGCACAGGTTCCGGTCCAAGCGCTGCATGAAGAACAAAGGTTTCCTGCCTTCCTGACTCTGGAAGTGGATCCATCAGCTTTTCTGAATGCCATGTTCAGTATTTTTAATAAGGCTATGGCCCCTGTTGGTGCACTGGCTGGCCCCACGGGTCCATTGCCGTTCTCCTTGGGCTCTCCGGCTCCATACAAGTAGGTGCTGTTTGTGCCTTTCTATCAGGCTGAGGGTGCCGGTTCCGTGCCGATGATGTCGCCTCATATGCTGACTGTGCCGATGGAGCCAACTCCGGCACCGGATGGGTCCTAGTCGGGACGGAGTGCATCGCCTTCTTCCCGTTTACTATGCCCATCTGTCTTGAAGCTGGCGTTGTCGACGCCGGCTAACTCGGTCAACACTGAGATTGAAGGCCAGGCTGAGGTCAAGGAGGAGACCACTGAGGCTCTTGGAAGAGCAAGAATATCAGAGACAGTTATTGGAGGAAGGATTGATTTCTGAACCCTTGGGAAAGTTTCAGGGTCTGGACTCCGCTAGTGGGCTGGATACCTCCCCTGAGTGGGATCTTTCATCCCCGGTTAAGTTTACGGAAGAGGTGGCTTCCTATCATTCTGTCATAAAGAAGGCTGCACATTTTTTTTGGGAGCTTCCATTGCCAGCTTCTGAAGTTAAAACAAACATTTTAACTGCGGTATTACATCCTTCCTCCACCTCGCTGGAGCCCCTGCTCCCTTTCAATGATGCTCTTACGGAGCATATTTTGGAGGTTTGGAGAAAGCTTGTTACGTCGCCAGCCAGCTGTAGCAAGGAGGTACAGGGTTGCTCTTGGGGATCCAGGATTTTTATCCCAGCATCCTACTCCTGAGAACTTGGTGGTCCGGGCTTCTTGTTCAGCTCGTTCTGCACCTGGTTCCTTTCCTGTTACTCCATCAGACTGGGAGTCCAAGAGGATGGAACAAGAAGCTAAAAGACTTTCTCATCTTGCAGTATGGCCCTAAAATCGGTCAATGCTACCTGTGTGCTGGGTAGATATGTGCATGCTCTGATGGACACGGCTAAAGCTGTGGTGCCTAGCTTGCCGCAGCATGTGCAGGGGCAGTTCGACGAACTCCTGTTGGACACCCAAACTGTGGCCAAACAGATACTCCAGTCTGGTCTGGATACAGCACACTCAGTGGCCAGGGCAATGGGTACTTCAGTGGCCACCAGGAGACTTGCGTGGCTAAGGTCTTCTGGGTTTTCGACTTTATAGGACCTCCCTTTTGACGGTGAAAAGTTGTTTGGGGCCAAAGCGGACTCTGCTTTAGAGTGCTTCAAAGATAGCAGGGCCACAGCGAGATCTTTGGGACTGCAGGCTTCTACATCTACTTCCTTCAGATCATTTCAGAGGTTTAGAGGGTTTGGCCGTGGAGCTGCTTATCGTGGGAGACCGCAGTCCACAACTTAACAGCCTGCCAACTTTCCATATAGATCTTTTAGAGGGCGGGGAGGGTTAGGACACGAGGAGCCACCCAGCAGCACCCTGCCTCATCCTCTTCCTCTGGGGGAGCACAACAAGGAAAGCAGCCCTAGTTTTCCATCCATTTTAAGTCATGCTTCCCCCGTAGGGGCCAGGATATATCATTTTCTCCACGAGTAGGAGTTAGTCACATTGGACTCTTGGGTACTAAATATTGTGGGGAAAGGTTATGCCCATCTCAGGAGTTTCCCCCTCCTATCACTCCCCGTCCTTCATTTTGTTCAGAAGATCATGTCCTGTTGCTTCAGCAGGAGGTTCAAGTCCTTTTTATCAAAAGGTGCAGACGGAGTTGCATGCGGAGCCGTGCAATTGTGACGTCCTCGTGAAGAGCTGGGAAGAAAGTTTCCGTCGAATGCTGGCACGTTGGGAGAATGCATAAGGTGAGGAATCCACAGGTAGCTACTGTATCCACCAGAAAAAGCGTTACCAATGGTAAATAACGTATTAATTACGGTCGTTGATGCGCCTCGGTAAAATAAGAGTGTACCCCGGTTAGGCCTCCGTAATCCAAGATGCCAGTCAGTCAGTTGATACTCACAGTCCACAAAACGGCCACCTTCCAAAGTACGAATGTCCTGTGCACGGGTCTGTGCCCACTCTTAAGGATGGCTACCTTATGATGTGCATCGCTCACTCCGCTCCTCCGATCCTCAGAACGGAGCGTGTCAGAGGAGGCATATTTATAGGCCTGCTCTGATAACTGGAATGTGCAGGACGCGAGACAGGTGTTTGCGCTGAAAGTATGAAAGAAATGCCTTTCCTTATAAGCTGGCACTGCCATAAGGGTGAACTGCAAACTGACCGCTCCTCTTGTACCTTTTCGAGTCATACTCGCAACACGCGGAGTATAATAGCTATCGTGAGTAGTTGCGGCCCCTCGTTTCTTTGCAGTGAGTCAGTGTTAACATTTTACTTCATTGAAGTGGGCGATGATTGCACACAGTATAAATGCCAAAATAACCTACATCTTCCTAAACGCGAAAAATAAATTTCCATTGATTAACGTGCTATACTTCTTATTACAAAATTAACTTCCAATATCTCTTATCGCAACTAAACGTATTGCATTCTGAGTTTTCCTTATGGACCTTCTGAAACGGCTAGTGCCACACTTAAAATCAATTATGTAATTGCAAAAATATGAGTTACTTGGAACGCTCCTTTTGCTTGAGTACTCCTACCACCTAGTGGTTAGATTGTGAATAGTCTTTGAACGAGTTTTAACATAGCCTGTGGGCCTAGGAAAATTAGTGAGCACTGGCGCCTTGTTAGTATCGAGAGGAAACCAAGAAGAAAGAATCCCCTTCCCTTTAATTTTGTTCTTGGATATTTGCCTGCCTGCATTGTCCCATTAGTCTTTTTGGGGCTTCTGTGGCAGAAAGTGTTATTTAACCAATGTTTCTGTGCAGTGTCGGTTTGGGATCAGAATTTGACACGGGCACTCACAAAAAAAGTGGTCCACTTTGCGGGATCGGGACGATCCGGAAATCACCATTTAGGAAGTCTTCATGAACTTTTTTTTTTTTAACAGAAATCTTTTGTAAGTTGAATATTTTAAAAACAACGGAGCAGGTAACGGGTTTATTTAGAAGCCCTTCATTATGGCCGGGTGAGGAGATAAAATTGCTCATCGGGCAGAACACCTGATTTTGGCTAGCGTTTCCACCTCAACGGTTTTTTTTCCCCTGCATGGTACAAAACTGAAGAAAAGTACCCAAAGCTGTGATTTATTCCTCTGACCTAAATGTACTTTAAACCATTAACGGGAAGCAAAAGCACTTTAAAATGTGATCTAAAGCTGTTTCAATGATACGTGACTGATAGTTAAACTAAACAAAAGCCATGTTAAAAAGGAATAGATGCGTTTCTTCATATAGTCCTTTTAATTATCATATCTGATAGACTTCTAGCCACAAATTACTTACCTTTGAATAATCCCCAAGCGTCAGATTGTATCCAGAAACTTTTGATGAGCAGTATCCCTGCATGCTGGTAGATGGCGTTGATTGGCTCCGTGTGGCATCCTCTGCACCACAAGAGACATGCGCAATGACTATATAAGTGCCACCTCAGTGCACTGATGTCAGTTCTTTTCTTTCTGCACCAGTCAGTGCGGATCTGGAGAGAGTTACCCACAGTCACTTTTTGACTGCCCTTTTTTGGATCCTTGTCGAATATGTTTTTCAAGACTTTGACTCCTGGTGTGAGGCTGTTTATCAAACAGGCAGGTTTCAAACCATGCGGTGCCTTCCACAATCAAATGTCGGTAACGGACCTGTGCTTGGTTTGCCTCTGGTGTTGCCTCTGGTGTTGGAGTGCGATCAGGACACCAAGGCATGCAAGGATTGACGTGCCGTTCATCCAGAAGTGCTGAGGAAGTGGTCCAAAAAGCTCCTTTCGCTCAATGCCGACTGACCCTGTGACGTTCCATGTCTTGATCGCAAAGTCACAGAGATGCATCTGGTGATCTTCGTCCCATTTGAGGTCATCGGTAATATCCAGTAAGTCCCACAAAAAGAAGTCGAAGAGGTCTTCGACTTCACTGTGCAAGTCTTTGGACAAGTCACAGGGCTATCAGCACTTGAGGCCTAGCTCTGTGGTGGAACCTGTGCCTGGGCCGTCTCTGTGGCTCCCTGAGTTTCCAGGAGCCGGAGCAACCCTCGCCCAGCTAAAATAATTTTATGATGCCTCCACCTCAGATTTGGGTTGTTCAAACCATCTGGGGTGCCCTTGTGCCCCATGCGTCAGGGAGGGGCCCCTACTGGTTTCATCTGGCAGGCTTGCTGATGCGCCATTCAGACCTCAAGGATCCAATGATGGCTCTGGAGCAGTGCCAGTCGAGCCTCCTCTACTTTCTCCTGGTACCCGCTCCCGTGCTGATGCCCTCGGCTCCACTGCTGCCAATCTGATGAGTGTTGCCCGGTTCTGGTGTCGAATGGGGCGAAACTCCACATGTTGGAGCAAGTGCCTTATTCCCCCACCTCCAGCAGCTGCAGCCTCCAAACCCCTTTAGTTTGCCCTCTGTCCATCAAGGACATCTAGTTGGGGGCAGGATATGCCATCACCTCCACCACTGGAGGTCAATAACATCAGACAGTTTGGTTTTGCAGCTTGTCCAAAGGAATTAATCTCTCCCACTTGTGACCTCCCTTCCACCGTGCCACCCACTTACGAGGGGCTGACAGAGGACCACCTCTCCTTACTCTTTCAGGAAGTGGCAGATCTCCTGGCCAAGGGAGCCATAAAGAGGATGGCGACATGAGAAGTAGGTGGTGGTTGCTATTCCTGCTAATTTCTGGTGCCAAAGTATGACGGAGGCCTCCGTCCTATACTAGACCTGCACCTTCCTGAAGAAGGAGGAATTAAAAGTGCTCACACTCGCTCAAGTTCGGTCTGTGCTGGCTGCAGGAGACTAGATGTTGGCGTTGTACTTCCAGGACGCATACTTCCACATCCTTCCCATAATGCCTTCCCACAGACTTTACCAAAGGTTTACGGGGGCCACGGGCACTTTATTAGCTGTGCACTTCTTTGGCTTTACTGTTAGATGCCTGCAATCAGACACATGCACTAACTTGGAATCCTTGGGCCAGCGGGGGTGATGTGTGATTAGTCTGTCTACTCCCCTTAGAAATCTGTCAGAAGAACAGTAATTCTCCAGTATTGAGTCTTTCATAGATTTACATGCTTGAATATTCCCTGTTGTCGTGATGGGAGCCTCATAATATTTAGAAACAAGCAGTACTATGCCAGTACATTACAAAACATAGAGAAAGCAGTTGCCATTACTAACCAATTCGCATTGTGGTAGTAGACCGAGACTTAAACCAATCGCAGAGAAGACCCTAAGCCACTGTTCCCTACAGGTCCACAATACCTCAGATTTCTAACCGTACGTCGCATGTGAGTGAGTCTCCTTGTGCTCTGCTCAGTTGTTTCAGATTTTTCAACTTTTCATCTTTCCTTTTACTCACAGAGGAAAACATTGGACTGCTAGTGCTCCGAGGTACTGTTATTTCTCAATATTTTGTCAGTATGTCAGAGGGATCAAAGTAAAGACTATTTAGAACATGGAAGTCTTGTGGAAAGCTTAGACCTTTCTCAGAGGATCCTCAGTGTCTATTGTCTACATCCTCCGCATTAGCTTAAAAGTTTTTAATACTGCATATCCTTTTTCTGCCAAAACACTCAAGGACGTTGAAGCCAGACTGCTTTTCTTGGTCCAGGAGAAAAAGTCCAGATCGGAATCTTGCTCTGAGGATGCTGAGGATCCAAGTCGCTCCCCACCTGAGCGCAAACCTAAAAAATTAGGACTCTTCTTCAGATGTAAAGGACTCAAAAAGACCAAAGCCTCTGGGTCTGTTACACCAACCACTAAGGAGGACTCCTCAGTTTCAGTTCACAACAGGCCCTCTACCTGTTCTGTGCCTGTCCATCCACAAAAAGAATCAGTCGACGAAGATCAGATCGTCAGCGGATCAGTCATTGACTATAGCAGTGTTGAGACCGCAATCAACTGTACTTTCACAGTCACTTCACTGACTACAGTAATGATGCTGACTCCAATTATGTCAAAAGCATTGTCGACCGCACCTGTAATGACCACAACCTTGTAGATGATGTCAACAACCATCCTGTCTTCGGCGACTTTCAAATCTCTGTCATCTACGCTGTCATCAGTGTCTGTTTCCAGTAAGAAGGCTACATCTTCATCGCAGCAATGTCGATGAGACAGAAAAATAAAACTGAGCTGTCTGGAGAGGAGCCTTCTCTCTATCTGAAACCAAATTTGGCCTCCCTAAGTAAGATATCTCTGTTACCTCCTGCACACCTTCTGGAAATAGAGGAATCAGGAGACTAAGGACTCTTTGGTCCAGCAAACAGTCCTTCCCAACTAAAGTTAAAGTGCCAGGATACGGATGATGAAGAGGATGACACCAACAGGGATACTTCTACCTACCTAGAGGAAGATTTTCTTTCACTTTACGCCATCATGCTGTCTCTTCACGGTATGACTCTTTTAAAAAAAACTATACCTGGATCTGAAGAGTCCTATGAAGAGCAACAGGGATCAGTAAGGGATACTATCTCACTGCTTATCGCTTTAGTCATGGACTTGAGACACATGCTTAAAGACTCGGATGATTCCCAGAAGCGAATGCGCCAGCTCCTACCACTCCAGCTTGCTCTGATGTTCTGGCCATGACATCTTTTCTTAATACCCCTGTGCCTGTTCGCACGCAGGAAGGCAGAGCAGGGTTACCTCTCACCTCGATAAGGGATGATTACATTGAGAGCGATCCAGATAACCAACTGGAGGAAGGAGAGCTACTTGGGGACCCAACTACATTAGGTCAGGAGTGGGATGCTTACGTTGCCCCTTCATCGCCATCACCAGCAAGTTCTTCTCCTAAGGGCATAGGCGGCTTCTAGGAGTTGCTGGAACGTGCCTCCAAAAGGTTTAATCTGTCTCTCCCAGCGAAGCAAACCAAATGCTTTCTCTATGATTTTAAGGACTCCGCAAGAAAGTCGACCAGATCGATAGCAATTATCTATATTTGGGTAGAAGGCCTTAAAATCTTGTAAAACCCGGCATCGGTCGCAGCTGTTCCCCGGCTGAACAAAAAATATAAGGCTCCAGACTCTTCACCAGCCTGTTTGATAGGACATCCTCGTCCGGGTTCAGTGGTGAGTGATGCAAGCGGCACAGCGACACTCGAGGAATACTTCAACACCTTGCTTTGCGCCACCAGATAAAGTCAGGAGGCTTGATAATATCTGGAAGAGTTTTGCAGCAATGGCTGCTACAAGGCTTTGAATGCACTGGCCATCCTAGATCGCTATTACCGTCAACTGTGGTCTGATCCAGTGCCTTCCTTAGATTTCCTTCCCGAAGACCAGAAGGAGGTGAGAAGGTACTAAAGCATCCTCTGAAATTAAAGCTCTGGCCTTGGACCCTTCTTCCACTGCGTTTAAACAGATGACAGGACAGCAAGTTTGTGCCGACAGGGCTGGCTAAAAGCCACCTCCTTCTGCCGTGAGGTCCAGGCAAAAATTCTTGACATGCCCTTCGATAGCGAGAGTTTTTGGCAAGAACGTGGATGAAGCTCTTCAGGCCATCAAGACTGATGCCGATACAGCTCGTTCGCTTGGAACATTGCCGCAGAAGCGCCTTCAGCCCTTTTGGGGAAGAAGAGGCAATTCTCCCATTGGCCCTTGTATCAGTCGTACAGATTTCAGCCATATTCCCAATTAGGTTATCATTGGCAGTACACTGGTAAACAGTCATGCAGAAATACCAACACAAAGCAAGCAGAACTAAGATGTTCCACGGCTGTGGGTAAAACCCAGGAAGCTGCAAGAAGACAGTGATGTTTCTCAGATACCAGGCACCTCGCAATGCTTCCATCAACCATTGAAACACCATCCCTCAACATTTTACGATCATTGGGACTGCATCTCTTCAGACAAATGGGTGTGAGACATAATCCATCATGGTCACTTCCTCGAATTTGTTCAAAAGCTCCCTTAATCACCCCCCCCCCCTTTCCCAGGAGGAGGCATCAACAACTCACTCTCGGGGTAGGAGACAGCTCTGCTTCTCTCAGATGGGGCTATGAAGGACATTCCTTTTCAACAGCCAGGCAAAGGTTTCTACTCAAATTTCTTTTTCATATAGAAAAAGTCCAGGAAATGGAGACCAATCGTGGACCTCAGGCAGTTGAAAAAGTATATTAAAAGAACAGCCTTTCAGAATGCTGTCCCTGCAAGAAATTCTATTGCTGCTCAACAGAGGAGAATTCTTGACATTGCTCGATCTCTTAGATGCATATTTTCACATTCCCACTCCGGTGAAATATCGGCAGTTCCTCAAGATCGAGATGGCAGGGAGCCACTATCAGTTCAAATTCCTTCCCTCTGGCCTGCGTTGACTTCTAGGGTCTTCATGATATGCACGCCACCAGTGGCTGTTTTGTTAAGAAGAAAGGGTTACCAGGTTTTTACCCACTTGGACTACTGGTTGGTCAAAGGAGCAACCATACTCTGCACAAAACTCCACTGTGACATGTCTGCAGCTGTTCAGGTCTTTGGGACTGAAATAGAACGCAGAAAAATCATTCCATATTCCGTTCCAGTCACTGGTATTACTAGGGGCTGTTCTGGACACCACAGTGGCAAAAGCATGGCCCTTGGCAGAGAGGGTTCACAAGATAATAGAGACCGCGGTTTCCCTTTCGAAAAGAAAGTCCACTTTGGTAAGAAAGTTCAGGTCCATGTTGGAGATTCTACCTTCGTGCATTCCATTGATTCCAAACTGCCATCTCCAGGTGAGACCACTGCAGGAGTAATAGGATGCACACTGGGTGAAGATTCCTGGCTCATTCGAGGACATGATGGACATCACCCTACAATGGAAACAGACCCTGTCTTGGTGGGGAAGGAAAGAGAACATCACTCCAGGTCTCACATTTGAGAGAGCGCAACCATGTTTCATAATGGCAACAGACGCTTCCTTGGCAGGTTAGAGAGTGCATCTCCAAGAGCTGGAAATTCATGGAAAATGGTTTCTCCAGGAAGCGCAAATGCACATCAGTCTGCTAAAACTGAAAGCGATGTTCCTGGGCCCTCGATCATTCCTGCCCAGAATTAGCAAATCCTCTGTTCTTTTGAAAACAGACAATACCACAACCATGTTCTGTCTCGCTAAACGGGGGGAACCAGTTTGAAAAGTCTTTCCTTCAAAGCCAGCGAATTTGGGAGTGGTTACTTGTTCACTGCAAATGGAGCATGTCCTGGGCATAAAGAATGAATGAGCGGACTCTATATGGAGAACAAGTTTATGCCATGTATGGGCAATTAATCGGGATCAATTGTCTCAGATCTTCAGCAAATGGGGTACCCTGAATATGGATCTCTTTGCGACTCTATTCAACAAGAAATGCAGAAACCTTGCGAGCAGGTTTCCTCGAAAGAGGTAGTGGGGGGAATGCTTTTCACATACACTGGACAGGAGTGTTTGCCTATGCGTTCCCTTCTTTTCCTCTAATTGCCACAGTGATGGGCAAAATGAAGTCAGAACCATGCAGTCTCATTCTCATAGCACCTGCACGGACGAGATTTCATTAGTACATGGAACCCCTCCTCCTCTGTGTGCCCACCTATCCAGTCCCAGCAGATAGGAAACCTGATTTCTATGAGCAACAGCCAAGTGCTGCACCCTCAAAGGAGCTGTCACAATTTGTCAGCATGGCACCTGGCAACAATGAATTTGGTCTCTGAATATACCATCGGAATGCAAAGCTAACTTAGAACACTCACATGCTGTTTTCACAGATAAGTCTTGAGGTGGCAAAGTGGAAAAGATTTTCCTGCTAGTGTATTTTGAAATAAACAGCATCATTTTTGCTGTTCTCCAGAATAGCTACTGCTATATCTTCTTTACTAGGCGAAGTCAGGTTTGGTTTATTCTTCAATAAAAGTGCATTTAGCAGCAATTTCCAGATCCAGAAGACAATCCGGGGAAACTTTGCTGTGGTCCACTAGACACGTGTAGGAATTCATGAAGGGCTTGTATAGAGCCTTCTCTCCAATAAAACCTCCAGCAGTATCCTGGTAGCTTAATACAGTTCTTTTCCAACTTATGAGAGCACCATTTGAACCTATCCATGAAGTGGATATAAAGTGTGTATCCTGGAAGACAGCACTTTTATTGGCCCTTGCATGAGCTAAAAGGGTCAGTGAAATTCAAGCCTTTACAGTCACTGACCCTTTTCTGCAATTCAGAGAGGATAAAGTATTAATAAGAACCAACCCTAAGTTCATGCCAAAGGTTCTGACCCCTTTTTTCTTGAATGAACCTGTTGTTCTTTCAACAGTTTTTAAAAACCTGTCGTCCGAGGGAGAGAGGGTTCTCCATTCTTTAGATGTAAAATGCTGCTTGAAGTTCTGTATTCACAGAATGAAAGCTTTCACAAAATCTGATCAGCTTTTCATCTCTTTCGCACAGGCCCGAAAAGGTTACACACTTTCAAGGAGTAGTGTAGCCTGTTTGGTGTCGGGGGCAATAGCATTTTGCCACACCAAAGCAGGAAAAGCGATGTTCACAAAAATCTCTGCACATTCAACCAGAGAGATGGCTACATCCACTGCTTTGTTTGCCGGAGTATCACTTCCAGACATCTGCAGAGCAGCGACTTGGTCGAATGCACATTCGTTCACTAAGCATTACTATTTGGATTCAGCATGGAAAGCTGATGCCGCTGTTAGACAGGCAGTCTTACGACACCTCTTTAAAGTACACATTTTTCCTCATTTTTTTCTTTACTGTATATTTACAAGGATATATGTTTATTGCTCATGTCACCAATGTATGATCTATTATCTGTTTTCCAGTGGTTCGTGTCTTACTTATTTTGTACTTCTTTGCAGAGTGCTTTCACATTCTTTTAACTGCTAGCTATTCTGATGCATGCATGTGAATCTATGAAATAATTAATACTGGAGAAAAAACAAGTTACATACCTGTACACTGTGGTCCTCCAGTATTAATATCTTTCATAAACTCGCATGCCAACGCGCTCACCTTCCCATTTAGGCTTACCTCATATACCTCATTGATTTATATATTTATACAGTTGTGTTCGAAATCTGAGGTATGGTATCCCTCTAGGGAAGAGTGGTTCAGGGCCTGCTCTGTGATTGGCTGAAGTTTGGGTCTGAATTTGTTAGCAATGTCAATTGCTTTCTCTGTTTTGTAATGTAATGGCATAGTACTGCTTGTTTCTAAGTGATGTGAGGCACCCACCACCACGACGGGGAAGATTCAAGCATATGAATCTATGAAAGAAATCAGTACTGTAGAACCACATTGGACAGGTAAGTAACTTGTTTGTTCAATGGCATGTGTGGCAGTAGATACACATGCTCTGCATACTTCCACCATCTAGTGTTGGATTCAGAGTGTTACAAATTGTTTTTCTCCAAGAAGCATTTTTGAGTCACAGGATCGAGTGGCTCCTCCTTCTCCATGATACTGCACTTAGGCATTGAGTCCTTTGTTAGATTGTTTTCTTTCAGATGTCGGGTTCAGATGTGTATTTCTGAGCTCCGTCTTTGACTTATCTGGTTCGAGACCCTTTCCGTCTATCCTGTACTCGACAGTATTATTTTGATCGCGTTTTCCATCCTGCGTTTGTGTTTTCCAATGCGTCTGGTCCAGTACCAACTGCACACCCTTCAGGGCGGGCCTCACTAAGCCTCGGGGCTACCTCCATGTGGTACCGAAGAAAATGCTGAACTGATGAAACGGACACCATTCCGTTTCTGTCCTCTGTGCCACTCCAAGTTCCCCGACACTGACCATCACCAGGTATGTAACTTGTGCCTCTCACCGTATCACCAGGAGACTACCTGTGACGCCCGCCAGTCGTTCAGATCGAAGGAGACCCTTTGGGACCAAAGAGGAAAAGGTTGGAGATGGTGCAAAAATCAATGTAGAAAAACTACTAGGTGAACTACAATGATAGGCCTGAAGATATAATAGTCTTCAGGAATAGATCCCTATAGGAACAAATAAATACAACATGATATATTCGAACCTATCGATAATTTATGATGCAAGCTGCTAGATGTGAATGGATAATCACAGAGAAAATATTGTGTCACAGCTACGTGTACTTTTATTAAATAATGTAAACCATCATAAAATACAAAACAAATATCAGAAGACAAGATGGTGCAAAAATCCCCAGAAGACAGCCAGGACATCTTTGGGGAAGAACATGTGCAGGAGGTGCCCGAACAGGAGAAGGCCGTCCCCATTCAAGATTCGGACTCCGATGTTCAGTCCGACATGGAGAGCCACGTGATAACAGCACAGCAAGTGAGAACCGTGGCTGCTCTTGCCCCCCACTAAGTCTCCTAATTAAAGCCCTTACTGAGGTCACTAGACCACCACCAATGCTAACAGGTGATGGTCGGTCTCTGAAGGATATTTCAGATGCCCCGTCTCTCGGCTCAGCACTGAAAAGAACAAAGGCTACAGCTGCGTCTTCAGTATCGACCTCCTCCATTTCGGTCCGAACATTAACGACCAAATACTTGGCACCGATTGTATCAGCTCCGAACTGAAGCAGCTCTCATTGAAAGGTCTGCTGCCCGAAATCATTGTTACTGAAAACTCATGATACTACTCCTTTTGGAGCAATTGAATTCTAGTCAGCCCTCCACTACACCGTCTCCGATTGAACTGATACTAGAAACCATGGACACTAAACAGCGCCGGTTGTATATTCAAGAAGGGACAGGACATATTGTGGCTTCCCCCTCTCTTACTTTTAAGAAGAAGTTAACTTTCCAGGAGGCAATGGACACCTCACAGCCTTGAAAAAGACCTTCAAGGATAAGGCCACCACTTGTTCAACCAAACCCTTTTCTCCTCCTTGATCTGCCATATTCACCTCCCCTGCTTCCCGCTTCTCCTCCTCATTCTCCTGCCTCTCCTACTGCAGGAGACCTCACCCCTCAGGGTTCACCTTTGTAGGAGAATACTTGGGGGACACACATCAAGCCGTTAACACGGATCCAGATATAGCCTGCACGGCCCTCTCCTCCATAGGTTACTTCTAGCTACCAACAGGTCATTTCTAGGGCAGCCGCTTATCACGATGTGCAGCTCCATAAAGACCAAATAGTGTACGACTTTGTTTGATCCCCCTCACCGCCACCCAAAGAGACGTTCAGTTCCTCCCTGTGCTCCCAGGGATACTTTGTCACGCAGACCAGAATCTTATTGAGAAGGCAGGCATGGCTTAGATGCTCAGACTTCAAGCCAGAAGTTCACAAACAGTGCTTATCGTGCCCTTTGACAAGCAGCATCTCTTTGGATCTCAAGTTGACTCCACACTTGAGAAATTAAAGAAAGATACAGACACCGCAAAGGCCATGGGGGCTCTTCAGTCCCAAACAGTTTTTTTTTTTTTGTCGCCCACATACAGAGGTAATTATAGAACACCAACAACCTCTGACCCAAACACCTCCCAAACTAAACAAGCCTCAACCTCTTACTTTCAAGGTTCTTTCAGGGGAACATATAGAGGCAGCAATTTCAGAGGCAGGGGGAGGAGCACTACCACCCATGGCTCACCCTCCTCAGGAAAACACTGACTATATACATCTCCCCAAACCCCACACCTGTAGAGAGCCACCTTTGGTATCACATGGAATGGACCTATGGATCCTCTCCATTATCCAACATGGGTATTGTCTGGAGCTTGCTTCCACACCTCCAAACATTGCACCTCTCACACACAGGTTATCTAACAGACTTCTCGCCCTCCTAAAAGAAGTTCAGTCTCTTCTCCGCAAAGGGGCTATAGAGCCTGTCCCATTACAGTATCAGGGAACAGGAGTACACTTCCTATACTTCGTCCCCAAAAAGGATGGGTCACTCAGACCCCTGAACCACTGTTCTCTCATAACACTTTTACGTGGTTACTCTTTAGGATGTTATTCCACTCCTTCAACAAGGCGACTAAATCTGATGAACTCTTACTTCCACATCCCCGTTCACCCTGTACTCTGCAGATAGCCAAGATTTGTGGTCGCAGGGAAACATTATCAATTCAAAGTTCTCCCTTTTGGAGTTGCAACCACTTCCAGGGTATTTACCAAGTGCCTGGCCGTTGTCGCAGCACTTCTCAGAAGACAGAAAATACATGTGTTCCCTTATGTAGGCAACTGGTTCATCAACGCAAGTACACTAACGCAGTGTCAATCCCACACTCAAACCACAGTAAACCTTCTTCACAAATTATGGTTCACAATCAACTTTCTCAAATCTCACCTACAACCTCTTCAAATTCAACCGTATATAGGAACCATTCTCAATGCGGAGCTGGAGTTAGCATACCCCAATCCATCCTGCATTCAGTTTTCAGCATCTTCTTCAGTTTCAGGAGAATCACACTTAAACCGGGCTGTCGTGTATGTTGTGACAGGTTGGGGTGCACATCTTAAGGACTTCACATCCCAAGGAATCTGGGATCTCAAGCACCAATCCATGCACATCAGTTATCTGAAACTTCAAGAGGTATTTCTAGCCCCAGAGATTTCCTTCCTCATCTGTCTTAGTTTGGACAGACAATATGTCAGCAATGTATTATGTTGAAAAACGGGGAGAGGAGGGGACACAGTCATTTCAGTTATCACAACTTGCACAAACAATATGGAAGTGGGCTCATCACCACCACATTCAGCTACTGGCAGAGTATCTCCCAGAAACGGAAGAGTTTGCAAACCTGCTCTGCAGCATGCATCAAAAAGTCCATAAATGGCAACTCCACCCACAAGTCCTTCAAAAATACATAAACACACTCACACTCCCTCCCTCCCCCTACTCTCTCCTTTTGGCAGCAGCACAGGTGGGCAAATTAGGAAGATTAGGAGGTGTGCCTACTTCATGCCAGTCACACCCTTAAGATAGATGAGCTGAAGTAGACACTACTCTTAAATCTTCTCCATCTTGTTTGGAAGGAATTATGCCTCTAGGGTTAGGTTTATGCCTACTTTCCAGCGGAAGTGGTCATAGAAAGGATGTAGTCACCCTAAAATGGGCAGCCCATTGGATACTGCGTGGCACTCCAAGAAACCGAGGAGGACTGGCTGCCTTCCATAAAGACTCGAGACTCTGGTGAGCAGCAGCTCTGCTTTGCAAAAAATAAAAAATCAAGAGAGGACTCTTAGCCTCCGGAATAGCAAAAACCTGACACCCAAAGTGACCTCTGCACTCGACATCCACAACCTGAGGTGAAGCCAAGAGCAAAAACTCGACACCCAAAGAGACCTCTGCACCCGATATCCAAGACCTGAGGTGAAGCCAACCAATGGTGCCAGTGAGGTTCCCCAGCTGCCCAGAGTACAAGTCCATTGTGGTCTCACCCATCTTGTACTCTCCCCAAATCACCTGCAGCCCCTGCACGCAGGCCCCCCTCTCCTTTGTGGTGAGAGGAAACCAGACGCCTCCAGCAACCAGTGAACTCAGCGCCCCAACAGCATCTGAGGTAGGTCACTCATGCCAATGACGTTCCCAGGCTTCCCTGAGCTAGAGTCCACCCTGGATTCCCACCCATTCCTCCACAACCACCCACCTCCACCCCGCCGGACTCCCTGGCCACGCCTGCAGCCTCAACATGCAGGACCCCCTGCCTGCGAATGCTCAGACAAAGAAACCCCATGCCTAAGGACCAGCTTGCATCCTTAGTCTACAACCTCCCTGTTTGTTGTCCTCGACTGACTTCTAAGCCAGAGCCTGCAGCTTGTCTTCACGAAGACCAAACTCCCATTGGAAACAATTTGGAACCAGTCGCCTCTCTGCATCCCTGCACCTGGCCAACCCAGTGCTGCCCGGAGTGACATGCTGCTGTGGTTCTGATCAGTGCCAAGTAATTACCTCACCCTCTGAGCTTGACCTTGTAAATTGTTGTTAACCCTGTGTTTGCTGAATATTGGTTTCCTCCATAGGTTAACATTGAAGAACTGAGAAGTGAACTAAGTGTTGATTTTTGAACCTGAAAAGTACCTATGCTTAAAAGTCTACTTACCTGATTACGAAGTTCTTGGAATTTGAAGCCTATATAAAAAGAACTGTTATTTTTCCAATTTTGTCTTGGATGTATTCTTTGAGTGTGTGTCTCATTTCATTGCCTCTGTTAGTACAACTAATGCTTAGCATTACCCTCTGATAAGCCGAACTGCTTGCCCACACTACCACAAAATAGAGCCTCTGCAAACCAATTGGGGATCCACTGGAGACTCCGGATAGTGTACCTCTTTTTAGTGCACCATATAGAGAGCCAGATTCCTTCAGTGATCCAGCACAATATCAGACTTGTTAGTAGAACATCAAATCTTCTTTATTGTTCTGGAAACAAGCGTGTGAGTGGCCATGGAATGCCACTGATTTGCTAGAGTTGACACTCGCCCAATCTCACAATGTTAGTAATACGGTTTGTCATGCATGCATGTTAGCCACTTAGCTTTACAGTTGCCGCTGCTATGGTTAATGCATTGCATAGGGTGTCACACGTCTGGCTTTTGGGGAAGAAATGTTTGTTCACTACCATCGGGTGAAGGGAGCACTTGGAAGTTGTAGTCTTTGGTGAAGGACTGTCTGCATGAAGGAAGACACGGATTGCCAAGCAAGGTTGTGGCTGCAAGGGCGTGGTCTGTATGCCCTTGTAACAGGATGGCTGCACAAAGTGCTGTTGAGAAATGTAGTTTATAGTTACAGGCAGGCTCGCACTCTCCCATAAGTGGTCCTTTGAATTATATTGGCTTCATTCAGCCTTGTAACATGCTTCTAGCGATCATACATTGCCAATCACTTGTGTACCTTCCTATTGCTCTCCTGCACATTCAGTTCATGCTTCCTGCTAATCTCTTGACTAGGTGAGGGTTATGGACAAGTGCTTCACTAGACTGGTATTTGCGGATGCCCATGACACTTACCAGCACCCCTCTGGTGTTCACCAAGGTGGTGGTGGTATTTGCAGCACATCTGTGGAGATTAGGGGTGGCAGTCTTTCCCTATTGTGGCTGTTGAATTCTCCCACCTCTCCAGACTATGTCAAACCTTCTGCAGTCGCCGGAGTTCACTATCTTTGTTCCAAAATCACACCGGACTCATTTTCAGATGCTCTACTTCATCATAGCTGTTCTTGGCAAAGCACAATTTCGGGTCTAACCTCCAGAGCAGCGAGTTAAGGATATTCAGGCTGTGAGACCAATGATTCAGCCTCTATCCTGGATTTCAGTGAGGCTGACTCTGAGACTGCTGGGCCTTATGGCCTCCTGCTTGTGACACATGCCTGTTGGCATATGTGGGCTCTGTAGAGGGACATGAAGTTCCAGTGGATGCAGGGTTGGGGGAATCTCTTCAATATGGTCCAGCTCTCAGAGGCAACTGCAAAAGCCCTGCTGACGAACAGCGATTGGGTCAAATGCAGACCCCTCTTCCCTCCACCAACCAGAGGTGACTGTAGTGACTGATGCGTCACTCCTGAGATTTGGCGGCCATCTGGGAGATGTGGAGATTAGAGGACCCTGGTCTCTGGCGGAATCCAAGCTCAACATATGCCTGTCGAAGCTTTGGGTGATCAGTTTGACTTTACAGGCCATTCTTCTTCAATTGAGGAAAGGCTGGTGCAGGGGTTAATGGACAATATCACTGCCACATGGTTCTGCAGCAAACAGGACGTGGTCGGGTCATGGACCCTCCGTCAAGAGGCCCTGCATCTCTGGACATGGCTGGAAAGTCATGGCACCCTGGTGATCCAACACCTGGGGGCTCTCTGAACGCCAGGATAGACAAACTCAGCTATCAGTGGCTAGCAGATCATGAATGGCATCTCTTTCAAGAGTGGGGAGAGACTTGGGTATCTCTGTTTGCCACCATTGCTGTTTGCCGCCATTGAGAATGCTCAATGCCAGCAGTTTTGCACGCTGGAGTTTCCAAGGTAGCTCTAACTTTGAGAGTCTTTTAGTCTTGAGTGGCGCTGTGGCCTCCTGTACACCTTTCCACCAATAGCACTCCTGCCTAGAGTTCTCAAGAAGATCAGGAACAACTGGGCCCAAGTCATTCTTGTGGCTCTGGACAGGGCACAGATAGTCTGGTATCCCGAGCGATTGAGCATCTGTCCTCTGATCAGGCTGCCTCTTTGGGAGGATATTCTGCTGCAGCAACAGGGCAGGGTTCTGCACCCAAACCTGAAAATCCTTCACCTTAATGCGTGGAGATTGAGCGGCAGCAGTTGACAACTTTCAACCTTCTGCCCAAAGTCTGCAATCTTGTGTTTGCAGCCAGGCGTCCCTCCACCAAGACGGTATACACCTGCCATTATAACAAGTTTGTGACGTGGTGAACAAAAAAACTTGTGGATCCACTGGCTGCACCCCTTTCTGAAGTTTTCTGTTCATTCTTTCCTTGGCCCAGCAGTGCTTTGCGTGGGGCATGTTAAAAGGTTATCTTACTCCCATTTCGGCACTTCAAGTTGCTAGTTCAGGCATCCCTTTTCAAATCCCCTGTTGTACATAGATTCCTGAAAGGTCTCCAGCATATGTTCCCACCAGCACCTTTTATTATGTTCCAGTGTGGGACCTCAAACTGGTTCTTACATTCCTGATGTGCTTACCCTTTGAGATGCTCCTCAACTGCCCACTCACACTTTTAACAATCAAAACTGCCTTTCTAGTGGCAGTAACCTCTTACTGAAGGGTCAGGGAGTTAGAGGCATGGTCTGCAAATCTCTACGTACCTCAGCTTCTACTGCGGCAAACTGGTCCTTTGAACTCAAGAATCCTCCTTCCTGAAGACAGTAACTCCTTTGCATGTAGGCCAGTCGATCACTCTTCCTACCTTTTACGCTCAACCTCACCTTATAAAGAAGAGGTGAGACTGCACTGGCTGGACCTAAAAAGAATGCAGTTGTTCTTGATTGCATCTGGAAGTTCTGGGTAGACGATCCACTCCTTGTGGGGTATGTCAGACCCAAGAAAGGGAAGGTGGTGAAGATGCGGACCATCTCACAATGAATAGTGCTCTGCATGAAACTCTGCTATGTATTGGCCAAAAAGCATCCCCCTAAGGGTTTGTGCGCTCCCTCCACCAGAGCCAGGTCTGTAACCACTACATTCCTGTCCTGGATATCTGTCAGGTCCTGCGTGTCGTTCACTTTGCCCTTTTGGTCCTACAGAACTGTAGTCTAATCTGTATCGCAGAACCACCTCTGTGGAGGTATTGCTTGGGCACCTACACTAAGGTAAGGAGTGTGCAGCTGGAAGTCTCAGTTGTTAGTTATCTTTGGTAACGTCTTATCTGGTAGAAACTCTATCTAGCCACAGGCTACTTAACAATCTTCCCATCCACACCGCTCTTTCAACGGATTATAGTGAAAAGGATTTATCCTTTTAAGCGCACTCCAGAGGTCAGTGTTCCTCTTGGCTCTGTGTTTCTGGCGTGAAAAAAACTTAAATCTGATAGGCATCTAGCCGCAGAATCCCTATTTGTCAGTAGGTGGCTTCATTTGGTTCTGCGCAACAGGGTTGTTCATGTCGGATGTGCTGTCGCAGTCACCTATATTTACACCACTTTGGCACTAGGTGTCCGTTCTTTTCTTTCTGTGCCAGTTAGCGAAGATCTGGAGAAGAGCTACCCCTCTGACAGTTTTTGACAGAATTATTTCAATATTTTGTTGAAGTCTTTCTTTGGTGTGTCAAGGATGTCTTTGAGGAAGACCATATTTAAGCCATGTGGTGCCTTTCATTGCTCCATGTCAGATACGGACCCCCATTTGGTCTGTTCATGGTGTCTGGAACGTGACCACGGCTCCAAATTGTGTTCAGACTGCTGGACCATGGCATTGAAGGCTTTGATGGTGCAGTGCCTGAACCAGCTTGTAGGCTGCACTGCGTCGTACGACTCCTTTGAGGTCCCTGCCCTGGGCGAGGGGAAGGTTGCTGTACTGCTCCAGGACTCGCAAGTCCTCTTTGTCCCACTCCAAGTCCTCTGGACATTCAGAGAAGAGGCATAAGAAGACAACGCATGCTTTGTCTTCTCCTTGTCCGTTGGCCGACTAGTAAGGAACATCGCCATTCCTAGCCCGGTTCTGCAAAGCAGTCGTCTGGGTCAACTTTGCGCCACCCCACATTTTCGGGAACCGCACAACCCCCGCTCAGATAAAGGAGCTTTGAGGCCATGCGCCTTAAATTTGAGTAGGCTGACTCCCTCCAGGGTGCCTTTGTTGCCCGGGATGGTCGGGGGGGGGGGGGAGGGGAGTGCCCCCATCAGGTTCCGCACTGGCGGCTTTAGCCTCAGCTAATATGAGCCCTCGTGGGTCTGATCCGGACCGGCGCAGGTCGTACCATCGCAACCTTCACCTCAACACCAGTCCCAACACCGATGCTCCCGGCACCTACCAATGGCTTCAGCCCCATTTTGATCTCAGCTGACTGGGAAAAATGCTGATTCCAGCACTGACATGACTCATGGATCCTAGGTTGCTGCCTGAGCCCTATTTGGAAGGGCTGAGCATGGGAAAAGAATGGGAGGGGTCACTGGACCCTTAAGAATACCAGTTGGAAGAACAGAAGTCAATGGACTGGTGTGCGGAACTGAGAGATGCCAATGGTCTGGATACCCTTCCAGATGCTGGCTTGCTTTCTCCCCCTACTGTTGCTACAGAGGAGGGAGCATCTTATGCACTAGTGGTGGAGGGCAACGTAGGTCCTCGACCTCAAACTACCGTTGGTGGCAGTCAAAACTAACATCTTGACGGAAGTGCTGCAGCCCTGAGCTTCCTCTTCCGAACCTCTGCTCCCTTTAGCGAAGCACTTATGTCCTGCTGGGAACCTTGTCCAAGCCCAGCACAGGGGCTCCTGTGAACAGGACAATCGCCCCGCCCCAGGGGACCCATCTTTCCTCACCCAACACCCCACCCTGGAAATCTTGGTGGTCCAGGATTCCACTTCCCATGGTGCTTTCCCTGTCGTGCTCCCGGTCAGGGAATCCAAGAGGCTGGATACCTTAAGGTAAGAAAATGTTTTCTTCCACCAGCCTAGCATTGCAGTCTGTGAACACTGAATATCTTTTAGGCCACTACTCCCACATACTGTGGGACATGGTTACACAAGTGCTGCCACAGTTCTGGAGAGGTCAGGACCATTCTGTCTCAAGCGGTCAAGGAAGGTAGAGATGCAGCAAAGTTCACTATTTGGTTTGGTTTGGATAAGACTGATTAGCTGGGCAGAATTTTTTTTTCGGTGGAGCTTCAACATTAAGCCTGACTGAGGATATCTGTTTTTTCGTGGGATATCCAAGCAAACCTTATGGCCACCATACCCTTCAATGGTGCTCATCTCTTGGAGAGAAGGCAGACTTGTGGCTGGCGCTCTTTAAGAACTTGCGGACTACGGGCAAGTCTTTGGGCCTCTCGGAAGGGGTGTGCAACCAAGTCAACCATATGCCAGCCACCATCCTGTGTAAACTTCCCAAGCTTTGCATGGGTGCGGGCCCGGTTCATTCCAATCTCTGTGGGTCCGGTATCCAGAGGTCCGCCATAACCACCAACCTCCGGCAGCTGCAGCCTCTAAGTCCTCCTAATCTGACCCTAGAAGCTCATGGGTGTCGAGTTGGTGGGAGAATTGTCCAAAATCTTCACCCCTGGCAGTCCATTATATCGGACTGAAGGGTCTTACAGATCATTTGGAGGGGGGCTACTTCCTCCCCTTGGAATCTGCCCCTACCCCATGCCTCCATACACAATCGGAGGGGCATCTTTTGTTGCTTCTCCGAGGAAGCCATGGCTCTCTTGGTCAAGGGAGCAATAGAGAGGGTTCTGATATCCGAAGTAGGCAATGGTTGCTATTCCTGCTGCTTTTGATACCCAAGAAGAACAAGGGGCTTCGGCCTATCTTAGACCTTAAAATCCTCAAGTTCCTACTCAAAAAGGAGAAATTCAGGATCCTTACTTTAGTCAGGTCTTGTCTGCCCTAGACCAAGGAGACTGGATTGGTAGCATTGGACTTGCAGGACGTGTATTTCCAAATTCCCATCCAGCCTGCCCACAGATGTTACTTGTGGTTCAAGTTAGCCCACAAACACTTTCAGTTCACTGTGCTCCCCTTTGACTTTATCAGTGCCCCTCGGGTGTTCACCAAGGTGGTGGTGGTGGTCACAGCTCACCTTCAGAGATTCTGGGTTTCCATCTTCCTCTATCTTGACAACCTGCTGTTCGAGGCTGGCTCGTCCCAGGCTATTGTCTCCCACCTCCAGACTAAGGCGGATCTCCTGCATTTACTGGGATGCGCTATAAACGTGCCAAAGTCACACTTGACTTCTTCTCAGACACTCCATTTTATCAGAGCTTCTGGGCTCAGTGCAGTTTCAGCGTTACCCTCCTGAGTAAGGATATTCAGCCTCTATCCTGGATTTCAGTGAGCATGACTCAGAGACTACTGGGCCTCCTGGCCCCCTGCATCCTGATAGTGAAACATGCCAGATGGCATGTGCAGGCTTTACAGTGGGACCTGAAGTTCCACTGGCTGCAGCATCAGAAGAACATGGTCCAGATCATGGAGAACTGGAGAGAACTGTAAAAGACCTGCTGTGGCGGCTAACGAACAGCGATTGGGTCAGTGTCGGACTCCTCGCCCTTCCCCAAACAGATCTCACAGTAGTGAGGGACGTGTCACTCCTGGGATGGAGTGGCCATTTAGGAGATCAGAGGGCCCTGGTGTCCAGCAGAATCCAGACTACACATCAACCTGCTGGAGTGCCGAGCGATGTGGCTAGCATTGAAAGCATTTCTTCCGTCTTCCAAAGGACAGATAGTGCAGGTGTTCACTGACCACACCACCGCCATGTGGTACTGCAACAAGCAGGGCGAGATGGGGTCATAGACCCTTTGTGAAAAGGCCCTGCACCTCTTCACGTGGCTGGAACAGCAAGGCATAAACCTGATTCTCAGAACATCAGGGCAGACAAACTCAACTGTTGTTGCCTAGCGGATCACTAATGATGTCTCCAACCGGAGGCGCAAGGCCTTTTTCAGCAGTGGGGAGAGCCTTGGTTGGATCTGTTCGCCTCTGAAGAGAAAACGCAGTGTCCTTAGTTTTGCGCGTTGGAGTTTCCAAGGTGGCTATTGCTCGGATGCTTTTCATCTTGAGTGGAGTTTAGGCCTCCTCTATGCCTTTCTCCCCATACCACTTCTGCCCAGAGTTGTCAAGAAGATCAAGAACGACCAGACTCAAGTCATCCTTGTGGCCCCGGCCAGGGCACAGAGTCTGCTATCCCGAGCCTCTGAACATGAGCATCAGTCCTCCGATCTGGTGCCCCTTAGGGGGAACTTTTTTCGCAGCAGCAGGAAAGGGTCCTCAACTTGAGTCCGTTAACGCCCTGCCTTCTTGTGTGGCAATTGAGTGGTGATAGCTGACAGCTTTCGACCTTCCTCCTGAAGTCTGTAATGTTGTTCTGGTATCCAGGCGTCCCTCTATCAAGACGGTGTACTCCTACCCATGGCACAAATTTGTAAAACGATGTACAGAAGTGCCTCTCTCTCTCTCATATTCTTCTCTTCATTCTTACCCTTGCCCAGCAGGGTTCTGCTCTGGGTACTCTTTAGGGTTACCTTTCTGCTCTGTCTGCCTTCCTGTGGTTGCCTCGCCAAACCTCTCTCCAAGTACTCTATTATAAATAGATTCTTAAAAGGACTTGTACATGTGTTTCCCCTTCACCCTTCATTATGCCTCAGTGGGACCTCAATTTGGTCCTCACCTACCTAATATGTGCTCTTTCGAGCCCCTAGGTAATTGTCCAGTCCGGATGCTCACCATCAAGACAGCCTTTCTATTTGCAATGAAATCTGCCCCAGATGGTGAGTGATCTGCAGGGTTTGTCATCCAACTCTGCATTCCTGTCTGTTTTCCCAGACAAACTGGTGCTTTGCACTAGGGCCTCTTTCCTCCCAAAAGTGGTGACTCCATTCCATGTGGGCCAGTCAGTCACCCTGCCCACCTTTTATGCTCCTCCACATCCCTCTATAGAAGAGGAGAAACTCCACAGTCTGGACTCTAAGTTCTCTTGGTTGTTTTACCTTAACCTCTCAAAAGCTTTCCGAGTGGACGACCAACTCTTCGTAGGGTATGTTGGTGCAAAGAAAGGTTTGCCAGTACAGAAGCAAACCATTTCTAGCTGGGTTGTTCTCTGTGTAAAGATCTGCTACAACTTGGCTAAAAAACAACCTCCTGAAGGCTTGACAGCCCATTCCACCAAAGGAAAAGCTGCAGCCACTGCATTAGCATGTAGAGTTTCACTCCTGGACATCTGGCAGGCAGAAACGTGGGCATCCTTGCACACATTTACCAAACACTACTGCCTGGACATTGAGGTCTGCAGGGAGAGGCATATTGCCCATTCAGTCCTTTAGGACGTTCTAGTTTAGAAAATTGGTCCACAGCTCACTGCCGGGACAGTAGTGCTTGGGTATCTATTCAAAGGTAAGGGATCATCAGCTAGATGTCTCTATTAAATGAACAAGTTACTTACCTTCGGTAACAAATGATCTGATAGAGACAATATCTAGCTGCAGATTCCTTACTGACCCATCCATTCTTCCCTGTTCTGTGGACAGACTTCTAGGGCTAAGGATACTCCCTTTCAGGGCCCTAGTTTGGACACACCAATGTCGGTGCAATTCATGGCTTTGTGCTCCTGGCATGAAAATTTGTGAAAAGTAACTGACATCCTGCGCCGAGATGGTGCATACAAAGGTAACTGCAGCGTAATTTCTATTGTGTTCATTGCAGTGTGGAACCGAACGAAGCCACCAATGGGCATGCAGGCGTACTTATCACAAAAAATCTTCCGGATCCAGAATGACACCTGGGAAATTCAAGTAATTGTCTGTGGCTAGATATGGTCTCTAATGGATAATTTGTTACCGAAGGTAAGTACCTTATTCATCAGCGTGCTGGGGTGTCTCCTATATAGGCACTGCTTGCATCACTTCTAACATAGAGGAGACCAATATTGCCTACCAGCACACAGGAGTACTGCTTGTCAAAAGCTTCCAGATCCAGCCTGTTGCCTGGGGATTGTTCTAAGGTAAGGAATCTGGTGCTTGATATTTGATTGATTGAAGATTTATATAGTTTGAACTGGGTTCAAAGGCATCAGAGTGCTTTACATGAGCACCAGTTACATTACAGAAGGACACGTTCATTTTTTGTGGGCGGGGAAAATTACGTGATTTGCCCAGAATCACAGCATGCTGAGCTGACGCTGGAACTCGAACCTAGTTCTCCATCTCTGACCATAACGCTACATCCTGTGTTTATTTTTCTTTGGGAAAAGTGACCTCACAGCAAGGTCTGTGTAGTGCTTTGCCTTCCCAAGGCCTAAAAGACCAACACCATTCTCCTAGTGAGGCCACTGCTCTTGTTCCCCTAACCCACCCTAGCCTTATCAGCACTTGCAGAATACCTAATGTACAATATGCTTAGCTACATCTTCGTGTGAACTGCCACCAAAGATCTTGAGCTTGAATTCGCACAGACCTGAAGGTTTGAACACAGTAGAGGTGTTACAACCTTTAATAAGGTATAACTCTAAGGCCATAATCACTCTCAGATTGTGTTAATATAGTTCATAACATGTAGCGTGGTGTCCTAAGTGTGTAACTGACTTATGAAACCTGGGAGTCTTTGTGTGACTCTTGTCCATGATACAGTGATTTCAAACTTGATTGTTGGCACTTGACCTGCCTTACATTTTCAAGACATACTGCTTACCGAAGATTCTTCTGCTAAGCACCAGTTTTTCTTTGGTTTACCTTGAGTTTATTACAGAGCATGCATTTCTTCACTGGTAACGTGCAGATCCCATACTTCAGAGCCACCGGGATGCTAGAATACCAATTTAAAAATATTCGGAGAATAATCTGTATAATTATAACTGAATCCAAAGGATTGGACAGTGCTTGGAACATTAAGACTAGAGAACAACAGAGCAGACCATTTGAAACCATAACGATACGGCTTCTTTCTTCCCGTTGACATTTTTGCGAAACATTTATTCAGCACGTGATGGTTCACTGCATAAAATGCCACAAGACTGTGTAATAGGATCAAAGCTTCAGTGTCACCCTGGTCCATCACAGCTTGAAATCCTGATTAAAACCTGCTTGATAATAGTGTGGCAAATCCTTGCTAAGCCTAACAGCTTAGACAGAAATATGGGACTTGAAATAGGTTTATTATTCCCCAGTTGAGCCTGACTAGTTAATGACTGCCCATTATATGTCTAGGAGGGTCGGATCCATCTCTGGCTTTCAGGATACCCAAATCAACTAAATGCACATGCAGTAAATCTAAAAGTTAACCATTTACTGAGTGCTTATCCTGAATATCGTTGAGGGATCTAGCACTTCAGGACGTAAATGTGGCACCTGTAAGATAAAGGATTCTAGCTTCAAACCATTGGCAGGTTAAGTTGACTTTCGTTGATATACAGGAACCAGTGTTATCTTCAAGGTGAGATTGACAAACTTAGAGCTGAAAAGCAAGTGCCCGACAGTCTGCTGTTCCTTAAAGATACTTAGTGGAAACATGCCAATCTTGCCACTATCCCATAGTTATCATCTCAAGGGAGAGAAAAGTGGCCATCCCATAATGTAGTGTTGTAAAGATGCTAGTTTCCAGTCAATCCCAGTTATGTTAATTGTTTTCTTGCCCATTTCATTACTCCATTTCACCCGAGAGGTCAGCATCAATACCTGCAACCAAGTCATGGCTGACTGGAGAGCCATGGCTATTGCTGCTTCTGGATTATTTTAAGTAGCGTTGTTTTGATAGGGTAGAACGTTAGAGACAGATTCTTGAACAAAGTTATTTCTTTTCAATTTGTTGTATGTGAACCTCCTAGTTCATTCTGCCTGCTTTATTAAATCGATCCTCAACTAATGTACGGTAGCAACAAAAGTTACTTTTCATAGGTACCGGTGTTTTTACTTATCTAAGTGGCAACTTTATCCATGCTTTGCTATAGGTCTTACGATTACAAGACATGTTCCCATCTCTTAGCCCTGCACATTGAACATGAGCTGTAAAGAGGGGCTAAGATTTACTGGACTTGAGGACCTTCAGTACAGAATGTTCTGCACAACACATCTTTAGCAATGTTAATAAAGAGGATTTTGATCCCATATAGTGAAGCAACCCTGAACAAGCATGGGTACAGGTCCAAAGCATTTAAATGTGAGAGGGGGCACCCAGTGGATGAATAAACTCACTTTTCATCGCCCAGTCCTTCATCTCCAACCGTCCGAACAATATGAATTCTAGAATGTTGCTTTGCTCAATGACAGCTGCTTAGATTTTCAAATGTGCTACAACATCGTTCATTGACTAGCCCCTTTGTCTGGGTGAATATCTGAAATTGAATCTTTTAATTATTTTTTTGCACAGCTGATAAAATCTTAGTGTATTTGCTCCTGTGGAAGTTGCTGTGCTGAATTGCTTATAACACAGTGAGATCAGAGGGAATTTATTTCAGCAATTAAAATAGTTTATTGATTTTATTTTTACAGTCATATTAAAATTATCAGAAGAAAATAAATCTGGAGGACGAATAAAATTGAATTCGAGCTGGTTGAATAGAGATGTACATTTTTTCACTCAAAATGTATGCATGGCAGGAAGCACCCAATCATGTAACTCAATTTGGCCACCCATTTGAGATTGCCCAGGTTGATTTAATCACCAGTTGCCCTCTGGCCCGCAGCATCGGGAACCCATAAAAATAGCAAATCATCCACTTTTATATTAAAAAAATACACAACAGAACAGTTTTTATAGGTATCAAATTTTGTCTTGGTGGGTTAAAATCTCATCTGGAAGACTGATCTGTTAGCTGTAGTGCAGAAGGATTTACATTGTACCTTGGTCTAGCATTCGCATGTAGAAACCGAACCTTGCATTGGCATATCTCTCTCAGCAATGCAATCTCTGATCCTGTCAAATCTTCATGCACTCAGTACAGACTCTTTGAAATGGCTGTTGTGGAAGACACTGTTGATCTAGAGATTCAGATGTACACGCTGAAAAGGAGTGATGGTATTTGAGATCTAAGGAAACTAAGCTCATTCTCTTCAGCATTTTTTTGATCATCACCTTTTATATTACTCGGATCTTTTCACTTGAGCACCATTAATGACTTTTTTATATTCCTGCTCCCAACAAACGCACATTAATACACTAGTGGTAACCTTTGGTACAACATTTACTATGCGAGTGCTAGCCTCCTATCACCGATCCAGTTGCTCTCTTTAAGGCTGGCCTACCGAAGTTGGCATTTTTTTGCTTATGCTTAAACATTTATAAATAAAGGTGTATATTGATGATGACTTGAGACAAAAAAAAAACACAAACTGAATGTATTAGAATCGATAAATTCATGTGTAGCAGTAAAGCAAAGTGTAGATCTTTACGTTTACTCCTCGTTTGGAACAAATTGATGCGTGCCTATAAATCATGTTGCTGAATGTCAGAAAATAGCATGAGAGCAGTGGAATGAGGAAGAGTATGATTGAGATGCGATGTTCTCTGGTGAATGTAGGAGGACTTCATGATCTGAGTGGTGTATCTGGGACACTATCCACTGATACGTGTTTGATCTCGTGATCTTCATGGAATGTGGAGCAAAGCAATCCACTGTAAATCTTACAATTTCGGCTTCTCTGACTCTTTAAATGTCCTCGGTACCATTACCGAGTCAGTGTAGTGTAAACTAGAGGAGGTGGGGTGGATGGTGGCGAGAAACGTCGGTGTTTTTATGCTTTGTGAGTTCATAACATCCTTTGTAATGGAATGTCTTTGCCTCTAGCGTGAAACCAGTTACTCACAGAACACGTTTTCTTCAATAGACTAATAAAAACCCCGAAACGAATGCTCTTGGAAATTAGCCAAGGAATTGAACGCTAGGTCCTTTCATTATGGCAGCAGTCTAATGTTCTAGTCTAAAGTATTAGAATGTTTGTGAGGGCAGAAAGGGTTGGGTTACAAATGTAAATGCAGCTTTTCACTACCTGCGGGTAAAAACATTTCAAAATAAAATTGAGAGCAGCTAAACATAATGTGGAATGGCTGGAGGGGCGTGGGTCCGCAAGAGATCAAAATACTTTTACTGTCTTGTGCTCTGTTTGTCTTGGTATTTAGCGTGATACCCAGATACTCTTGGATTATTAGGGACAGCCAGTGTTGGAAGTGAAAATACTGGGGTTGCAGTTAGTAGAGCTGCCTGGTTCATTCATCAGGAATAGACTTTTGCCTTCTGCACTTTCTTCTTGAATCAACATAGGTTGTTTTAATATGTAAAAATCGAGTTGTCATTGCAGAAATCATTCGAGTCAGCCGGTTCATTTGTGTGCCCAAAACGTAGTGAGACTCTTCTCGTTCACACATCCTATTATAACGATGTATTACATGGAGCTACTGTGCTCGAATGCACTGAAATGTATAACCCAGCTGTGGAACTATTTTGGAGATGCATGATAACTGGTGTTGTTGCTTAAGGCACTTTATTTGGTCACAATGCTGGACAGTGAAAAAACAAAGAACGCTTGAACCAGCAATCAAAAATCATGTCCAATTTTAAACATTGTTAGGAATATTTGTTTACCTCTGGTTTTAGCCGAGACATTCCGATATTACAATAAATATATTTGTATGATATACTTACTTATAGGGGCTTTCAGCTAGTCTTCATCCATTGATCTGTTGTCATTCACATTTCCCTTCCACCCAGTAGATACTACATCATTAGGGCAAAGGGTCAGCCCGCTTCAGCCATTGACTAACTTCACTGTGAATGATGATAGTCTGCTCTTTCACAAGGAGCATATCCCCACACAAGGTAGTGCCCTCGAGTACCAAGAGCTACTACTGTGTGTGTGTTGTTTTTAATTAAAAACAAAAAAAAAAACATTTTTAAACATATACTAGCGAGAGTCTGGCAGCTCTCCCAACAACAAAAAACAAACCATGACCAACCACTGAGGCTGGCATCCAAAGCCAGACGTTTTAGGTGTTGCGTAATAATAATATACAGCACATGTGCGGTCTCCTTGAGCCATTTTGTTTACTCTCAGTATGCTTGGAGGCCGTACACTACGTACCGTTGGTTGGAATTATTCTCACTTTTAATTGCTTGTATCCCACTAATCAGTGTTGTGGTCGCCAGTTTGTGTGTGGCACTTCTCTGGAGCTTGGTCCAAGTAATTGTCCCTCCACTGCTAGAGCTTTTGGGAGCTATATATTTCTTAGGATGAGCACGCAAGCGTTTTGACCTGTTGTAAGTATTGTGGGCTTTTAACCACGCCCACCACACACCCATCACTTTCACTTGTTCGTGGGCTTGCCTTTCAAAAAATCTCTTGATGTCATTGGTAATTGCTTTGTTTGTCCCGCCTTAGGGCAGTTTTGCTACCGCCTTGCAGACTCACCCTATTACATAAATAAATGCATGACTGGCGATATACTTCAGCGTGGCTGAACTATTTTTTTTCTTTTGTCTCTCACAGCACCAACAGTTCAAACTCCATTGGTGGTAGTTGAGCGCTGGTCACATTGTTCACACTGTTACCTAATCAGTCATTTCTTTTGGCTCTCCTCTTCACGCTCCATAGCTTTACCAAAAACACTTTTATAATTGATAAATGCTTTACTAAAAAACACAGAAATCCACAACACGGCTCTCCTAGCACAGCGGGGGAGCCGATACTACAATATTCTCTGCATTCTGGAAAAGTTGCCCCAGAATGCTTTGCCAAACGTTATTTTTTACAACGTTTTTGCACAGAACTCAGCCTGTGGTGGTCCGAGGACAGTGGGACCATAACCAAAACTTTCAGCATGATGTAGTATTTCTTGGTCCCCACCAATCATTCACTCCCCTTTTAAGCTCTATTATGGCTGGAACATTTGTTTTATAGCTTGGAGTAGTTTGTGTTCTAAGGGCCTTAGTATTGCAATAGGCCTGCTAGGCCTGAAAATGTGTAAGGCATTATGCTCTGTAAGGGAAAAATATATAGTTACACTGCATTATTTTGTGCTATTCTGTTTTCTTGTGGTTATGACCTCTAGGGGCCAATTATATGGTTACATGATCATGTTTCGTACAAATTATTTTTTTGGGTGGTGTCCTCTAATTGCTGTTCTGAGCATTACAGTCTAATGCCAAATGTTAATTTTTGATAAATGTTTTTATTGGGGTTTATATGATGATTGTATGTTTTAATAATATCTCCTTATTGCAATTATGACCGTGATTCAGGCCAACCTAACATTCTTATTACACTATGACTGGACCCTCTTGATACGTTTGGGTGACCCTTCTATTTTATTTCTCTCGTTACTCCTCCGAGGCTATCTTGTTTTGGGAATTGTGTTAGCCAACCAGCAAATCTGTTGGTGGGGTGGTGAAAGTGGTATTTTATTGGAATTAGCATGGCAGATTCAAATTAGGATGCTGAATGGCAACATTTTCATTTTTGTCTGCAGATAGAGGAAGAAGGCAAATGGAAGTGCTTTATATACTGGGCCACTGGAATTATGTAGCAGGAAAAGACCAAATTAAAAGGCAGGATTGCCCAATTTATGTGGCTAGAAAAGTCCAGTTATGAATTTACAGCGCCACTAGCTCTAACTCAAGCAGTTGTGATACGTATTGCATTGCAAATGCTTGTTTTTCTTTTTGCTGACGAACGCCACAGAGTGCATCTTTTGTAGGTGGCTCTGTTGTGTATTTCTCCCCTGTCGGTCTGCTCCTTCCCACTTTCACTTAGTCATGTTTGCGAGCAGAAGTTCATTTTATTAACCTCAGAAGGAAGGCTGTCTGAATCCGGAGTGAATCTGTACAGTTTGATTGTGATTTATTGGCTGCCATCAATAGCTCGTAGTGATGAGTAGTAGGATGCTGATAAGCAGCAGCTGCAGGAATTCATGTCTTTGTTGCAGTCCTCCTGTATTCAGGCTTGGACGCCTACATGCAAACTACCCCTTCTCCACACATGGGAATGGTGTGCCATAATGTCTAAAGCGGAATGCGCATAAACACTGCTGGTCCAGCTGGTCACACCTTGTTCTGTTCTCTGCTTCAAATGCCAGATTCTAATTATTAAGGATGTGCCATCTGTATTTAAAATACGTTCTCTGAAGGCTGCACCTCATTGAAGCAGCTGCAGGGCCAACAGCGCGCACAAGACATCCATGAGCCAGTCCAGCACCCATCATACCCCCTAATTCAACAGGATTGCCTGCAACTATTGACACCTCGGACTGACTGACTTCTGTGTTATTTTATAGGCCAGTTTCACCCCCATTGTTCCTTACACCCCTATCTGTTTAAAGCTTATTTTTCACAACCGACTTCAATTTTTGACTATTGAAAGGCGTGCATGTTCGGTGGAATGAGTCTTTGCTATTCTCGACAATCTCTTGTTTTCGGGTCGAACCATGGCCGGCAAGCAGTGGTAGACCAAGGCCTTTTGTGATATATATATATATATATATATATATTTTTTTTAATTATTTGTTTCTGATGGGAAGGGGCTGGTGCACTCACGTAGTGCGCCACAGGAAATATCTGTCTGACCCCATCTGAATCACAGTCGGAGTCTCAGATGGAGTCTGCAGTCTTTGCCTGATCCTCACCAAAGATGTCAGGCATTTGTTCCGTCAAATTTGACACCGTACCTAACCGTCTTGCTCTTCGATCCTGCAAGGTCTACTTGGATCGGAAGGATCAACACGCCTCCTAAGTCTCGTCTTTGTGGTCCGGAGAGAGGCAGAGGTGACACACAGAGTGCTGGTCGGTGTAGGGGAACTTGGCGTGGCACCGAGGCAGAATCGAAATGGAGTCCTATCTATGAGCCTCTGATGAAGTAGGCCTGAGAAGGGCGCGGGCGCCCAAAAGGGCGTTTAATCGATCCCGACGCTGTAATCTGATCGAGTGTAGTCAGAAATGTGTTCATAAAACGATACCACCATTAAGGAAAAGATGGAAAAGTTCAGATAGTACCGAGCCGAAATCTACCGGAGCGAGAGGGAACACGTCCGAACCCAACGGCGGAAAGAAACGATCTAATAAAGAATTTCATGCTCATGCGCACTATCACTGAGAGGAGGAGTCACTCAATCTTTTGACTCGAAAAAGCTTCTTCGAAAAACAAAAATGGCATGTGTAGCTGCAGATACACATGCTGTGCACATGCTGTGCACTGTTCGTGCCATCTAGTGTTGGGCTCGGAGTGTTACAAGTTGTTTTTCTTCGAAGAAGTCTTTTCGAGTCCCGGGACCGAGTGACTCCTTCCTTTCGGTTCCATAGCGCATGGGCATTGACTCCATCTTAGATTGTTTTCTTACCGCCATCTGGTTCGGACGTGTTCCTCTTCACTCCGTGTATTTGAATCGGAAAAAGTCTAAATTCACCAAAAATCGACGATATTGTTTTCGATCGCGAAACATCTTTCATCGACACCGGCGAAACACAGCTTCGGTGGCCCTTCGGGGCTTCCGCGCCCAGCCAGGGCCTGGTCGGCCCAACCGCAGAAAACGTTGAAGCCTAATGGACCGGACCCCATTCCGTTTCTGCCCACAGTGCCACGCCAAGTATCCCTACATAGACCAACACCTGGTTTGTAATCTGTGTTTGTCACCGGACCACCGAGAAGATACTTGTGAGGCCTGCAGGTCCTTTCGATCGAAGAAGACCTTGAGGGATCTGAAGGCGAGGTGATTGCAAATGGCGTTGAAGAGTTCAGAGCACCTCGCCGTCGAGGAAGAGGAGATGGCTATCTCCATCCAAGGTTCGGATTCGGACGACTCCGACGCAGACCGACCACCCACAGCAGGCCAACACGTGAGTACGCCTGCCCCGACCCAAGCCCAGAGTCAGTCCAAGAAAAAACATAAGGCCTCGGGGATGCCACTGCCGGAAGGCCATGGCTCTGTCGCGTAGGCTCTCATTATCCTAATGAGACTATGGGATTTTTGGGCGGCAAGATCGTTCGCAGTGTGGGGGACTAAGTCTGACCCACGGTGAAGGACCCTTGTCACCCCAAATTCGGGTTATGCTCCGGCTAACTAGCAGTGCCTCATCTCTCCCAAAGGGAAGAGACAATTGGGCAGCCGAGCGCATGACATCTTAGTGCTTCCCAGGGAAGTCGTGGTTACTCAGGTCACAACCAGTTCTCTCATACAAAGTGCGGTCTCATATATAAATGACAAAGGCAGGTTGAGTTTTAAAGATTAATTTAATAAAACGACTGCATTTTAGATAACAAGGCGTGAGCCGCAATAACCAGAACCATACAACACAGCAGGATTGAAATAGTAACGAGGAGAGTGAAACATAAGAATAAGGCTATCATATTGCAACTAAATTATGTTCTAAGTTATATTTTGAGCACAGCATGTGAAGCTCTAAGCCTGCCTTTTTGGTTCCCCCGGGAGGACATCAACCCTCATACCTGAGCAAAGGCCTGTGATCTGGATCAGCATCTGCAACAGGGCAATCAGCATCTAGTTGTGGGTTCCTGGTTGGAATCTCCCTCCTACGTGTACCAGGACTAGAAAGTGTTTTTATAACTAACACGCCGGTGTTCTAAGAAACGTCTCTACGTAAGGATGTGTACTTTCTACGAACCATAAAGACTAAACTTCTACCACGTCTATCGGCAATGTACCAGACTGTATCCTTGACTGAAGCACAGAGCGAGCAAGAATGTATTTTTTGAGAACACAGTGCTGAAGTAAGCTAAACAGTGTGATAGAAGGAAATAAAACAAGACCGTGAAACTGGTTATTGTAAAATAACAGTGCGAGGCTAAATAAAATGCACGTAGGGCAAAGTGCACAGAGGCCCAATACGTGAAGCAATCGCGCAGAAAGCTACATTAAAAATGGCTACACTACAGCTCGACCCATAAGAAATCAAGCAGTGACCAAGCAACACCTTTGGCACCGAAAAAGGCGAATTCCGTGCCGAAGTCCTCAGACTCGAGCCGAGAACCTGTGATTGAGAAAACTCGATGTCGAGTCGGCGAAGCCTCGAAACAGTCTTTCGGAGCCGAGGCCTATTTTCAGCATGAGCATTTCGGTGCCGAAAAAACCGGCTTCGGAGCCGAAAAAAGCCTTGTACACCGAGGAATATGGACTCTCAAAACAACTAAAAGAGAGACACAGATTGGAGGAGGAGCTTCACCAAATGGAGGAGTTTGATGAAACACAGGCAAGGATACAGATCCATAAGTTTACTGGGTAGATCCAAATGGCACCTCCTCTCAAATTCAAAAGGAAACTGGCTTTCCAAGGACGTTCAGACACTGAGCAGCCAAAGGCTAAAGTACCCAGAGAAAAATCTCCCCAAAGAACAATGTCACATATTGCAACACCCACTGCACAGTCACCCACACACACTGTGCAGTCGCAAGAGGATACAGACCCAAGGGGACCTCTACGATCCCCCTGTGTCTGACAATAGCCCGGAGTGCTGTCCTTCGAAACCCTCTCCACCTGAAGATAGCACCTCATACACTCAAGTCTTGGCTAGGACTGCCGCATTCCACTATGTGAGCATGCAAACGGAGCCATTGGAGGACGACTTTCTCTTTAATACTTTGTCCACAAAGTCTTCCTATGCTCCCAGGCATGCTTAAACATGCCCAACACATTTGTTAGGAACCCGTGAAAGGGAGAGCCATTACACCACGGGTGGAAAAGAAATACAAGCCACCACCGTCGGACCCAGTGTTCATCACACAGCAGCTGCTCCAGACTCTGTAGTGGTTGGAGCTGCGAAAAAGAGAGCCAACTCGCAGTCATCTGCAGCATCAGATGCACAACCTGGCAAGAAAGAGAGTAGCGTCACAAGCTGCCAATCAGTGGCGCATAGCAAACTCTCAGGTCCTTCTTGCACGATATGACCAAGCTCATTTGGACGAGATGAGCGATGTCATCCAACATCTCCCCAAGGAATACCAGAAAAGAGCTCAGCAAGTGGTATAGGAGGGACAAGCAATATCTTATAATCACATACGATCTGCATTAGATTCTGCCGACACTGCCGCAAGAACTGTGAACACTGCAGTGACAACTAGACGCCATGCTTGGCTGAGATCCTCAGGTTTCAAACCAGAGGTTCAACAGGCTGTCTTCAATATGCCATTCAATCAGCAACAGCTATTTGGCACACAAGTAGACAAGGCCATTGAAAAAATGAAAAAGGACACTGATACAGCCAAAGCAATGGGAGCGCTCTACTCGTCCCAATACAGAGGGACATTCGAAAAACTGCAGTATAAGGGAGGTTTTAGACCACAGTCATCAGAAACATCCACCTCTCAACCAAAACCCTCCTACCAATCACAATATCAAAGAGGGGTCGCAGGTCCTTCAGGGGACAATTCCCAAGGTCCAGGGGAAAATTCCAAACCACAAAGCAGGCCACGAATACCAAGCAGTGACTTGCCCATCACCCTTCCCCAACACACATCGCCGGTGGGAGGAAGACTGGGAATGTTCCACAATCAATGGTCAAACATAACAACGGACACATGGGTTCTATCAATTATCCAACATGGTTACTGCATAGAATTCACTCATTTTCCTCCAGATATTCCCCCAAGAGTGCACAAACTGTTGTTGCAACATCTAACACTGTTACAAACAGAGGTGCAGGCATTATTGACAAAACAAGCCATAGAACTAGTACCTCATCAACAGAAAGGAACAGGGGTCTATTCCCTGTACTTCCTTATTCCAAAAAAGGACAAAACGCTAAGACCAATTTTAGATCTCAGGACTCTCAACCTATTCATCAAATCAGAATACTTTCACATAGTGACACTACAAGATGTAGTCCCATTACTAAAACAGGGAGAATACATGTCAACACTGGATTTAAAAGATGCGTATTTTCATATACCCATCCATCCATCCATCTCACAGAAAATATCTCATGTTCGTTATACAAGGAAAAAATTACCAATTCAGGGTATTACCCTTCGGGATAACAACAGCCCACAGAGTATTTACAAAATGCCTTGCCGTGGTAGCTGCATACATAAGGAGACAACACATGCATGTATTCCCATACCGCGACGATTGGCTAATAAAGGCCAACACTCAACAGCAGTGTCAAAATCACACACGTTACGTAATAGATACCCTATACACACTAGGGTTTTCTATAAATTACTAAAAATCACACTTGCAGCCATCCCAAATTCAACAATACTTGGGAACTTCACTCAAAAAGCGATCGCAAGTCCAAGCCCACAAAGGGTACACTCATTCCACACCATGGTGCCCAAAATACAACCAAATCAGCATTACACAGTCAGATTTGTGATGAAACTCCTAGGCAGGATGGCATCATGCATCGCAATTGTCCCAAACGCAAGGTTACACATGCGGCCCTTGCAGCAGTGCCTTGCAAAACAATGGTCACAGGCACACAGGGTCAACTCCAAGATCTAGTGTTGATAGACCGGCAAACACACTGTTCGCTTCAGTGGTGGAACCCCGTAAATTTAAACCAAGGGGGGCCTTTTCAAGACCCTGTGCCTCACGCCATTCTCACAACAGATGCATCAATGATTGGGTGGGGAGCACACCTCAACAATCACAATATACAAGGACAGTGGGACAACGAGCTAAAACAGCTACACATAAATCACTTAGAGCTGCTAGCAGTCTTTCTAGCGCTAAAAGCTTTTCAACCTCTTTTAGCTCACAAACACATTCTTGTCAAAACAGACAATATGACAACAATTTACTACTTAAACAGGGAGGAACACACTCATCACAACTCTGCCTCCTAGCACAAAAAATTTGGCATTGGGCAATTCACAACAATATTCGCCTAATAGCGCAATACATCCCATGCATTCACAATCAATTAGCGGACAATCTCCGTCGAGATCACCAGCAAACTCCCGAGTGGGAAATACATCCCAGATACTACAAAAGTACTTTCGCCAGTGGGGGACACCAGACATAGATCTGTTTGCCACAAATCAAAACGCAAAATGCCAAAACTTCGCGTCCAGATACCCACACCCTCAGTCCAAGGGCAATGCTCTATGGATCAATTGGTCAGGGATATTTGCTTACGCTTTTCCCCCTCTCCCACTCATTCCTTTCCTAGTCAACAAACTGCGTCAAAACCAACTCAAACTAATACTAATAGCACCAACGCGGGCACACCAACCGTGGTACACCACACTGTTGGACCTCTCAGTAGTACCTCACATCAAACTACCAAACAGACCAGACCTGTTAATGCAACACAAACAACAGATTAGACACCCCAATCCAGCAATGCTCAATCTAGCAATCTGGCTCCTGAAGTCTTAGAGTTTGGCTATCTAAATCTTCCAAACGAGTGTATGGAAGTCATTAAACAGGCAAGAAAACCTACCACCAGGCATTGCTATGCTAATAAATGGAAAAGATTTGTTTTCTACTGCCAAGCAAAACCCATCATACCGTTAGATGCGTCCATACAGGACATCATAGGCTATTTACTACACTTGCAAAAAGCAAATCTTGCTTTTTCATCCATCAAAATATACCTCGCTGCAATTTCGGCTTACTTGCAACTTAAACACACAAAATCACTATTTAGAATACCAGTCATTTAAAGCCTTCATGGAAGGACTAAAGCGGCTCATACCTCCAAGGACACCACCAGTACCCTCATGGAATCTTAATATCATACTTAAGCGACTAATGGGTCCGCCTTTTGAACCCATGCATTCTTGTCAAATCCAATTCTTAACTTGGAAAGTGGCATTTCTAGTAGTTATCACTTCACTATGAAGAGTTAGTGAAATACAGGCTTTCACGATTAAGGAACCCTTTATGCAAGTACACAAACTAAAAGTGGTTCTCCACACAAATCCAAAATTTCTACCGAAAGTCATTTCTCCGTTTCATTTAAACCAAACAGTGGAACTCCCCGTTTTCTTCCCACAGCCAGACTCCGTAGCAGAGAAAGCACTGCATACATTAGACATAAAAAGAGCTCTAATGTACTATATAGACAGAACAAGACCATTTCGTAAAACTAAACAATTGTTCGTCGCATTCCAGAAACCCCATGCTGGTAATCCTATATCCAAACAAGGCATAGCCAGATGGATGGTTAAATGCATACAAACTTGTTACCTGAAAGCTAAAAGAAAACTACTCATTACACCAAAAGCACACTCCACTAGAAAGAAGGGAGCGACAATGGACTTTCTGGGTAATATACCAATAACAGAGATTTGTAAGGCAGCCACTTGGTCCACACCTCATACTTTTACCAAACACTACTGTGTAGATGTGTTATCAACACAACAAGCTACAGTAGGACAGGCTGTATTAAGAACATTATTTCAAACAACTTCAACTCCTACAGGCTGACCACCACTTCTGGGAGGATTACTGCTTTGTAGTCTATGCACAGCATGTGTATCTGCAGCTACACATGCCATCGAACGGAAACTGTCACTTCTGTCACATCTGTTCGTGGCATGTTCCGCTGCAGATTCACATGCGCCCTCCCACCTCCCCGGGAGCCTGTAGCAGTTTAAGTTGCAATTAGAAATTGTATATATGTAAATAAACACTTCTTTAGCGCAAACTATGTACATACATATCCATTCCATTGCATGGACATCTTTACTATTCTCGTTCTACCACTCCTACCTCACCCTCTGCGGGAAAACAATATAAGATGGAGTCGATGCCCATGCGCAATGGAGCCGAAAGGGAGGAGTCACTTGGTCCCGTGACTCGAAAAGACTTCTTTGAAGAAAAACAACTTGTAACACTCCGAGCCCATCACTAGATGGCAGGAACAGTGCACAGGATGTGAATCTGCAGCGGAACATGCCACGAACAGATGTACACTGTGTAAGTGACATTTTATATATGTATGTGTATATGTATATATGTATACGTATATATGTATATTTTTACCTGCCATACAATGTGAGGTGATTGATGTTTTTGAAAGAGATGTAATCAAGCAATTGAAAAAAGTGAGATACCAAGTGAAAAAGAATGAACAACAGAATCTGACCAAGGCACAAATTGAGGCATTAAAAGGTTTAAAGGATGATGGTAGCATTGTAATTAGACAATCAGACAAAGGGGGAAATGTGGTTGTTTTGGATAAGTATGCCTATCTAGCAGAAGGATTGAGACAGGTTAATGATCATACCTGTTATACACCGGTAAATCTGATGGATGTTAAAAAAAAAATCCAATACTCAATATTTTGAAATGTTATTGGATTGGAGGGATAAAGGGTTACTCAATTGGGAGGAGTATCATTTCATGAAATGTGACTCACAAGTAATACCTATTTTGTACCTATTACCTAAAATACATAAGAGCAGTGTCAGTCCTCCAGGGAGACCGATTGTTTCTGCCATAGGGTCTCTCCTGGAGAAACCTTTTGTAGAGAGCCTTCCATCTTATATAAAAGACACTACTCAGTTTTTGAGGATAATTGATGGAATTCAATGAGAAGATGATTATCTCCTTCTAACTATGGATGTTACCAGTCTATATACATGTATCCAACATGATTTGGGACTGGCATCAATCCGACGTTTTCTGAGGGCAAGATCGCTCTCATTTTGGTGCATACAGAGATGATATGTGACATGATTAGTTTTTGTCTTAGTATAAATTTTTTCCTCTTTGATGATAAGTTGTACAGACAAACACAGGGTACAGCTATGGGGACTTGTTTTGCACCGTGTTATGCAAACTTGGTGATGGGCTGGTGGGAGGAGCAGATATCTACAAGCTCACCTGACTATGATGAAAGGATTATTCTATGGTGTCACTATATAGATGATATATTTGTGATTTGGAAAGGGGATGAGAAATCGGCAAAAAGTTTTGTAGCCTTTCTTAATAGAAATGACTACAATCTACATTTGAGCGAACAGTGTAGCAAGCAACAGATCCTTTTTTTGGACGTAGAGGTGGTGGTCCAAGAACAGTCATTAAGAACTTAACTCCATAGAAAATCCACGGCTGATAATAGCATATTAAATTCGTACACTGCCCATCCACCAAACCTTATTGCCAGTATCCCCTTCGGGGAATTTTTGAGAGCTCGTAGGATATGCAATACCTGGGAGGATTATCAGAAAGAAAGTAACAATAGGCTTCTATGTTTTCAAGAGAGTGGGTACAGTAGTAAAATGATCCTTCAAGCTAAAAGCAAGGCTGATAACATAAAGAGAGAGAGCCTGATATACCCGAGGATGGAATCTGATGTAAGTGAGCAGAAGGTGAGATTTATTACAACATATTCTAACCAGTCACAAGTCTTAAGAAAGATTTTGAATAGGAGTTGGCATATATTACAGACTGATTCTACTCTAAGCAATGTCATCTCCAAGGTACCCTCGATTACTTTTTGAAAAAGTAGATCATTAAGAGAGGATCTTAGCCATAATAGAGTAACTAGTGA